>NC_069500.1:619838738-620213738 GCF_027579735.1 Bombina bombina | reverse complement strand
GTACCAGCCTCTAAACTATTGCATTGTGTGTATATTTATTTATTTACTTATGCTTTGCTATTCTGTATATCATTGTGGTCCACATTATGTCTCTTAAGTTGTAACCTCTTTGGTGAGTTGTCACTTTATTTCTATGCTTTTCTATTGGGTAAACTTTGAGGGTGTGTACTAGGTTGTTTATTATGGTTTCTATGACAACCACTTGGCGGTTTTTCTGTTGATATGGGGGATGGGGTTTTGTTTCATTGGCTGTTTTGTTTTATAAATTAATGCATTTCACTGTGTTTCCTTGTCTGAGGAAAGGCATACGGTGCCCAAAACGTCACAAATAAAGGCACGTTTTTCTTAAAAGTCTAGTGAGTGCAAGCCATTTGTTTATCTCTATTCATACTTCTGCATGCACCCTGGCAAGCTGACCTAGTTGTGCGAGTGCTCTCCAGTTGCTTATATATATTTATATATATATATATATATATATATTTTTTTATAAAATATATATTTATCTATACTTATATATATATATTTATACAGATGATTATATATATATATATATATATATATATATATATATATATATATATATATAGGACAAGTGCACTCTCACGAACAGTATCACGATTTGCCAGGGTGCATGAATGTGGCTAATAATTGCAAAAGATAGAAGACAGCACTCTCTGGTCTTAAATACAAAGGTTGTTTTATTTGTAGTGACGCTTCGGGGAAAGCTTTTTGAGGAAGGGGAAGCTTTCCCCGAAACAACACTACAAATAAAACTACCTTTGTATTTAAGACCAGAGAGTGCTGTCTTCTATCTTTTACGCTATATATATATATATATATATATATATATATATATATATATATATATACTGTATATATATATATATAGATATATAGATATATGCAGATATAAATAGGAATATCTAGTTATAAATACTTAGGGGGCAATTTATCATGTCCGCTGTACATCGATAAATGACGACAGCATACGCTGTCAGCATTTATCATTACACAAGCAGTTCTTATGAACTGCTTGTGCAATGCCGCCCCCTGCAGATTAGATGGGGGTGTCAATCAGCCCGATCGTATAGGATCGGGCGAATTGAAGACCACAGCCTCAGAGGCAGTGGGCAAGTTATGGAGCAGCGGTCTTTAGACTATAACTACTGTTTCCAGCGAACCTGAAGGCTTGCGCGGAAACAGGAAAATCAAGCTCCATTTGGAGCTTGATAATTCGGCCCCATCGAACATATTCTACGTGAACATTGGAATGTGAAATACTTTATTAAAAAGTATATAATACTTTATTAAATATGAATATTGCATAAATATGTTTTTATATGTTTTCATCTACTTGACTGTAAAGGGATCCAGTGCACCTCTATATATGTCTATATCTGTAAACATATGTGTTTATTTGTGTGTGTGTATATATATATATCTGTAAATAAATATATACACATATAAATACTAGTGATGTCGCGTACCTAAAAATTTGGGTTCGCAAACTGCGAACGCGAACTCCCGCAAAAGTTTGCGAACCGGCGAACCGGGCGAACCCCCATTGACTTCAATGGGCAGGCAAATTTTAAAACCCACAGGGACTCTTTCTGGCCACAATAGTCATGGGAAAGTTGTTTCAATGGGACTAACACCTGGACTGTGGCGTGCCGGAGGGGGATCCATGGCAAAACTCCCATGAAAAATTACATAGTTGATGCAGAGTCTGGTTTTAATCCATAAAGGGCATAAATCACCTAACATTCCTAAATTGTTTGGAATAACGTGCTTTAAAACATCAGGTATGATGTTGTATCGATCAGGTAGTGTAAGGGTTACGCCCGCTTCACAGTGACAGACCAAACTCCCGCAGCGGGTACAACATCATCATCATCACACCGTACGTCCATGTGTATAATGCTGCCTGACTGAGACATATCCCTGTTATCTACATCCTCTGGCAATAATGGTTGCGCATCACTCATTTCTTCCAACTGATGTGTAAATAAATCCTCTGACAGATCAAGTGAAGCGGCTGTGGTGCTAGTGTTGGTGGTGGCGGCAGGTGGGTGAGTGGTAACTTGAGAGGTGCTGCCCGAAGCTAAGCTGGAGGAGGATTGTGCGTCAAGGTTCGGAGCGGAAGCTATATAAGATTGGGTGTCCTGTGTTAAAAAGTCAACTATGTCCTCAGAACTTTTCGAGTTCATGATACGTGGCCTCTGAACACTGGGCATTATTCTAGGGCCAAAGGGAATCACAGCACCACGACCACGACGGCACCTGCGGGGTGGCCTGCCTCTGCCTGTCATTTTTTTTTAAATGTACACTTACACTACTATTAAACAAGATATGAGTGGTGCCACTGGGCAAGTGGGCACAGTATACGCTGTGAGCCTGACACAAAAAAGCAGACTGATGTTTCACAGTCCAAAAAGTTTTTATTTTTTTAAATGTACACTTACACTACTATTAAACAAGATATGAGTGGTGGCACTGGGCAAGTGGGCACAGTATACGCCGTGAGCCTGACACAAAAAAGCAGACTGATGTTTCACAGTCCAAAAACTATTTTTTTTTTTAATGTACACTTACACTACTATTAAACAAGATATGAGTGGTGGCACTGGGCAAGTGGGCACAGTATACGCTGTGAGCCTGACACAAAAAAGCAGACTGATGTTTCACAGTCCAAAAAGTTTTTATTTTTTTAAATGTACACTTACACTACTATTAAACAAGATATGAGTGGTGGCACTGGGCAAGTGGGCACAGTATACGCTGTGAGCCTGACACAAAAAAGCAGACTGATGTTTCACAGTCCAAAAAGTTTTTTTTTTAAATGTACACTTACACTACTATTAAACAAGATATGAGTGGTGGCACTGGGCAAGTGGGCACAGTATACTCTGTGAGCCTGGCACACACGCTGGCAGGCAACTGCAATTAGATTACACAAGCAGACTGATGTTTCACAGTCAATTTTTTTTTTTTTTTTAAATTTACACTACTGTTACACCAGATATGAGTGGTGGCACTGGGCAAGTGGGCACAGTATACGCTGTGAGCCTGGCACACATGCTGGCAGGCAGGCAGGCAACTGCAATTAGATTACACTAGCAGACTGATGTTGCACAGTCAAAAAAGTTTTTTTTTTAAAATTTACACTACTGTTACACCAGATATGAGTGGTGGCACTGGGCAAGTGGGCCTGGCACACACGCTGGCAGGAAGGCAACTGCAATTAGATTACACTAGCAGACTGATGTTTCACAGTCAAAAAAGTTTTTTTTTTTTAAATTTACGCTACTGTTACACCAGATATGAGTGGTGGCACTGGGCAAGTGGGCCTGGCACACACGCTGGCAGGCAGGCAACTGCAATTAGATTACACTAGCAGACTGATGTTTCACAGTCAAAAAAGTTTTTTTTTTATAATTTACACTACTGTTACACCAGATATAAGTGGTGGCACTGGGCAAGTGGCTTTGCAAGGCAGGCAACTGTAATTAGATTACACAGGAAAAAAAAAAACAGACTGATGTTCTAGCCCTAAAAAGGGCTTTTTGGGGTGCTGTCCTTACAGCAGAGATCAGATGAGTCCTTCAGGACTGTAGTGGACACTGAATACACTAGCCTAGCTATCAATTTCCCTTTTAAATCGGCAGCAGCTACACTGTCCCTCCTCTCACTAAGAATGCAGCTTCCAAATGAATCTAAAATGGATGCTGTCCAGGAGGTAGGAGAGTCTGGGAGGGAGTGTCTGCTGCTGATTGGCTGGAATGTGTCTTCTGATTGTGAGGTAGAGGGTCAAAGTAATACTCAATGATGACGAATAGGGGGCGGATCGAACATCGCATATGTTCGCCCGCCGCGGTGAACGCGAACATGCTATGTTCGCCGGGAACTATTCGCCGGCAAACTATTCGCGACATCACTAATAAATACATAAATACACATGTACACACACACATATTTAGACATATATATGTATGTGCAGTATCTCTATGTTAAGGTGCTATGCCAGACATCATATCTTTGATCCCTTACAACTTTTTTGTGCAATATTTTTTTTTAAATAATTTTTATTAGATAGTGTTATTATGAGTGTAACTCTGCTTTGTAATGTATTTTTGAGGTGTTTTGTGACACTTTTTTGTTTCGCGAATCAGTTAACCACAGCTCTGAGGATGTGCTATCCCAGTGAACGTTAACTTCAATTGTGCTCAAGCAATCACATTTACTTTCAACTTGTAATACCAGCGCTACAACCAACGCGCACAAACACACGCGATAAACACCTTTTCGCTTGCACGTAACTCATAATCTAGCCCTAAATATTCTGTTCTATGTAATAAAAATAATTCAAGCAAAATGCCAATATAAACAAATGTAAAAAAGCCCAGATTATGGGTGAAAATCCCCAGCAGCCAGGTGGTTACAGTTCAGTACTTGAGTAATAAAGTAATTTTCTAGCAGGCGTGTGTTGAAGTCTCATGTCGTATTTACAGTAACACTAACAAGTAATATTTTTTGTCAGGAAGTTATGGTCTTGTTATGTGAGTGGCATGCAACTTAGAATTAAAACTGAAAGTTGCAAACTGTGATCAAAAAATTTAAACAGGAAACAAATATTCCCTCGTGTTGACTCTTTTGAAGTATTTAAATATTTGATACATTCGCTGTTTATTAAATATAATCTTTAGGTATTTCTTGCACACATATGAGTCATGCAGTCATATGTCACTGGCTGTAGGATTCACAGTGCTGTTGTTTCTGTTTAATTCTTTTACTCAGCCCCTGGTGAATCGGTAAGAGGTTATTAGCATATGGAATTAGATTATATACCAGTTCAGGCTTTTTTTTTTCCTACAAAAATTTTAATTTAAAGTGACAGTAAACACATAGGGGGTCGATTTATGAAGCAGCTTCTAACCCACTCCACTGAAGCGGAAGTTAAGAAACAGCGGACAGCAATCAGCCCGATCAGATACGATCGGGTTGATTGACACCCCCTGGCGCAAATCTGCAGCAGGCGGTATTGCACACGCATTTCACACAAAATGCTTGTGCAATGATAAATGCTGACAGCTCACACTTTAATAATTTGTCCCCATAGAATTTTTAAAGACATTTCTGTTGTCTAGGTATAGAAAACCATCAGACATATCTAAACTTTTTTATAAGCATTAACACCTTGCTTGCTGCTGTTAGTTTTCAATAGTCAAACTCCACCTACCACGTACCTTAATTGGAATTGTCAATCTAGGCTTGAGTCTGTAGATGACAAAACTAGGATGCGGAAATAGTGGGGTGTGGTGAGATTGCTCTGTTATTACAGTTTGCTATACCCCCCAAAAAAAAATCACATTTATCTCTCTAAATGTGGTGATGAAAGACAGATGTGTGTAAGAAAGTAAGGTAAGCGCTCCTATAAAGAGCTAACTGTATTATAATAATATTTGTTACAGTAGTAGTTACTATATGAAAATGCAATAGTAGAGTAATAATGAATATCAATATAAATATTAATTTATTAAGCTCTTATGAGCTAAAAACCTATGTAGACGGCTATGTAAAACATAAAAAATTATACATTAAAAAATCTATAAATAAATGTTAAAAAGATGCAGACATCAACTTGTTAATATATTGGAAAACAGAAGTTATCCAAATACACATAAACAAATAACAAACTATTATTTTCAGATAAAGGTAGTGCTAAACACATGAAAGTCCAAATAAAAACATGGGAGCTGTGTTTTGATAGGCTTAATTTAGAGACCAACCGTATTGCAGCTTGGAGTGATGGTCCTGAATGGTTATCGTAAGAAGATTTAGATAGTCTTAATAGTGGTGAGGTGGAGCTCTTAAAAGATGTATCTTCGCTGTGCAGAGCTAATAAGTACCTTTATATCTTTTTCGATCCATAAGCATAGACTTCCCGGACACGTGACCCTTGATCATCCAATCGCACAGGGTTATTCATGAGCGCCTGTTTTCTTCAAAACAATATTGCCAATGATGTTGTGAAAACAATCCCTTGTATTGTAGTTCAGGTGAACACCCCAACAGGCTAGCTTAGCTTTCAGTCGATCTAAAGCTCCTGTCCTGCTCACTGAGAGATAGTATCAGCCAGCAGCTATATGGTATACGGGATATGGATTACGGGATATGAATAGGTTTTTTGATAAAAGCGCCACAACAGGATTTTAAGCATACAATTTGCACTCATAATTCACAAAGTGTAACTTGCACCTGTCCTGCTCCTATAACAAACCTGTATCCAGAAGTAAGTGAACAAATTATAGGCGTTACCTGCCTTTATCAACAAAACTAGCCATAGTCATTATCTTTGTATAACTTAAATTACAACACATTTTTGTTGTGCTGCTATAGAAAAATATATCAGCCAAGTCTTAATATTTTTTTTTTAGACAAATTAACATCCTTTTTACTGCAACTATTTTTTAATAGCCAAACTCCATCCACCACTTGTTTTATTTGGAGGAGCCAATCTGGGCTTTAATCCACAGACAACAAGGCTAGTCACCGTCATTAAGTTAATATTAAGTAAATTATTTTGCAGTTGTTATCTGATAAATCCAATTGGGGATATATATGTAGCAGAGTTAGTCTTGAGAAGTCAGTAGGGTGGATTTCAAGTTCTGAGAATTAGAAATTGCTCAATTGTCAGAGCTAAATAAATAATAATAATAAAAAAAATTGTTTCAATATACGTAACAAAACATTTTGGGCTAGATTATGTGGATCGCTAATTTATCATGTGACATTATGTGTGTGTGTGTTTGTGTGTCTGTGTGTGGACATAAGTGTAACACTGAGAGTACAAAAAAAGTACTTTCCAAAGGCATGTCATTCTGCCCTACATCTAAAGGAGACAAATTTGATATTATAAAAGAATTATTTTTAAAGAGAGATTGCACTTAAAAGAATGTATACAAACACTAGGGACCAAACAAGCATGAATGATAAAACTCAAATTTGGTCTGAGGATGAGAGAAATTCTCTAGAAACTCTCGAAGAACTCCTAACTGAAAATGAACTAAAAGAGAACCTAACTGGAGAGATAATATCAAAAACAAGTCACAGTTCATGCCTAAAACCAACAACTGTTCATAATTGGAAGTATTTAATGAAGTGGTCTGTAATAAAATAAAAAATCTAAAAGAAAATTGGACCACTCAGAATTTATCTAAATCAGAATATAAACCCCTTCAAGAAATGAAAAAATGGGATGACGTAATCATATGCAATTCCAATAAGAGAGGAAACATAGTTATTTGGCCAATCAATAAGTATATACAAGAAGCTGAAAAACAATTGAAAGATAACAAATGCTATAAAAAGCTAAGTTATAATCCATCATATGAATTCTTACACAAATATACAAACATTATCGAAACAGCCAAAAACAATGGAATCCTAACTCCTAAAGAAATGAAGTTTTTGAAGGTAACCAATACAACAACTGCTACCTTTTACCCAAAGTGCATAAAGATTTACAACATCCACCAGGACGTCCGATAGTCTCTGGCATCAACTGCTTAATTGAAAAAGCCAGCCAATTTGTAGACTTAAGGTTAAGAGAGTTTTTACCCCAATTACCCTCCTTTGTGAAGGATACCACAGATGTACTTAAGCAATTGGATAATATATTTGTGGAAGAAAACACCTGGCTAGTAATGGCAGAAGTAGAGTCCCTTTACACAAGTATACATCGTGAATTTGGACTTAAAGCAGTTAAGAGTTTCTTACAAATGGGATCAGAGGAAGAAACTGAGCATGATGAATTCATCTTGAGACTGTTAAGTTTTGTATTACATCATAATTTCTTCACCTTTGACCACGCCTTCTACCTACAAACAAGGGGAACAGCTATGGGCACTGCATGTGCACCTACTTACGCCAATCTATTCTTAGGTTGGTGGGAACAGAATTGTGTTTTCTCAGACAACAATGATCAGTATATTAATAAAAAATATGGATACGCTATATAGATGACAAACTCTTCCTATGGGAAGGTACCAAAGATGAACTTGATACATTTCTTAAACACCTTAACCAGAACGATCTTAATATTAAACTTACATATGAAGCTAACAAAACTAAAAAGTCTTTTTTGGATTTGGAAATTACCAAAAATCATGATGGAACCCTAAGTACAGAGGGTATTTAGGAAATCAACAGCCACCAATAACATCCTGCATAGTACCAGTGCCCATGCCCCAAATACAGTTAAAGCACTACCTATTGATGAATTTTTGAGAATGAAAAGAAATTGCTCAACAGAGGAGAATTATCAAATAAGAGCTAAAGAACTAAACAATAGATTGCCACAACGAGGCTACAGTAAAAGATCTATAAAAAAGCTGGGTATAGAGCTAAATCTACTCCGAGACAACAACTGTTGAGTACCAAACAAAAAGATACACAAGATGTAATTAGATTTATTACTACATATAGTTTAAAAACAACGAAATTCATTAACATCTTACAAGAAAACTGGCACATTTTGAAATCTGACCATCTATTATCCCCCATATTAGGAGAAAGGATACAAGTGGGATATAGGAGGGCACCCAATTTAAAAGACATGGTTAGTCCTAGTCATTTAAAAGGATCCAAAACTAAAACATGGTACTTTCAAATGTTGTACATGTAGTACCTGCAGCTTCATGAATAAAAGTAGTTCTATAATGGACCGCTTTGGTAAAGTACACAAAATCAATGCATATATTGATTGTAAAACAGAAGGTGCAATCTATTTTCTTCAATGCAATTGTAAAAATTTCTATGTAGGTATGACCACCAGAAGAATCAGAGTTAGATTACAAGAGCATCTGAGAAATATAAAAAATGCGGACAAAGATAGACAGGCAGGAAAAACGATCACTTCAGTTGCAAGACGCTTCTTACAAACCCATATCTCCAAACACTCTGATCTAAAATGTTGGGGGATACGGAAAGTTGACCTGGGTATTAGAGGAGGTGACACTGAAAAAGCACTACTACGCTCTGAAAGTAGATATCTTTATTGAATACATTCCAACCATTTGGACTAAATGAACAGAATAACTTTGTACCATTTCTATAAACACGAGCAGCATTAGTGTCCACAATTATCCCATTATCCACTTGGAGATAGTAACTATATTTAATTTTGGGGCATCTTTTTAATAAATTCTCATACTGTTAAAGACTCCTTTCATTATCACTCAAAGAGGCTATATAGATACAGCCATTTAATCAATACTTAACTTGCCTAATACATGTCACTCAATACTCAAATATCACAGTGACTTGTGTAAATTATGGTATTTTATGATCTGTAATTATATTGTTCAGTAGTAGGGTATACCTGATATGATGAATAGGGTTTACTTATATTAGCACTATTACCACTGGCTGAAGTTCCCCTTGGTATTCCACCAGATATTTCCTGTGCTTTTTTGCAAGCCACACTTCCTTATCTATTCCATTACTAAAACGAGCCTGTACTGTTAATGCTGCCTGTTATTGTATGCACCAAACACTCACTTTATCCACACTTTATAATTAGGCTAACATTTAGTGTTCATTGCATCATTTTATTCCTATACATTATGGAGAATCAGACCATTTGATATTACTGTATTATCAGTTTAAGCAGCCAGTATCACCCTCAATCCTGCAACCAGTCATACTTTTAATTAGATCCCTGTTTTTTATTATTACCTCAATAAAAGTTATATTTTAATTTTAGAGTCACAAGTACCTTATTCCAGTTGACTATACATATGTCCTGTTATTAATTCTAAAATTGTTACATATGTTTCCTGGACTCTGGAGTGCTATTAGTGTATGTCTTGGTGGGTTCTTGCTCACTTTAGTTTTGTAAATATGATACCATACACAGCACCTTTCCCTCACATCCACATTGATGGTTTTGTGAATATACAGATAGGGCAGAAGTCTTTTAATGTCCATTGGTAGTGCCTTTGGTTCAGTATTTCCGTTTAACACTGGGAGAGTGCATTCAGCATGCGTAAGTGTTGTATAGCGTACATTGTGTCTGCATAACCCAGGCATGTACGTATGGGTATGAAATGTGCCTGAGTCAGAGTTTACATAAGGATGGATGACGGGCTGTTGACTGGTAGAGAGTAGCGATAAATTTAGTTATAGGATACATGATCTATATCTGTTTTAAGGTATCAATAATCTCTCTTTTATAACACCAGCTGTTTTATCAAGTACATTTTGAATTACTACCTTGTCATCATATTTGCTGTACACTATATACCATTGTTCTGATAAAATGGGAAGAAAATAAGTAAGAAATGAGCAAATATATACATTTTACAATTATAACTTTTCTGGTTGGCCAATTCATATAATAAATATAATTTGATATATTTCAATAAATTCTGTTATAGAACATTCCTTCACAATAAATGACACAGGAGGCTTTTATTGCTTTATGGATTGTGATAACTGGAAACACGTTCTTCCTATAATGGTCAAAACCTTGTTATCAGAAGCAGAAATTAAAATGATTGTGATCGATCCCTATGTTCTCTTTGCTTAAATTCTAGGAGTATATTCTAGGTAGACAATAGCAAAAATTGAATAAACCCCATTTGTGAAACTAATATCTCAGGGGGAAAAAACGTAGCATTGCAGCTAGAAAATTGTGGAATTCATAATAATTTGTACCCTCCAATACAGATACAGCTGCATCTATCTTGTAACGGTGAACTTCTTCCCGCATAGAACAAGTTCCACTGGGTACCAAGATCACAAAAACACCTTCAAATTCTTACAAAACAAAACAAAGAAAGAATAAATAAACCCTCTATAAAACAGGCCATCCTAACATATGCAAACAAGAAAATAAAAAAGTATAAGAAAAAAAATATTCTTGTCAGCTTTGCAATAGCAAAAGAAGATACTTCCCAGCAGCGCCAGAGTCTTTTAAAAACTTCTCATGCTTTGGTTGCGCTTTAGGTGAAAAATACCAATAACGCACCAGGACTGTACATGGCCTACATGGTTTCCTAAATGCTTTTCTATAACAAAATAGACATGTAACTATTCTACACTTACAGTAAACATGTTTCATGTGTGTTACAAAGTTTTTCTGTAATGGTTTTATCTGCTTCTTGTTTGATGTGGGAGATTTCATGTGTTGTGCACTTAAAGGGACATTCCAGTTAAAATCTAAATGCACATAGATGAATTACATCTTTGAATAGAAACATATTTGCAATATACATGCATTGGCAAAAATGTTTCTAGTAAAAGTTATAACTGTTTTAGTGTTAACATGATTCTCTGCATTTGCATGTGAAGCATAGCTAGATATTGTCACTGTACCCACATTTCAAATAATGCATCTGCTCAGATCATCACTGGGGCTTGTATCATGTCAGCAATTAACACATTGAGTCATTACCAGTTGGTACCAGCACCTTAGGCTCTCTGAGCAAGTGCTGTATTTAAAATGCTGGTGCACGGTGCATACTTAAATACACTTTTGAAACAGCTATAGCTTTTATTAGAAGCATTTTTGCTAATGCATGTATATTACAAAACTGCTTCTGTTCAATACCAAAATGCATCCATGTGGTTTCCAATTTTGGCTGGAATATCCCTTTAACTACAGACATTAAAGGGACATTAAACTTTCATGATTCAAATGTACTATGCAAAGTTGCTTTAAGCTGCATGCTCTATCACTTTGTTTCTCAACCATTGGTACATGCGCCCCTGGGGGTACCTGGAGTATTGACAAGGGGTACTCCAGAATTTGTCCTCATTCATTTTTGCACTGATGCTGCTAAAGTAAATGCTCAATGATTCACATAAATCAGTGTTTCTCAGTTCTCCCCTCAAGCACTACTAAAAGGCAGCCTGTATTTCCTTGCCTGGTCTGATCAGCTACTCACTCACTGTGAGACACTCACCTTTACTCAGGTAGAAAAATCAGGTGACATTTGAGGCCTGGTGTTGAGATATGCTGAAATAAAGATTTTCACAGGAAAAAGTGCCAAGTAAAGTGTACAGCACTGTGAAAATATGTCATTGATCCATGTGCCGGATATTGCACCATAGAACACAGTAAAACATTTACTATAGTGAAATGTGCCAAGTGTCCTATACCCAAGTAGGGCACAAGAAAATGAGCCTGAGCTGAGATGTGTATGTGAAATAAGAAATGAGGTAACATGAATATTACTTCCCTCATGGGGCCAGATTACAAGTGGTGATCTTGTGCACAAGCAATATCGCAGCTGTTTGCGTGCACTGGAGATAGTGCGCATATTACAAGTTGAAAGTAAACGTGTTCGCTCAAGCGCAATTGAATTTAATGAGTGTCTGGATAGTGCGACCTCAGAGCTCTGGTTGCATTTTATGCTCCAATAAAAAATTGAACAAAATATATAAAAAATACATTAAAAAGTACAGTTACACTTATAATAACACTATCTAATAAAAATATTTTAAAAAAATATTGCATAATAAAGTTATAAAGGATCAAAGATATCTGGTCTCAGGTGTTAGAAAAAAGGCAGCCAAAGTGATTTAACCTAGAGATACATACATACCAGTGACGTGCCATCATAAGAGGCAGTTGAGACAGTGCCTCACCTGTCCTATGTGTGCAATTACACTTAATTTAATAATGTTTAAAAATAAATAAATTTAAGTTTATATATATATATATGTGAAAGTCAAGAAAAATCACCAGCGCTAAACCTATGTAGTGTTTTTTTTATATTGTATTATTTATGTAGTTGAATAAAGCTATAGGCTGCCTTAAAGATTATAAATCTCTGTGTGGGTAAGATACTCTATTGTATATAGTGTGCGTATTACATTAACGGATTTTGCTAATAAATGTGTCTTAATCCATATATTTTTGTACAGAACACTGTTAACTCAAGATATCCAAACACCCAAAATAAATAGCGTGCTGCCTTAGTATTGACACAGCGTACCCATGTCACTATTGGAATTATAAGAAAAAAGAGCAATCAATGTTGGTTAAAAGGCGCTCTGCTATGGCCATTTTTTTCAAGGCAAAGTATGTAAAAGTTCTTCTTAAAACAAAACAGTTCTTAATAAATAGCAGTATATTGTTATTGAGATTTTCTTTTGTGGTTAATTCCTTCAGTGTGTATAATGAAGTAAGGATTTCCTGCTTACCAGCTCCAACCTCAATCTTATGAGGTAAGGTGTCTGCTCTGAGTGATTTAAAGATGGTTCTGTCTTTTAACCCCGGTATCTTTAAGTTTTCTTGGTCAACTTTATTTTTCTTTCTGTTGGCAGTAGTCTTTGTATTCAATGGTATTCCTGGACTCTCTGCTGTTCTTTCATGAGCTTGTGAGAATCTTTTTATCCCCTCAGGTTGTTAGAAGCAATGTCCCAGGTACCCAGAGGTTATGCAGGAAAAGGGAAAAAAAACACATATAGCGTAATAATGTATGACATAAAGAGCTTGATGATACAAGGTTGTCACTTGTTTGTATAGTCTATGACTATTCTTATTAGCTTCTACTATAATTTAAAGGCTGATAGTTCCAAGATGTATGTGTACAATTACACTTGGAATCTAGCTGTAGCATATATGTAAAAAGCAGTCTTAGTGCCGTGTTATAGTAAAAAGGGAGGGTGATCAGCTGTTAAAAAACAAAACAAACTGTCTGCCAGTTGGAGAATAGCCTGTCCGCCCACTAGTATCGTCCTTACGCGTTTCGAAGTTACAACGTACTTCGTCAGAGTAAAGGGGTTTAGACAGGAGTCCGGGTCTTTGTGTTTAAAAAGGTACTTAAGTGGGCGTGTTTTTCCTCTATTCTCCATTTCAGCTTGTGACGTGTGACATCATGACGTTACGTACACTACGGAGGCCTATAGAGACAATTCTGTCTCTAGTTGCTATGGGAACAATACGTGTATTCATTTAGTGAATTTCCCTAGGTGCTTATGTTGGATCCTAAAGCCCTTTGTTTGTATATGTTGTATCGCTTATTGTTAAATGTGAGCCAAAAGACTATAGACTTAGTTAACAAGTATTCCCTGTCTTGAATGGTGTTTTCTCAAACCATAGCTTGTTATAAGTACTATTTGTTTTTTATAAATATCTATAAATAAAAGACATTTTTCCTAAAATAAATCCATTTTGTTTCTATGTTTTTAAAATAAAGCGATGTACTTTGTAGATGTTCCTTATTATGTTTTGTGTTTGATTACCCTAAAGAACCTAATACATATTATATTGGTAGCAGGATAAGGTTGGATTAAGGGGAAATATTTGTCTTCCTATTTTTAGCCATACTTGTTGATATCTTTATATATATACCTTATGAGTGTATGTTTTAAAATGTACTCCCTTTCTTTATGAACTATGACCCTAAGTTCTATATGAATGGGATAATATTATGTACAGTTTATTGAACATAGTGTGTACCAAAAAGGGATTTTTTTTTTTTTTGGTATAAAATATTAAGATTTATATTGTATATTGTATATTTGTGTCCAGTTTATAATGTTTTATACTAGTTTGATATTCTTTAATGTATAATTTTAGATAAGTATTCTTATAGAAAGGCTGCTAGGTCGATATTCTCATTAAGTCCAGCTGGGTTCATGGTTCCCATGTAATGGATCCAGTAGGTTTCGCGTTGTCTCAACCTTTGAAACCTGTTACCCCCTCTTTGAAGAACTTGAACTTGTTCTAAAATTGTTCCTTTAATTAATTTTGGGTCCTGATTATGCATTTTTTTTAAATGTCTGGATACACTATGTCCTTTGAACCCTGTTTCTATATTTTTTAGATGTTCTAACAGTCTCTTTTTGTATGGACGTTTTGTATGCCCAATATACTGCAATTTGCAGAAACATTCCAGTAAATACACAACAAATGTGCTTTTACAATTTGTTAAGTTATTGATAGTTCAATTTTTGTGGGAGAAAGTGTTTGAATAAATTGTTTTAGTTGTTTTTTTTTGTATCATAAACATGTTCGCATCCTTTACAGTTGGCCCTGTTGAATTTGAAAAATCCTTTTGTAGTTGAAGTTATCCAATTTGACTTGGATTTGGGTTCTTTTAATCTGCTAGGTGCTAGGATTTGTTTAAGATTTCTATTTTTTCTGAAGGTTATTCTTGGAGTAGGTCCTATACTATTTTTTAAAAACTTATCTTGTTCTAGAATAAGCCAGTAATTTTTCAGAATTCTTTTTATTTCTGGTGCTGCTTCATTGTAAGTAGTTATCATCCCTATAGTATTATTTTTGTTAGCATGAGTACCTGTCTCTTTATTTGTCAGGATTTAAGTCTTGCCGTATCCTGTAAGGCAAGGAATTTATTTTCAAGAACCTCAACTGCTGAGTTAAAAGGAATAAACTTAAAATAGTATGTGTGTTGTTCAAAGAATACTGGGAATTATCATTAATTACTATCAGAGTAAAAGGTATTCCCAGACATCATAGTTCAGTTATTAGCAGGGGTTGATGGTGATTACACTACAGCTGCCACCTGTGAGTAAACACTGAACAATTGCAGCAGTGTAACACATAGAAACCCCAGTATGGATACATAGAAAAATATAATTACAAACTAGTTTGTAATTTCAGTAGTACAGGCAATAAAAAGAGATCAGGCAAAAAGCTAAATAATAAGTAACTAACTTTAGTGAGTATTTTAAGATAGCTAGTTAAAGTTGGCTCAGATAGATTTAGAATTTGCAGATATATATGATAAACAAGAGTCTGGTATGCTCATATATGATTTGAGTTACAGGAGAGTGAATGTTAAGAGCAGGTCTTACTTGAGAAATTATTAGAGGGTCCGCAGGAATTAGGAGCTTGCAAGTCCTGGCAGTCTGGGAGACAGTGCAGCTGAACTGTGTGTTGCTGCTGTGTGAAGCAGGATGGCGTGTGACGTCACCGCTCTGTGAAATCCGGAACTGACAGGCAAAAAAGGCAGAGGCAGACACAGTTTGCAGAGAAGATAGGCTTGGCTGTAGCAGTCCTATAGCATAAGACTCCAATACTAAGCAACTAGGAGAGTGTGGTAAGGAGTTATATAGGGCTGAAGCAGGATAGACACTCCCATATTTAAAGGGACATGACATTATTCGAGATTAGTAGTTGGTTCCTATCCATATTTCTAACTTTATTTAGGGAATTATCAATTAGTAATTTTTGGATACTTTTTTTCTACTAATTTTTCTTTTAATAGCTGTGCTTCCTTATTGTAGTCACTTTCTTTTGTACAGTTCCGTTTTAGCCGTTGGAATTGTCCATATGGTATATTTTGTATCCAAGGCCTATAGTGACTACTGTCAGCTCTTAAATAACCATTACTGTCCGAAGTTTTCTGATATAATTTAGTGCATATTTGATTATATTCAAAAAACAAAATAAGATCTAAGAATTCTATACTCTTTTTTGAAATCTTTGATGTAAATTGTAAGTTAAATGAATTTGCATTGATATATTGTAATATTTTATACAATTTTTTTTTTTTTTTAAATTCCCTTTTCGGTACTAACTATGTTCAATAAACTGTACATAATATTATCCCATTCATATAGAACTTAGGGTCATAGTTCATAAAGAAAGGGAGTACATTTTAAAACATACACTCATAAGGTATATATAAAGATATTAACAAGCATGGCTAAAAATAGGAAGACAAATATTTCCCCTTAATCCAGCCTTATCCTGCTACCAATATAATATGTATTAGGTTCTTTAGGGTAATCAAACACAAAACATAATAAGGAACAGAAACAAAATGGATTTATTTTAGGAAAAAATGTCTTTTATTTATAGATATTTATAAAAAACAAATAGTACTTATAACAAGCTATGGTTTGAGAAAACACCATTCAAGACAGGGAATACTTGTTAACTAAGTCTATAGTATTTTGGCTCACATTTAACAATAAGCGATACAACATATACAAACATAAGGGCTGTAACTGCACTGGTAAGGAGAGCTGAGCGGCAATAGCTTCTAGCTTGGAATCCTTATTCTGCAACTGTGTGGTATGGGTTTCCAACATCTGTTCCTGAAGATAAACAGCTCGTGCCACCTCATCTGGCTGCATGTTCCAAGTATAATGTAATGCTTGTGGGATACTCCTCTATCAGACCACTCGGCCAGTAGTCTTGTTATCCCGGCGTTGAGCCATAATGATAGGGAATATCCCAGAGCAGAGAAAGTTAGTAAGATGAGGAGAGTTGCACTCGCCACAGGCAAGGCGGTCCCCAGCGGCAAAGGCAGAGCAGTCCAAAGACACACCAGTAGAATGACAAAAAAGAAGCCAGCCCCAGCAGGAGAGGAGGAAGGATGAATGAAACCTTTAGCTAGGTTCTCTTGTATGTACTCCTCCATGGATTTAGTTTCAGCCTTGGAGAGTGGATAAGTCATCCCTTTGGGAAGTGGGGCTCCGGGAAAGAGGTTGATCTTGCAGTTGTAAGGACAGTGTGGTGGCAGCACGTCGGCTGCTTTTTCTCAAACACATTAGTGAAGTTTGCATATACCGAGGGAAAGTTTGGAGGAGTCTGTATAGTGGCTATGGGAATACGGGTCAGAGGAATGACTTTAGCAAGGCGGGAGTGGAAACAGTTGTCCTTCAGTCCAATCAAACAGTGGATTGTGTACCCGAAACCAAGGAAGACCAAGGATGACAGGCTGTGCTGGGGAATGAATAACCTCAAACTGCAGCTGTTCAGTGTGGAGGACTCCCACAATCAGGGGTGCTGACTCGAAATGAATCAGCCCCGAACCAAGGGGGGTGCCATCCAGGGTAGTTATTTTGAGACAATGTCTTTTCTGTAGAAGAGGCAAACTAGCTTGCATCATGAAACGGTGATCCAGGAAGTTTCCAGCTGCCCCTGAATCAATGAAGGCTTGAGTGTGGACTGTATTCTGAAGGAAGGTAAGGGCAACAGGTACCAGGATCCGAGAAGAGTGAGGGGATTTAGTTGAGACCCTGCTTAGAGGTACCCCAGTGTTATCCTCTAAGCATTGACTTTTTCCGGCCGACCATCACAGTCCTTTAGTTGGTGGGTGTTAGATACACAATAAAAACATAGTCTCAGTCTCCTTCTTCTCTGCCTTTCAGACTCTGAGGGTTTGAAGGAGGAGAGATCAATGGGTTCATCTACAGAGGTAACTGGAGCTGCTGAAGGGGTAGCAGATGCTGCCGAAACTGGGCGAATAGGAGGACGGGAGGGTAGGACCCTCCTTGTTCTGTCTCTCTCGGCTTGCCTTTCCTGAAAGCGAGATTGATACTATAAACTCATCCAAAGAAGAAGGTATATCACGATAAGTGAGTTAATCTTTGATGTGTTCATGGAGACCCCTACTAAAGGCTGCCTTGAGAGCACTGCCATCCCAGGTGGTTTCAAGTGCCAAGATGCGGAACTCGATGGCAAAGTGTGCCACAGTTTTATTACCCTGGCGGAGATCCAGGAGAGAATATTCTGCAGCAGAGGTACGGCCAGAAGTCCCAAACATAGAAGACAAAGCAGATATGAACTCATCAGCATCATGCAGGAGTGTAGCGATCTGTTCCAAAAGAGGAGAGACCCAGGCTAGGGCCTTGTCCTTTAGCAAAAAAATGATAAAGGTCACCCTTGACTGATGAGACTGAAAGGTGTGAGGATCATTGCGGAAGTGCAGCCTGCATTGGTTTAGAAAGCCCCTGCAATCAGTAGTACCTTCATACTTGTCAGGCAAGGGTATCCGGGGTATGCTTCCAGAAGCAGAGGAAGAAGTCACAGTACTGAGAGTAGGGGCTGGTGGTGTAGCAACAGGAGCCGCATCCCTGCACTGGTAAGGAGAGCTGAGCGGCAATAGCTTCTAGCTTGGAATCTTTATTCTGCAACTGTGTGCTATGGGTTTCCAACATCTGTCCCTGAAGATAAACAGCTTGTGCCACCTCATCTGGCTGCATGTCCCAAGTATAATGTAATGCTCGTGGGATACTCCTCTATCAGACCGAACTCGGCCAGTAGCCTTGTTATCCCGGCGTCGAGCCGGAATGATAAGGAATATCCCAGAGCAGAGAAAGTTAGTAAGATGAGGAGAGCGGAACTCACCAGAGGCAGGACGGTCCCCAGCGGCAACGGCACAGCAGTCCAAGGACACACCACTAGAATGGTCAGACAGGCAGGGTTCGGCAACGGTAAAGCAGTCCAAGAGTATACCATTAGAAAGGTCCGCCAGGCAGGGTTCGGCAACAGTAAAGCAGTCCAAGGGCACACTACTAGAATGGTCAAGACAGGCAGGGTTTGGCAACAATATATCAGTCCAGCAATTTAGGGGTTAAACAGGCAGAGTAGTCAGACAGGCAGAGTTCAGCAGCAGTAAATCAATCCAGCAATTCAGGGGACAAAGAGGCAGACTAGTCAGCAACAGGCAGGTTCAGCAACAAAGATCAGTCCAGCAGTTAAAGGGTTAAGGCAGGTAGAGAAGTCAGTAAACAGGCAGGTTCAGCAACAATGGTATAGAACGATCTGTCACACCCAGGAGCACACAGAGTAACACCTATACTTGGGCAGTGACAGATCGTTAGTGTAGGGTTTAAATAGGCGCAGGATTCGCGCCAGTCAGCTCCCAGCAGCATCAGGAGCGTGCGGCAATGACGTCAGCGCCGCACGCATCCTGAGCCGACACTGCCCCTGGCAATGAGCAGGAAGGAAAAGCCAGATCCGACACTGCCCCTAGCAATGAGCAGGAAGGAGACGCCGCTCCCCTAACAATGGCTAGAGCGGCGCGGCGTGACAAGGGCTTTAGGACCCAACATAAGCACCTAGGGAAATTCACTAAATGAATACATGTATTGTTCCCATAGCAACTAGAGACAGAATTGTCTCTATAGGCCTCAGTAGTGTACGTAACGTCATGACGTCACACGTCACAAGCCGAAATGGAGAATAGAGGAAAAACACGCCCACTTAAGTACCTTTTTAAACACAAAGAGCCGGACTCCTGTCTAAACCACTTTCCTCTGACGAAGAAGTATGTTGTAACTTTGAAACGCTTAAGGACGATATTAGTGGGCGGACAGGCTATTCTCCAACCAGCAGATAGTTTGTTTTGTTTTTTAACAGCTAATCACCCTCTGTTTTTACTATAACACGGCACTAAGACTGCTTTTTACATATATGCTACAGCTGGATTCCAAGTGTAATTGTACACATACATCTTGGAACTATCAGCCTTTAAATTATAGTAGAAGCTAATAAGAATAGTAATAGACTATACAAACAAGTGACAACCTTGTATCATCAAGCTCTTACCTGGAAACATCTTTATACATATTTTATAATGCTATTATCTTACCTCATCATGGATTGAGGTTTATAAATGTAAGCACAATACCATTTGTACATAATAAATTTTATGTCATACAGTATTACGCTAAATGTGTTTTTTTCTCTTTTCCTGCATAACCTCTGGGTACCTGGGACATTGCTTCTAACAACCTGAGGGGATAAAAAGATTCTCACCAGCTCATGAAAGAACAGCAGAGAGTCCAGGATTACCATTGAATACAAAGACTACTGCCAACAGAAAGAAAAATAAAGTTGACCAAGAAAACTTAAAGATACGGGGGTTAAAAGACAGAACCATCTTTAAATCACGCAGAGCAGACACCTTACCTCATAAGATTGAGGTTGGAGCTGGTAAGCAGGAAATCCTTACTTCATTATACACACTGAAGGAATTAACAACAAAAGAAAATCTCAATAACAATATACTGCTATTTATTAAGAACTGTTTTGTTTTAAGAAGAACTTCTACATACTTTGGCTTGAAAAAAGTGGCCATAGCAGAGCGCCTTTTAACCAACATTGATTGCTCTTTTTTCTTATATATATATATATATATATATATATATATATTTATATTTATCCCAAGGTACCCCAGCAGCCCCCCTAGCGCCCATGCAAAAAAACCCTTAACATAACTATCCATCAAGATTCCATATCCATATTGCTCAAAGGAGAGGCTGTGAGACGTTCATCTCCCCCTCCTTTGCGCAATATGGATGTGTTAGAGCATTAAAGAGCAGGCCTGCTGGAGACTGCCACCCGGTGGCGCTTAACGCGCGGGCTATACCGCTCAATAGAGGCTATGTCCTTTGCCAGCCTTTGAGCCCAGCCAATCAGCGCCCGGCTCTCTTTTTCATCATGATCATAGTAGGCGGGAAGAGAGAGCCGAGAGAGAGGCGCTGCGTTTAGTGAGACACAGATGATGGCAGATGGTGATGCATTGACGTGGCTAAGAGGTATCAAAGATGACTTGTCAGGGCCCAGGAGAGTTTGAAAGAATAGTACGTGTCTCTGCTTAGGTAATAGTATACTTTTTTAGAGGAGATTTTCCATTTTGTAGATGAACAGGCACTTTTTAGACATACACGTAGGGGAGGGGTTGAGAGACAATAAAGACAAAATTGTTTTAATCTCCAGTGACTAGTAATTGCTGCATCATTTATTGCTCACACTGGCAGTTATCTACTGGATGAGATGTTGGTTTGGTTGACAAAGGGCCATTATGCTATGTACTTATGTAGCTGTTTACAGCAGTTATACATGCACTGATGTTTCATATATTTGCATCTCTTTTATTATGGAAACACAGATCACTACAGACTGAGCAGCTTTGATGTCAGACATAGTGTTCTGATATGAAAGCCTTAATAGATCAGCTGAAAATAATGAAGGGCTTGTGTTTAGCATGACTGGTCTGCATGACGTCAGCTGTGAACAAGGGGCTTTGTCACAAGCCACCCCTTGTCTCATCTTCTTGCTGTTACTTGGGTCTGGGAGAGACTATATCCAATAATAACATTAAATTGAGATTCATGTGCCAGTAGTTTATGGAGTGCACAATTGCAAATCATACAATGGATATGCTATGATTCAGTATATTATTAGTTGCTTACAAAAGACAGAATTGAATTTATTCATAGCCACACATTATTATAAATGTTTGTTTGTGTTTTTTTTTTTTAATATTTGCTTTCATAATTCCAAAACCTACCAGAACACAAGCACTGCAGTATTTGAGACACTTGGACACAACAAGCATTTGGTTTAATATATAAAATGTTGGCATTTTTTCATGTTTATACCTTATGCACACATGGGTGCTACTAGCAAATATTTATGTGTGCTACATTTTCTAAGAGTACACATTAACATACAAATGAAACCTATACAAATAAGTTGTTATTTTGCATTGTAAATGTAAAGACATGCTGCTTTGTAACACTAGACTGGAATACAAGATGATATTGTGTCATTTCCTGAAATGTTCATTTCTGATTCTAGCCACCAGCAGTCTATACAGGGCATAAACTCTTGGCTGCTTTGCTTACAATAATATTATGAATTTGTGCATCAGAAGTCCTTTATAATGCAGCCAAGCTGTGCATTTCTACTGAGTTACTCTGTTTAGGAGGCATTATGGTAACTAATGGGCAGTGCTTTGATGACTGCTTCTTATGAGGGTGGAGCAGTTTAGTTCAGATCCTGCAACATTTAAGGGATATGAAATTATTATTAATAATAATACTATTATGCTGCACAAAGCATCACTATATTCTGGAGAGCTAAAAGGTTAGTATGATTACATAATAAAATTTACAAACATCCAGCTACAAAGGAAGTAAAGGGTTCTGTCCATAAGTATCCAGCTAACTAGCATCTTTATTCAAGGTCTTTTACAGCAGTGCTTCTAACAGACCAGATTTTGTGTAATTCCATACTTAGGCTGATCAGTGTTTCAGTCCTTCTGGTGTTCATTTAAAAAAATCCACCATCATTTTGAGAGAATGGCAAGAGGTAAAATGAGAGAAACCTACAGGGATTAAAGGGATAGTCTAGTCAAAATTAAACTTTCATGATTAAGTTAGAGCAGCAATTTTAGGCAACTTTCTAATTTACTCATATTATCAATTTTGTCTTCGTTCTCTTGGTATCTTTATTTGAAAAAGCAGCAATGTAAGCATAGAAGCTGGCCCATTTTTGGTTCAGCACCTGGGTAGCACTTTCTGATTGGTGTATAAATGTAGCCACCAATCAGCAAGCGCTACCTAGGTGCTGAACCAAAAATGGACTTGCTCCTAAACTTACATTCAAATAAAGATACCAAGATTGCATGCTCTATCTGAATCATGCAAGTTTCAGTTTGACTAGACTATCCCTTTAAATACATTTTTTACAAAAACTCAACACCAGAATAAGGATTCATAATCTCAAATTAAGGAGTAGCAGCCTGTAGAGGACTATTTTGTGGATGCACTTCTTTTACAGAAATGGAAGTTGGTTCATTGAATAAACTTGAAATAATTTAAAGGGACATAAAGGTGCTGTAATAAAATGCTCTGTTATTACAGTATTGATTGAACAAAACTGTGTGTTAAACCAACACTTCGGATTTACATTGAGAGTAAAGTCAAAGTTAAACTTTTATGATTTCGGCAGAGCATACAATTTTAAACAGTATTTCCATTTATTTCTGTTATCTACTATGCTTTGTTCTCTTGGTATCCTTAATTGAACATCATACATAGGTAGGCCTAGGAGCAGCAATGCACTACTAGGAGATAGCTTCTGATTGATACTTTTTGTCATTGGCTCATCCAGTGTGTTCAGCTGAACCTTCAACAAATTGTAAAAAAAAATGAAGCACATTTTGATAATCAAAGTAAATTGGAAAGTTGTTTAAAATGATCTGCTCTCTCTGAATCAGGAAAGACACATTTTGTGTTTAATGTATCCAGATAGTAAAAGTGTTTTCAAATTAATCTGCAGGTTTGCACAAAGTATGTCTGGTAAAAGCTTATGGGCAAAGACAGAATCTTGAAATCATAATATATTTCTCCCCAATTCTCCCTTTATACAATAATTTTTAAAACTCAAAAAATGCACACCCCTTGGAAAAAAATAACTGAAATATATCGCTTCCTGAAACCATCAATGAGTTTCTTACACCTCTCTACTGGAATTTTGGACCACTCTTTTGCCAGGTCTCTCAGATTTGAAGGGTTCCTTTTCCCAACTGCTGTTTTCAGATCTCTCCACAGGTGCTCTATGGGATTGAGATCTGGATTCATTGCTGGCCAGTTCAGTACTCTCCAGCACTTTGTCTCAAACAATTTCTGGGTGCTTTTTGACGTGTGCTTTGGGTCATTGTCCTGCTGTAAGACCCATGACCTCTAATGGAGACCCAACTTTCTGACACTGGGCCCTACATTGCACCACAGAATTCTTTGGAAGTCTTCAGATTTTATAACGCTATGCACACAGTCAAGACATCCAGTACCTGAAGCAGAAAAGCAACCCCAAAACATCAGCGAACCTCCACCAAGCTTGACAGTAAGGACTGTATTCTTTACTTTAAAAGCCTCATTTCTTTTTCTGAAAACAGTAAAATGATGGGCTTTGGGGCTCCGGGATAGGCAGCAAAGCAGCAGAGCTCCGCATCAATTTGCTTCCATTTGCCATATAATCTGCTGTTTTTCAAATTCTTTGGCGAGCAAATTACCCCTCACCTACCTAACTGCCTACCCGGAACCCCACGAGAAATTCCTTGGCAGGTCTCGCTGCCCGGAGCGGTGGGGTGACTAGAAGGTAACCTGCTACCGCACTTTCTCATAGGAGCGATCCCGGCTCCCCCACCGAAGACTCCCATCCTAACAAGAGGACACTTGCACTAGGTGGCTTTACCTGATTACGCCCGCGGAGGCCAACCCGACCTACGCCACTTGCTGCGGAGGACTTTCTGGGAGTGTGGCACTGCTGCGGAATCCCGCGCCACTACCTTGGCTGACGCCATATTGGGCCCACGTGGCTCACCTTCTTCCAAAGCCGGAGCAGCGAGTTGCAGCCGGGAAGGCTGTACATTACAGAGACAGGCTATTGTGACCCTCGACACCGGATACCCATGACCCCGGATACAAGCTCTTGGTCAGTGGGGTCTAAAACTGCGGATTCCTCATCGCGGCCTGCCAGTGTATGCTTGAAGGAGCAGGGAGCTGGTCCGCTAGCCTAAGAAAGCCCTTGGACGTCAGGAGAAATTGGTTCAGGGCTCCTTCCATCCAGCGCTGAAATCAGTGGCCGCACCAGGGGGACAAACCCGCGCTTAAAGGACATTGTTGCGGCCCAGGGTAAGAGAACTGCACTTGCACTCCCATATAAACATACTCTGCTCTCCCATATAACTGGCCACCGGCCTTAACTACATTCACAGCGCATACCAAAAACAATAGCCTGGGCCTGCTTGTCACTGTCACGCCTCCATCATAGCAAACGGACTTGGTCCCTCTTGGCTACCCACAGAAATGATCACTTCAGTATCTGCTTAACCCTTTGTGGGGAACAAAAAGGGGAAAAACAAAAAAAACCTTGTTGGCCACCACTGCTGACTCTATATGAGACCTTACCAGGCTATTTTGCAACAGGCCCTGGTGGACCGGACAAACACAGCTTTCGTAGTTCCCCCCAACGCTTGTCCATATCACAGGGAAAGAGGAACGATCCTTGTGCCTCCCAAGACCCCTGGAGTGGGAAACCGCATCACAACACATCTGCACCCCTTGATACTTGGAGACACTATCCTAGAGCTACGGGGCCTAAACATTCCTGCTACCATTTTATTTAAAGCTACCTTGTGCTACATGGTGCATGCTTGCTGTTTATGTTTGCTTCTAATCAACCCTTTTTCTTTTGCACTATGAAACAGTGTAGCCCCTAGCCTATACTGAGATCCCATTTCTCTGCAAGGAGGCCACAGGCTGGAGTAGCTGTGCAGGAATCTCACATCCCCACTTTTGACAGGTCTTGACATTGTTTATCCTGTTGCACACCATTTTGTTTTCTGATGATTGATGTTCTTTGTACTATAACTGTCTTACCATTTCTAGGTGTGTAGATATCTTTGTGCATTGCATTTGACATTTCATTCTGTTATAACAACGTAGTGCCTGCTTTCCAACACACCATACTCCCCCTTAAAGATCCCTGAGTTTATGGATAAATTTTTAACCAACAACCCAATGGCGAGTCGTAGCAAGGCCAATGACCGCCGCCATAGAGCTGCTAATGACCAACACTCACAGAGCCACAGTTCTGAAAACCCGATAGAGGGGGACCAGATTGAAACCCATCCCATTGTTAAGCAAATTACCTTACTATTCATGCCTAAAATCGACAACCTGCAGAGGGGTGTAGACACCCTGGCGGGAGAGGTCAAACAGTTCTCCACTAGGCTAGGTGAGGCAGAGGGCAGGATATCAGACCTGGAAGACTCTAATCTCAATACATCGAGTAGAATAACACACTTAGAGAAACAAAACACATCTCTCCAGATGAAAATAGACGATCTAGAAAATAGATCGAGGCGCAATAATCTGCGTCTCCTTGGCCTCCCCGAATCTGTTAAACAACAGGAGTTAATTCACTTTATAGAAAACACCTTACCCGCACTACTGAACATACATCCCAAAGACCTTGCTGGAGGGGTGGAGAGAGCACACAGGGTTGGACCGGACAGACCGGGCCAGAACCTGGACCAACCCCGCTCCATAATGATTAAATTCTTGCATTTTCAAACCAAAGTGGCCATCTTGAGAGCCTACAGAAAAGTAGGCGAGCTGATGTTTGAGAACTCAAGACTACTTTTATTTCAAGACTTCTCTGCGGACCTCATGAAACGCCGCAGAGAATTCTCACCCCTTTGCTCACAACTTCATAAGGAGGGTAAGCAGGCCTTCCTTCTATATCCCGCTAGGCTCAAACTAATCACCCCTAGGGGCTCTAGATTCTTCGACACTCCGGCTGCTGCCCGGGATTTCTTAGATAACTACGAGCCCCCAGTGTACAGCCCCGCACGCAGCCCCCAGAGACAATTGAGAGGGGAGGAGGGTTGATTGGGGAAGCCAGGTTTGTCTAACAAATGCTCAATTATATTCGATTGTATCAATCTTCAATTGCAAATATGGTTAATTGGATATGGTTAATGTCTCTATCTCAACTAATCGCACTACTACTTAGACCCCCCTTGAAAGGGGGACCAGAGTCTGGCCTGCTCCCAGACCAGGGGTTCATGATCAGGGCAGCCCTGGCGGATTGCCCCGGTTGTGACCCCACGAGATTTGGTTATAAAGGTTTTGAGTTTTTAGTTGGGGCAGTTCTTTTTTGGCTGCTCCTTATTGTTGGCGCACAAGACGAAAGAAAAGATATCTGTCATAACATGTTACTTTCAGCTGTTCTTATTATAAATACTGTATTAGATTTGGTTCTGATGACAAATTTGAATTTCATTACAGCGCCAAGTTTTGCAATGTTTGTTCAGTGGGGCCTGGCTGGATACCGGCAAGGAAAAGGGCTGAACCGGGAGCCTCTATCCCCGCCGCAAAGGTTTGGTTTTTTTTTTTTTTTTTTTCCCCCCTTTCTCTCTATTCTTCTCTCTCTCCCCCTCCCTTTCGCCACCCACCCTCCCTCTTTTCACGACCCCGCAACCATTTGCCTCTTCCTTTCCCTGCCCACCCCCCCTGCCTGTGCTTGCGTTACAACTTACTCCTCACCACCCCTTAACCATGAGCAGACCCATAACATTCATATCCTCCCCATTAAATAAGATTTAACTTATATTCCTGGAATGTTGGGGGTATCCATTCCCCTATTAAGAGGAAATCGATTCTAACCCACCTACGGAAAAAAAGTGCAGAAATTGTATTCTTGCAGGAGACCCACCTCTCAGATTTAGAACATGGCAAACTACAGACGGGTTGGGTGGGGCGAGTTGAGTTTGTTTCCTATAAGTCAGCGAGTAGGGGATTGTCTATACTATTCGGTAAACAACTGGAATATGAGATTTTAGATGTGCTAAAGGACCCAGAAAGTAGATACCTAGTAGTGCAGATTAGAATTCTAAACAACACCTACACCTTGTGTAACATCTATGCCCCGAATCAAAAAGACAAAAAATTTTGGGACTCCATTATTACCTTACTCACACCTTACCTGGATACTCACATCATCCTGGGTGGGGACTTCAACCTAGCCCCCAATCCCCATTGCGATAGACTAAGAGACCCTAATAGATGCGCACCGAAAAGCTTGCCTAAAGTGTCAGACAAATTCGAGAGAGAAATCTTCGAGAATCTGGGAAGCGCCCTGAATGTCTCTGACATCTGGCGTCAACTTAACCCCGATGGCAGGGATTATACCTGCGTCTCCAGGGCAACACCCTCTATGTCACGCATTGATCTATTTATGATCTCCAACTCGATGATTACTCAGGTCATAGATACAAAGATAGGTGAAATTATCGTCTCTGATCACGCCCCCATAGCACTCTTTCTAGATACCACCCCAAGGGTACCCAACAGGCGTACCTTGCGCTTCCCAAAATATCTGGTAACTTCCCAAGAATTTCAGTCCTATCTGGTACACTGTTGGGATGATTATAAGGCAAACAACATCCAACACTTAAACTCGCCGGAACTCTTCTGGCACACGGCTAAAGCTGTTCTCTCGGGCAACATCATTGCGTTCCTGGCCCGTAGAAAAAAGCAATGCATGGAGAAAATCTCAGGACTGAGAGATAAACTGGCGGAGGCTTACCGTGCATATTGCACTAACCCCTCCCAAACCACCTATCGCGCCTACACCGGCGTCAAACTGGAATATGACTCACTCCTTGCGCACCAGGCCTCTCAGACACTTATGCGAACCCGGGGTAGATATTATCGGTACGGAGACAAATCGGGGAAACTCTTGGCCACTTTAGTGAAACATAGTACCTCCTCCAAGCACATTGCGGCGATCAAGGCCGGGGGCAGAGTCCTAAGGGACCCAGAGGCCATTGCAGAAGCCTTTGCTTCCTACTACTCCTCTCTCTATGCAAGCGAACGCCCCTCGGGGAACGAGGTGAGGGATCATTTTTGGGAGGAGATCAACCTCCCAAAGCTCTCGGAGGAACAAACAGATACACTGAATGCTCCCATAACAAAAGAGGAAGTAGAAAAAACTATTATGAGCCTGTCACTGGGTAAGGCGCCTGGCCCTGACGGCCTGCCGATTGAACTCTACCGTCTACTCAAAACACAAGTGGCCCCCACTCTCGCGGACTTGTTCACAGCCTACTCTGAAGGGGAAAAAACCCCCTCCCCGGAATTCCTATCGGCCTCTATCACGTTAATCCATAAAACGGGAAAAGACTCTCTGCTTCCTGAGTCGTATAGGCCGATTTCTTTATTGAACTCGGACTACAAGATTCTCACCAAGTTGTTCGCGGAGAGGCTGAAGTTTATTCTGCCCAATATCATTCATGAAGACCAGACGGGCTTCATGTACGCACGCTCATCGACGGTTAATGTGCGAAGGGTCCTTCAGATTGTCCAACACTTCTGGACGGGTAACCGCGCGCATAAGGAAGACAGGCCGGAGGCCTTTCTGCTGTCCCTGGACGCGGAAAAGGCCTTTGACCGTGTGGAATGGGACCATCTATTCCACACCATGGCTCAAGCCAACTTCACTGGTCCCTTCCTTACCCTTGTCAAAAATCTCTACCAGTCACCAAAGGCAAACGTGCTAGTGAATAATATATTCTCTCCCAGCCTTCTTCTACAAAGGGGTACTAGACAGGGGTGCCCTCTATCGCCCCTCCTTTTCAACATGGCCCTGGAACCGTTGGCCATCAAACTCCGTCAAACCTTTCCGGGTATTGATGTTGCGGGTGCCCCACAGTACTTGGCTTTATATGCAGATGATATGCTCTTATTTGTACAGGACCCCCAAATACACCTACCTAACATTCTGCAAACCCTCTCCGAATTCGGCCTCTTCTCCGGCTATAAAGTCAACGTGCAGAAATCGGAGATCCTCTGGTTGAACCGCACTAGGGGCTCAAATATGCAATACCCCTTCTCGGTAGCCACACAAGATATCACATATCTGGGCATTAGGATCTCGGCCAACCCCAATAAATTATATGTTAATAATCTGACCCCGGTCTGCGCGAAACTCAGGGCTCAGATGAACAGTTGGAGATCTCTCCCACTTTCGTTATCGGGAAGGGTGGCCCTACTTAAGATGGTGGTACTCCCTAGATTACTTTACCCGTTGCTCATGCTCCCCTTACTTGGGAGCAAATCTGATCTAAAACTCTTAAACTTAGCAGCGAGAGCCTTTATCTGGCAGGGGAAAAAGTCGAGGATCTCAAGAGATAAGCTTAGCCTACCCTTTTGCCATGGAGGTCTGGCGCTTCCAGATTTCCGGCTATACAACTGGGCCGCACTGATCAGGTTGGTAATAGACTGGCAGGTTGGTTCGGGTCACTTTTGCCGTACAAACTTAGAACAGGCGGTGTTGGGTGATGTCTCTTTAGCTTATCTCCCACATGTCTCGGACACTAAATCCCTAAGACTCCTGGGTCTCAACATGCTATACAAAGACCCCTTAAAAGCCTGGCTACTATCTCACAAATACCTGGGTAAAACCTGCCATGCCTCTCCCTACTTGCCAATTAGAAGAAACCCTGATTTCACGGCAGGCTCTGAGACCCTGCCTTTTCGTATTTGGGAGACACGGGGGCTATCCTCCCTTAAACACCTGTTGGACCCCCTATCAAAAACAATTAAAACTTTCGGCACCCTGCAGAGAGATTATCTTATACCAAGGACTCATTTTTATGCCTACTTACAGGTTCGACACTATATGGGGACACTGATCAGAAACGATACAGACTTTTGGGAGGGCTCTCCCTTCCGCCTCACTCAGACATTATACACTATGGGCAGGTTCTCGATTTCGGAAATATACCAGACACTCCTACAACACCTTTCCACTTCTCACCAATCCTCGATACAGTTGGGCTGGGTTAGAGAGGGTTTGAGAGAGGTCTCCTGGGAGGAGGTAAGGAACAGCCTGGACAAAACCAGGAAAGCTACTTTGTCAGCTTCATACAGAGAATCCCAAATACGTTTTCTCCACAGGGCCTACCTCACTCCAAGGACACTGGCAAAATGGGCTCCATCCTTCCCTAACACGTGCACTAAATGCACTTTAGCTAACCCCGGGCTCCTCCACTGCATATGGGAATGCCCCCCAATCAGGCAATATTGGGGAAAGATACAATTCTGGCTCCGAAGGCAGCTGCAGATACAGATTGATTTACTCCCTGAAACTATAATTTTCCTGTTGTGGGATGAGAGGCTACGACAACAAAACTCAGTGTTGAGCCTAATTATCTTAGTGGCCAGGAAACACATACTACAACATTGGATAGCAGACAGAGGCCCTTCCTTCAGGGGTTTCAAAAACCTGCTGAAATCACAAATTTTCATAGAACAGATGGACGTGAGATTTGACGTCCAGAATAGATTGGGCCATTTCCTACGTAAATGGCGCAGACTTATACTCACTTTTGAACTAGAGGTCCAGAGGCTTATCCTTAGACCTTTTAGGGACTCGGTTGCCTTCCTGGAAGACACACTTAGAGGAGACTGGGACCACCTACTTAACTAAAAAACCTTTAAGAGATCTTGGACCAATCTCCATGCCTTACCTATACTCCCGCCCTTCTCTTCCTCCTCTACCATCACCACTACAATACTCCCCCTTCCTTCAACCCCCCCTTTTTTTTTTTTTTTTTTTTCCAGCCAGGCCTCAGTACCCCAATGGTCTTGTCCCACAAGGTCCATGACAACCACCTCTAATAGAGGTTGTACTTTTTGTATTTGTTAGATAGTAATATATTGTTTAGTTAGGTTTATAGTTATGTTTGTTATGCAGAAAAAGGAAAAACAAGTGGAGTTTGGACTAGGACTGATGCAACACTGCTCTGATCTCTACCTGATATAAATTGAGACTCAGTTTTCAACTGTTATTCTCCTTCAGTAGATAACATGCTAAAATTGAAATTGTTACCCTAACTGAGATCTTTGTACTGTACAATCACTCTCTGCTGTAATGTACCAAATTCATGTTCTTCTGATTGTTATATGTGTGCATTTTGTCCTACCGAATAAAAATGATATTGTAAAAAAATAAAAAAAAATGATGAGCTTTACCAAAAAGCTGTAATTTTATTTCATCTGTCCACTGCACATTCTCCCTAAGGATTTTAGCTTCCTCAGGTAAGTTTTGGCAAACTCCAATCTGTTTTTCTTATGTTTCTGTGTCAGCAGTGGGGTCCTCCTGGGTCTCCTACCATAGCGTCCCTTTTCATTCAGATGGCGATGTAATAGTGCGAGCTGACACATTTGTTTCTTGTGCTTGAAGGTCACCTTGAATTTGTCATGAAGTTGATTGAGGTTCTTTATCCACCATTCGAACAATCCTTTGTTGCGATCTTTGATACATTCTTCTCTTTTGTCCACGTCCTGGGAGATTTGCTACAGTGCCATGGGCTGTAAACGTCTTGACAATGTTGCTCACAGTGGACACAGGAACATTAAGATCTCTGGAGATAGACTTGTAACCTTGAGATTGTCCATGATTTTCCACAATCCTCAGACAATTCTTTGCTGCTCTTTCTCTTCTCCATGCTCAGTGTGGCACACAGAGACACAGAACAGAAAGGTTGAGAACATTTGTCACCATTTTAACTGGCTGCTGGTGTGATTTCTATAGTGTCAGCACCTGCTAATTAATACAGGTGAGTTTAATTACATATTACAGGAGCATCACAAACTTGGAATGCAATTATTTCTTACTATTTCGAGAAAGTGCCAATAATTTTGTCCAGTCCATTTTTTGGAGTTTTGCGTGGAATGGGTCCGATTTGGCTATTTTTTCTCTACTTTTTTGTGTCATACCAATACAAAGAAAAGAAATAAACATGAGAATGCATAAACATTTGTAATTGCAACAGTTTTTTAAAAATTTGTTGAAAGAATTTAACTGTTTGACATATTACTTATCAGGCAAATATACAGATGGCATTCTGATTGCTTGACACTTATAAACATACACAGACTCCATAAGCCACATGAACCCATTTATGACTATAGTGCCCAGTATGCCCATCATATCTACATATAAACGGCATTCAGATTGTTTAGCAGTGCTGAGGATAGAATCGGATTGCAAAAGTTTTTTTAATTAAATATTGCACAATCCTGTTTTAAAGCCCAGATATGAAGATGGCTGTACTGATAGTGAGAATCACGACAGTGTGAGTGTGACTTAGAAACAAACATTAACTGAAAGACATTGGTACATGTAATTTCTAACTGTTGGCTTCTTGATCTCACTTATCCTGAAGATCTCCTTAGCTGTACGGGATATCACATACTCAATACATGTAAATATGCAAATAAACTTATATATATATATTTGTAAATGTGTGCCTTGGTCACTGCTGACAAACTATACAATACCATGCTAATACATTACTAAATGTCTCCTCTAACCATTTTAAAGTGTTTTGCACATGTGCAACATAATAGCACAATTCCATTATATTCTATTCCCTTCTATTCTATGTGGTCTTGGAATACTTGCAAAGATGCCCAAAAGGCCATTTTTGGTCTTTAGCAAGTGCCTTGAGGTACTGACTTTGAATATCCAGAAATAGTATAGAAAACTGTTGAAAAGTCTTGTGAAAATGGATTGTGATCACCAAGAACTTTCGTCTCCAAGTTAAAAATAGGGATTTTCTCTATGAGCTGAAAACATGATTGTGACTGAGGGAAATAGCCAAAAACGTAAACAAAACCCCCCGAAAAGGCCTCAGCCAATAGATAGAATGGTAGAAATGAGGACTCAACATAGTATTAGTATTTGTTTTTATTATAGATGATTTTTATTAGAGTTTCCATAAGTAATAATACAACCACAGAGTTATTATTTTGGTACATTAATCTGATGGACTATAAAAACCATTACATACAGTAAATAATAATAAAAAACAGTATATATGGTAAATAAACAAGATCTAGACCAAACTGAGACTGTGACTATGTATCCAGGTTTTTAAATTCCTATGGTAAGTTGCATTTGCCCACTGAAAGCTGATATAGCTAAACAATGGTCAAGAGTCAACATTAACTTTCACTCTAAATCACCTGAAATAACATATGAACCTTATTCGGGTAGCCCAATAATTAAATATCTCATGACCATGGAAAAGGGGGGGTGTGTGCCACTGGCCCCTCCAATTCACCAGGCCATCTAGTCCCTGTTTGTGGTAGTATTTAGACTAATAAATAATAAGAGAACATGGAGGTAGACTTACAGGGGCCTATCTATCAAGCTCCGTATGGAGCTTGATGCCCCGTGTTTCTGCAGGCTCGCTAGAAACAGCAGTTATGAAGCAGTGGTCACAAAGACCGCTGCTCCATAACCCTGTCCGCCTTCTCTGAGCAGGCGGACAGACATTGCTGCAATTCAACCCGATCGAGTACGATTGGGTTGATTGACACCCCCCTGCTGGCGGCCCATTGACCACGTGAGCTGCTGGTGCAATGCTGAATACGGCGAGCGTATTGCTCGCCGTATTCAGCGAGGTCTGGCGGACCTGATCCGCACTGTCGGATCAGGTCCGCCAGACTCTCTTAAATAGGGGCCACAGGTTCTCTTTTATAACATTTTCCAAAATGATCAGTACAAAAAAAGGAGATATTTGGGGTGCAGAGAATATTAAGGTGATCATGGAAATCCAATCTAGAACTTTTGTGTAAAAGTAAACCTGTATAAGAAGTTTCAAACAATGACTATCAGTATGAATAACAAGTAATAGGCTTAGTATTTTGGTGTGAGAAAGTTATTCTTTTTGGGGCATGTATTCATAATGTGAGCATTATAGCTGAGAAAATGTATAAGCCATATAGGCATATAGAGGGTATCTTACCAGAAATTTGGAAGCAAATGATAGATACCAAGGAGAATAGTTATGATTGAGGCATGATTATGAACATGTAAGCTCTGTGAGTTGTCCCCTCTAGAACAAAACTGAAATGCAACACAAACCGTTACCGCCAGTATTCTTGGCCATTGGTGAAAACTCTGGGACCACAAAATGAAAAGAAAGAAAAGGCTAGGTGTTTTGTCTGTAAATGGGCATTTTTCAAGCTTGAAAGGGATTTAAAAGAATTGCATTGAACTAGTAATAGGGGATGCACCGAGTAAAGCTCATCTGTTTTTCTCAAAAACATAAATAGTTTACAGTGCCACCCTACCATTTTTCTTTTTGACATTACAAAAAGCAAAATACTTAATCCCTTCAGGGAAGGCTGTTATGTCTACTCTGCTATATAACCTCTTTCCTCACATCTTTTCTAATTTTAGCCAATGCAGTTTTCCTGTTTTAAGGTCTTTGGAATCTATTTACCTTTGATCTTGTTTGATCACTATGGCTTTCTAATGGACGAGCCGTGAGCATCATTCTATATTGTGTGCCTTACATTGCCCTCTTGTTTACCCCACATATAATCTCACACCATGTTTTGCCACATCCATCTCAAGAAAATTGCAAGAATTGTAGCTAACTGTATTCTTCTAATGGTTTTACCACTCAGCTTACAATCATCACTTCAATTTGTTCTAAATTCAGCTTCACCCACTATTCCTTCTCTGCTTCTACGTTCGCTTTCTTAGGGCCGAATGATCAAAAATCTCCAGCATGGAGAAAAATCAAACAATATTTTTTTTAAAGCATTATATTGTAATTTAGGGCTCCCCCCGAACCCTGCATAATGAGATAAACAGCTATGTATTATATATTATATTTATTAAATATATATTTCATTGTTTTTGTATCACATTGTCACATTATAAAGTGCATATATCAACCTACAGGCAGCATAAATATATGTTAAAGTCTATTTTTTTTTAGTTTTTCAGTCCATACAGCAGATTCACCACTAAAGTGGCTCATTATTTTGACCTAAAAGAGAAGTACAAACATATATTAGTACATTTGAATAATATTTATTTACAAGAGCTAAAGTTTTTGTTTTTTATGGATTACAAAAACACTGGAATTGCAGAACTGCCTAATTTTATAGAATACGGCCTGGAAAGGGAATCAATTTAAGTCATTCACTTCTGAGATATTCCCACCCTATGCTAAAACCCTTTTGCACTTACTGCATTTTAACATTAAAGGGACATTAAAGTCAATAATAAATGTTGGAATGCATTCCTGTTTGGGAGGTAGTGAAAACACTATTAAGGAAAGGCCAGCAAAATAAATAATGAAAGTGCATTAAAACTTTTTAAAATGATGTTAACACTTTTGGTAAGAGTGCAAGTGGAGCGAAAAATATAAGCGCTATGTGCACTAACACCGCAAGTCAGACTAGTAGTGCTTTTATTTCTGCACTTAAATTATAATTTGTAAGTATTATTTTTTTATCTCTTGAGCAAGATCTCTAGGGCACACTAACATCTAAATGTCAGATAGCACAGGTGTGCTAAATCTCTAACATAATAGACTTCTATTAGTGTGCACCAGAAAACTCATGTTGGATATTGCTTGAGTGCTAAGCCAAAGATGAACTAAACCTCCACTCAAGTAATGGTTATGGTTTTGTGTTGAAATGTAAGTTTAAAACACTGCACACATACAGACATACACATACATACATACACACATGCATACACACATGCATACACACATACACATACAGACATACACATACATACATACACACATGCATACACACATACACATAAACCTTTGAGCCCTTCCCAGTCCAGCACTTTGTCATATACTATATCCCTTTAAATCAGTGTTAAAACCTTTTTTTTTTCAATAATAAACCTTTATTTGACATTTAAATATGCATAAATATAACTAAATTGCATTATTTAAATAAATTTTTCATGTTATGCATATTGTGTCAATTGTCCAAAAGCGAAAATTTATTCAGCACTATTTTGTGACGTGCAGACGCTTAAAGGGATACTAACCCCACATTTTTCCTTCATGATTCAGATAGAGCATGCAATTTTAAGCAACTTTCTAATTTACTCCTATTATCAATTTTTCTTTGTTCTCATGTTATCTTGATTTGAAAAAGCAGTAATAAAAGGTTAGGAGCCGGCCCATTTTTTAGTTCAGCACCTTGGTAGAGCTGCTGATTGGTTTGCTACATTTAGCCACAAATCAGCAAGTGCTACCCATGTGCTGAACAAAAAATGGTCTGGCTCTAAAGCTTACAGTACTGCTTTTTCAAATCAAGATAGCATGAGAACAAAGAAAAATTGATAATAGGAGTAAATTAGAAAGGTGCTTAAAATCTCATGCTCTATCTGAATTATGAAAGAAAAAAAAAATGGGTTTAGTATCCCTTTAACACTTGACTCATCACTATTAATAAAATTGCTAATTGTGCTGACCTATTCAGATTGTAGGTTTTTGTTAAAATATTCTCTAGTTAAACATTTGTACCTTTCACTTGTAATACTAGCCACTAGGTCTGAGTGCAGGATTTCGCTATAAATTGCATTGCGTTGTACTCTAGCCCTTCATAAGGAATTATATTTTGAATTTAATGTCTATTTAATGCTTCTTTAAATTGTGATGTTCTGTGAAACTAAACTTCTTCTGATAGAGGAATCCAGACAAAAATAAATAAATGATACTTTACAGCACAACCATTCTTAAGAATGAACGGGGAATTGTTTTTTGGATGTATTATAATTTTGAGGTAAATTTTATACATTATACTATTGTAGCACTGTTTAAAATATCATCTGGTTAGATACCAATTATTCCTAAAGTGCCTTTACATGGAGTTCAATGGGGGACTGTGTTTTCTCTATAAATATATATGTATATGCTTTTATACATATATATTTATTTGTTAATATGTGTGTATAAGCATATACATATATATATTTATTGCTGCCCAACGTTGCGCAAAACGCCCTCTGTGCTGCGCTAGGTTGTTTGCCATGGCTGCCGGTATGAAAACGGGGCTCCCATTGGAGCCTATGTAAGCGTGCTCTTGTGAGGCTTGTAATATCAGTGCACATTTACGTGCAATAGTATTACTGAGAGGAGTGCAAATATTTTTATGCAATAAAATGCCTAAACCATTTAAATACCTTGGTCCTGTTGTGGGTACTACAGTAATTACTACACTATATAATAATTCTATGCTCTGTCCAATCAATGTAAGTTACAATTTTTACCGTCTTCCACCACCTTAGCATATATTTTTGTGTACCTAAAACACTAAACAATAATAGATTCAAATGATCTTATAAACTGCTAGAAGTTTTGGTTCAATAAAATAAACAAATACATAATCTTAATTGAGTGGACAAATTTCTCTAATGCTATGTTTTTTTTATTGATAAATGCATCAAACTAACATAATCATTATTCAGCACAACATGTCCTATATCTGTTTATAGACACTTGCCATAATTATACATATACATGTTTGGAATCATTATGCAGCACATTCAGTGTATAGGCACCCATCACCATTATACATGGAAGTATGTTCTGTTTTTTTCCGTGCCCTAAATATCAGTGTATAGGTGCATTCATTTTACATTGCACCATGTTTATTGTGTAAAGATGCCTTGCGTTATAATATAATGCTGTGTATATTAGGGCATAAATGTTCATTACCATCACTACACAGTGATACTTGTCCAAAGTAAGTGTGAGTTGTACTGGACCCCTGGGTAAAACTTGCCAGTACTACACCGCAAGTTAATGTGATCTATTGTAGGGCTTGAACACTTTATACTTATGCAAACATTTATCAAGATGCATTTTCAGCCTATGAGAACTTGTAGTTCAGACTTGCAAGATTGAGTCTGCAACCACAAAATTTAGGAAGCAGTCTCTGCTTCTTATCCTAGGTAGCAGAGATAAATCACCTCAAACTCACATGTTCGGGGTGACAGGCCCTGCTCTCGCACAATTAGTTTTCCAAGAATAGGGGGCAGAATTGAATAACAGAGCTCTTCTAGAGTCTTACGGCTAGATTTAGAGTTTTGTCGGTAAGGACCCGCGTAGCTAACGCCGGCTTTTTTCTGGCCGCACCATAAAAATAACTCTGGTATTGAGAGTCCACATAAAGGCTGCGTTAGGCTCCAAAAAAGGAGCGTAGAGCATATTTAACGCAGCTTCAACTCTCGATACCAGAGTTGCTTACGGACGCGGCCAGCCTCAAAAACGTGCTCATGCACGATTCCCCCATAGGAAACAATGGGGCTGTTTGAGCTGAAAAAAAACCTAACACCTGCAAAAGAGCCGCGTTCAGCTCCTAACGCAGCCCCATTGTTTGCTATGGGGAAACACTTCCTACGTCTGCACCTAACACCCTAACATGTACCCCGAGTCTAAACACCCCTAGCCTTACACTTATTAACCCCTAATCTGCCGCCCCCGCTATCGCTGACCCCTGCATATTATTTTTAACCCCTAATCTGCCGCTCCGTAAACCGCCGCTACTTACATTATCCTTATGTACCCCTAATCTGCTGCCCCTAACACCGCCGACCCCTATATTATATTTATTAACCCCTAATCTGCCCCCCACAACGTCGCCTCCACCTGCCTACACTTATTAACCCCTAATCTGCCGAGAGGACCGCACCGCTACTATAATTAATAATATATTAACCCCTAATCCGCCTCACTAACCCTATAATAAATAGTATTAACCCCTAATCTGCCCTCCCTAACATCGCCGACACCTAACTTCAAACATTAACCCCTAATCTGCCGACCGGAGCTCACCGCTATTCTAATAAATGTATTAACCCCTAAAGCTAAGTCTAACCCTAACACTAACACCCCCCTAACTTAAATATAATTTAAATCTAACGAAATTAATTAACTCTTATTAAATAAATTATTCCTATTTAAAGCTAAATACTTACCTGTAAAATAAATCCTAATATAGCTACAATATAAATTATAATTATATTATAGCTATTTTAGGATTAATATTTATTTCACAGGTGACTTTGTATTTATTTTAACCAGTTACAATAGCTATTAAATAGTTAAGAACTATTTAATAGCTAAAATAGTTAAAATAATTACAAAATTACCTGTAAAATAAATCCTAACCTAAGTTACAATTAAACCTAACACTATACTATCATTAAATTAATTAAATAAAACACCTACAATTACCTACAATTAAACCTAACACTACACTACCAATACATTAATTAAATACAATACCTACAAATAACTACAATGAAATAAACTAACTAAAGTACAAAAAATAAAAAAGAACTAAGTTACAAAAAATAAAAAAATAATTACAAACATAAGAAAAATATTACAACAATTTTAAACTAATTACACCTACTCTAAGCCCCCTAATAAAATAACAAAATAAAATAATAAAATAACAAAATAAAAAATGCCCTACCCTATTCTAAATTACTAAAGTTCAAAGCTCTTTTACCTTACCAGCCCTGAACAGGGCCCTTTGCGGGGCATGCCCCAAGAAGTTCAGCTCTTTTGCCTGTAAAAAAACCCACATACAATACCCCCCCCAACATTACAACCCACCACCCACATACCCCTAATCTAACCCAAACCCCCCTTAAATAAACCTAACACTAAGCCCCTGAAGATCATCCTACCTTGTCTTCACCTCACCGGGTATCACTGATCGGTCCTGGCTCCAAAATCTTCATCCAACCCAAGCGGGGGCTGGCGATCCATCATCCGGTGGCTGAAGAGGTCCAGAAGAGGCTCCAAAGTCTTCATCCTATCCGGGAAGAAGAGTAGATCCGGACCGGCAACCATCATCTTCCAAGCGGCATCTTCTATCTTCATCCGATGAGGACCGGCTCCATCCTGAAGACCTCCACCGCGGACCCATCTTCATCCGGCGACGTCCAACTGAAGAATGACGGTTCCTTTAAGGGACGTCATCCAAGATGGCGTCCCTCGAATTCCGATTGGCTGATAGGATTCTATCAGCCAATCGGAATTAAGGTAGGAATATTCTGATTGGCTGATGGAATCAGCCAATCAGAATCAAGATCAATCCGATTGGCTGATCCAACCAGCCAATCAGATTGAGCTCGCATTCTATTGGCTGATCGGAACAGTGTTAGTGTTAGGGTTAGACTTAGCTTTAGGGGTTAATACATTTATTGGAATAGCGGTGAGCTCCGGTCGGCAGATTAGGGGTTAATGTTTGAAGTTAGGTGTCGGCGATGTTAGGGAGGGCAGATTAGGGGTTAATACTATTTATTTTAGGGTTAGTGAGGCGGATTAGGGGTTAATAACTTTATTATAGTAGCGGTGCGGTCCGCTCTGCAGATTAGGGGTTAATTAGTGTAGGCAGGTGGAGGCGACGTTGAGGGGGGCAGATTAGGGGTTAATAAATATAATATAGGGGTCGGCAGTGTTAGGGGCAGCAGATTAGGGGTACATAAGGATAACTTAAGTAGCGGCGCTTTGCGGTCGGCAGATTATGGGTTAATTATTGTAGGTAGCTGGCTGCGACGTTGTGGGGGGCAGGTTAGGGGTTAATAAATATAATATAGGGGTCGGCGGTGTTAGGGGCAGCAGATTAGGGGTACATAAGGATAACTTAGGTGGCGGTCGGCAGATTAGGGGTTAAAAAGCTTAATCGAGTGGCGGCGATGTGGGGGGGGCCTCGGTTTAGGGGTACATAGGTAGTTTATGGGTGTTAGTGTACTTTAGAGTACAGTAGTAAAGAGCTTTATGAACCGGCGTTAGCCCAGAAAGCTCTTAACTACTGACTTTTTTCTGTGGCTGGAGTTTTGTCATTAGAATTCTAACGCTCACTTCAGACACGACTCTAAATACCGGAGTTAGAAAAATCCCATTGAAAAGATAGGATACGCAATTGACGTAAGGGGATCTGCGGTATGGAAAAGTTGCGGCTGAAAAGTGAGCGTTAGACCCTTTTTTGAGTGACTCCAAATACCGGAGGTAGCCTAAAACCAGCGTTAGGAGCCTCTAACGCTGGTTTTCACGGCTACCGCCAAACTCTAAATCTAGGCCTTAGATTTTGCCCTGTGGTGATACCATGAGGAAAGTCTCTCTGCTTGAGAACTTGTCCACCTGCCGTTTGGTAAATTTTCCTGTTAGACATGATAGCATCAGTCTCGGTATAATGGTGAAAAAGAAAAGGTCATCCGGCATCCAGGTTTGTGTGTTTTATGTATTGTCAAAACTGTTTGATTCACTATGCAGAGCCACCACTGATTTGTTATGTTGTACAAAGCTACCACTCTGGTACGTTATATCATGCAGAAATGAACCGTTATAGCTATTATAGTAATAATAAATCAGATTAACATTGAAAAATTAGATTTGATAACAGAAATCTATTTTCTCCATTATTATAGATAACTAAACTAGAACATTTTGTTAAGAAGCAGTAATGACAGGGTATATTTATTTGGGGGTGAAAGCTGTGGTAAAATGTGTCTTCGCATGTGTAGCAAAAAATCCTACCACCGGCCCTGCCAGGTGCTAGAAGCTCAATGGCTGACAAGCAAAACTCCCACAGCTCTGTTGACAGAGAAGGGCATACCCCATGAGCATAAACAAAAAAAGTGTATTTTTTAATAAAGTAATAGAAAATAGAAGTAAATTGGAAACTTTTTTGAAATTGTATTTTCTATCTGAATCATGTCCCTTTAATGTTAATTTATGACTTCATTAAGGGATTCAGTGGTTCAAATATGTTAATTATAAAATTACTCAAAAAATATTAAGTTATTAATTGTATTCACATCATGAATTGGTATTAGTCATTATACAGTTAAATTAGCCAGTGATCATCCATACTGAATTGTAGGTTCAGCACCCTGGATAGCACTTGCTTATTGGTGGCTATATTTGTCAACCAATAAGCAAACATAACCCAGGTTCTGAATAAAAAATGGTCCGGCTCTTAAGATTTACATTCCTGTTTTTTAAATAAAGGTAGCAAGAGAATGAAGAAAAATTGATAATAGGAGTAAATTAGAAAGCTGCTTAAAATTGCATGCTCTATCTAAATCATTAAAAAAAAAAAAAAAAAAAAAAAAAAAGGGTTTAGTATCTTTTTAACCCCTTAGTGACCAGACCATTTTTCAATGTTCTTACCCTTAAGGACCAGGGCTATTTTTACATTTTTGCGTTGTTTGTGTTTAGCTGTAATTTTCCTCTTACTCATTTACTGTACCCACACATATTATATACCGTTGTTCTCACCATTAAATGTACTTTCTAAAGATACCATTATTTTCATCATATCTTATAATTTACTATAATTTTTTTTTATAAAATATGAAGAAAAAATGGAAAAAAACACACTTTTTCTAACTTTGACCCCCAAAATCTGTTAAACATCTACAACCACCAAAAAACACCCATGCTAAATAGTTTCTAAATTTTGTCCTGAGTTTAGAAATACACAAAGTTTACATGTTCTTTGCTTTTTTTGCAGGTTATAAGGCAATAAGTACAAGTAGCAGTACAAGTAGAAGCTATTTCCAAACCTTTTTTTTTTAAAAAAAATTAGCGATAGTTACATTGGAACACTGATATCTGTCAGGAATCCCTGAATAACACTTCACATATATTTTTTTAGTAGACAACCCAAAGTATGGATCTAGGCCCATTTTGGTATATTTCATGTCACCATTTCACTGCCAAATGCGATCAAATAAAAAAAAATCGTTAACTTTTTTTTCTTTTTAAATTAAATAAACATTTTTTTATGTTGTGTAGCTGCCCCCACCTCAATACCCTGCCCCCCTCCCAGATCCTTTGACCATCATTTATTCCCCCCCTCCCTCTCCCTCCTTCCCATACATTTTGAAATGAACAATTGTAAATGTTGCTCTCTCTGCATCGGTGTGTAAAAAAATGGTATTGCAGGATGTCTCAATATCGAGGCATCAATGCAATACCATGAAAGTGGCTGGAAGCGATCAGGATCGCTTCCACTGCTTGAAACCCCTGAGGACGTACAGGGTATGTCCTTGGTCATTAAGCGATAGTTTTTGTAGGACGTACCCTGTATAAATCAGTCTGCCTCAGTTATGAGGGAATGGTGTCAGTATATGAATAACACCAAAATAAAGGATGTCAGCTGTATGTTTCAAACCAAATATAATTGGTGAAAGGTAACAGACGAGTTGGGGTAACGGGCAATAGCCAATGCTCACTGGGATTTCAAATATTGGAATAGGTTAAAATTGCTATTCACTATTTTAAACCATACTAGGAATATTATTAAATGGACAGCTACATATTACACTGTATTATAAGATAACTCTGTGAGTGTGCAAATTTATCTTGCAATCATATATTGAGTAACCTTATATATTCCTGAATATCTGACTTATTGTACATTGTCAGTAAAAGGGTTCCATATGAGTGATAACAGTAAACCAATAACAAGTGGCCAGTTATTATTGATGAAAAAATGCAGGTATATAACTGGTGTATAAATAAAAAGAGAGAAGCGCTCAACCTGGGAATGAACAATAGCATAATAGCTTGTTCTATGGCTAGTTACCACCCAAGAAGCAGCCTCTTTTTGCTCAACATGTGCCTTTCACAGAGAAGAACTTTCCTAAGCATATCAGTCTGATCCTGACTTCACAGTACAGTCCAGCCCCGAAAAACCAGGCAATCCCTCTCTGAACGAGAGAAACAGCAAAACCCCAGACGAATGTTTCAGCCTATTGTGGGCCTTGTCAGTGAGGTGCAGCCATATCCCTCTAGGCACACTGAGCAACGGGTCCACATCTGGATTCCCGCATCACACTTAGGGAGACTTCCCTAAGTGTCATAACTTGCATAAATAAAAAGAGAGAAGCACTCAACCTGGGAACGAACAATAGCATAATAGCTTGTTCTATGGCTAGTTACCACTCAAGAAGCAGCCTCTTTTTGATCAACATGCGACTTTCACAGAGAAGAACTTTCCTGAAGCATATCAGTCTGATCCTGACTTCACAGTACAGTCCAGCCCCGAAATACCAGGCAATCCCTCTCTGAACGAGAGAAACAGCAAAACCCCAGACTTACATTTCAGCCTATTGTGGGCCTTGTCAGTGAGGTGCAGCCATATCCCTCTAGGCACACTGAACAACGGGTCCACGTCTGGATTCCCGCATCACACTTAGGGAGACCTCCCTAAGTGTCATAACTTGCATAAATAAAAAGAGAGAAGAGCTCAACCTGGGAACGAACAATAGCATACTAGCTTGTTCTATGGCTAATTACCACCCAAGAAGCAGCTTCTTTTTGCTCAACATGTGCCTTTCACAGAGAAGAACTTTCCTGAAGCATATCAGTCTGATCCTGACCTCACAGTACAGTCCAGCCCGAAATACCAGGCAATCCCTCTCTGAACGAGAGAAACAGCAAAACCCCAGACTTACGTTTCAGCCTATTGTGGGCCTCGTCAGTGAGGTGCAGCCATATCCCTCTAGGCACACTGAGCAACGGTCCACATCTGGATTCCCGCATCACACTTAGGGAGACTTCCCTAAGTGTCATAACTTGCATAAATAAAAAGAGAGAAGCGCTCAACCTGGGAACGAACAATAGCATAATAGCTTGTTCTATGGCTAGTTACCACTCAAGAAGCAGCCTCTTTTTGATCAACATGCGCCTTTCACAGAGAAGAACTTTCCTGAAGCATATCAGTCTGATCCTGACTTCACAGTACAGTCCAGCCCCGAAATACCAGGCAATCCCTCTCTGAACGAGAGAAACAACAAAACCCCAGACTTACGTTTCAGCCTATTGTGGGCCTCGTCAGTGAGGTGCAGCCATATCCCTCTAGGCACACTGAGCAACGGTCCACATCTGGATTCCCGCATCACACTTAGGGAGACTTCCCTAAGTGTCATAACTTGCATAAATAAAAAGAGAGAAGCGCTCAACCTGGGAACGAACAATAGCATAATAGCTTGTTCTATGGCTAGTTACCACTCAAGAAGCAGCCTCTTTTTGATCAACATGCGCCTTTCACAGAGAAGAACTTTCCTGAAGCATATCAGTCTGATCCTGACTTCACAGTACAGTCCAGCCCCGAAATACCAGGCAATCCCTCTCTGAACGAGAGAAACAGCAAAACCCCAGACTTATGTTTCAGTCTATTGTGGGCCTCGTCAGTGAGGTGCAGCCATATCCCTCTAGGCACACTGAACATTGGGTCCACGTCTGGATTCCCGCATCACACTTAGGGAGACCTCCCTAAGTGTCATAACTTGCATAAATAAAAAGAGAGAAGAGCTCAACCTGGGAACGAACAATAGCATACTAGCTTGTTCTATGGCTAATTACCACCCAAGAAGCAGCTTATTTTTGCTCAACATGTGCCTTTCACAGAGAAGAACTTTCCTGAAGCATATCAGTCTGATCCTGACCTCACAGTACAGTCCAGCCCGAAATACCAGGCAATCCCTCTCTGAATGAGAGAAACAGCAAAACCCCAGACGTACGTTTCAGCCTATTGTGGGCCTCGTCAGTGAGGTGCAGCCATATCCCTCTAGGCACACTGAGCAATGGGTCCATGTCTGGATTCCCGCATCACACTTAGGGAGACTTCCCTAAGTGTCATAACTTTCATAAATAAAAAGAGAGAAGCGCTCAACCTGGGAACAAACAATAGCATAATAGCTTGCTCTATGGCTAGTTACCACCCAAGAAGCAGCCTCTTTTTGCTCAACATGCACCTTTCACAGAGAAGAACTTTCCTGAAGCATATCAGTCTGATCCTGACTTCACAGTACAGTCCAGCCCCGAAATACCAGGCAATCCCTCTCTGAACGAGAGAAACAGCAAAACCCCAGACTTACGTTTCAGCCTATTGTGGGCCTCGTCAGTGAGGTGCAGCCATATCCCTCTAGGCACACTGAGCAACGGGTCCACATCTGGATTCCCGCATCACACTTAGGGAGACTTCCCTAAGTGTCATAACTTGCATAAATAAAAAGAGAGAAGCGCTCAACCTGGGAACGAACAATAGCATAATAGCTTGTTCTATGGCTAGTTACCACTCAAGAAGCAGCCTCTTTTTGATCAACATGCGCCTTTCACAGAGAAGAACTTTCCTGAAGCATATCAGTCTGATCCTGACTTCACAGTACAGTCCAGCCCCGAAATACCAGGCAATCCCTCTCTGAACGAGAGAAACAGCAAAACCCCAGACTTACATTTCAGCCTATTGTGGGCCTTGTCAGTGAGGTGCAGCCATATCCCTCTAGGCACACTGAACAACGGGTCCACGTCTGGATTCCCGCATCACACTTAGGGAGACCTCCCTAAGTGTCATAACTTGCATAAATAAAAAGAGAGAAGAGCTCAACCTGGGAACGAACAATAGCATACTAGCTTGTTCTATGGCTAATTACCACCCAAGAAGCAGCTTCTTTTTGCTCAACATGTGCCTTTCACAGAGAAGAACTTTCCTGAAGCATATCAGTCTGATCCTGACCTCACAGTACAGTCCAGCCCGAAATACCAGGCAATCCCTCTCTGAACGAGAGAAACAGCAAAACCCCAGACTTACGTTTCAGCCTATTGTGGGCCTCGTCAGTGAGGAGCAGCCATATCCCTCTAGGCACACTGAGCAACGGTCCACATCTGGATTCCCGCATCACACTTAGGGAGACTTCCCTAAGTGTCATAACTTGCATAAATAAAAAGAGAGAAGCGCTCAACCTGGGAACGAACAATAGCATAATAGCTTGTTCTATGGCTAGTTACCACTCAAGAAGCAGCCTCTTTTTGATCAACATGCGCCTTTCACAGAGAAGAACTTTCCTGAAGCATATCAGTCTGATCCTGACTTCACAGTACAGTCCAGCCCCGAAATACCAGGCAATCCCTCTCTGAACGAGAGAAACAACAAAACCCCAGACTTACGTTTCAGCCTATTGTGGGCCTCGTCAGTGAGGTGCAGCCATATCCCTCTAGGCACACTGAGCAACGGTCCACATCTGGATTCCCGCATCACACTTAGGGAGACTTCCCTAAGTGTCATAACTTGCATAAATAAAAAGAGAGAAGCGCTCAACCTGGGAACGAACAATAGCATAATAGCTTGTTCTATGGCTAGTTACCACTCAAGAAGCAGCCTCTTTTTGATCAACATGCGCCTTTCACAGAGAAGAACTTTCCTGAAGCATATCAGTCTGATCCTGACTTCACAGTACAGTCCAGCCCCGAAATACCAGGCAATCCCTCTCTGAACGAGAGAAACAGCAAAACCCCAGACTTATGTTTCAGTCTATTGTGGGCCTCGTCAGTGAGGTGCAGCCATATCCCTCTAGGCACACTGAACATTGGGTCCACGTCTGGATTCCCGCATCACACTTAGGGAGACCTCCCTAAGTGTCATAACTTGCATAAATAAAAAGAGAGAAGAGCTCAACCTGGGAACGAACAATAGCATACTAGCTTGTTCTATGGCTAATTACCACCCAAGAAGCAGCTTATTTTTGCTCAACATGTGCCTTTCACAGAGAAGAACTTTCCTGAAGCATATCAGTCTGATCCTGACCTCACAGTACAGTCCAGCCCGAAATACCAGGCAATCCCTCTCTGAATGAGAGAAACAGCAAAACCCCAGACGTACGTTTCAGCCTATTGTGGGCCTCGTCAGTGAGGTGCAGCCATATCCCTCTAGGCACACTGAGCAATGGGTCCATGTCTGGATTCCCGCATCACACTTAGGGAGACTTCCCTAAGTGTCATAACTTTCATAAATAAAAAGAGAGAAGCGCTCAACCTGGGAACAAACAATAGCATAATAGCTTGCTCTATGGCTAGTTACCACCCAAGAAGCAGCCTCTTTTTGCTCAACATGCACCTTTCACAGAGAAGAACTTTCCTGAAGCATATCAGTCTGATCCTGACTTCACAGTACAGTCCAGCCCCGAAATACCAGACAATCCCTCTCTGAACGAGAGAAACAGCAAAACCCCAGACTTACGTTTCAGCCTATTGTGGGCCTCGTCAGTGAGGTGCAGCCATATCCCTCTAGGCACACTGAGCAACGGGTCCACATCTGGATTCCCGCATCACACTTAGGGAGACTTCCCTAAGTGTCATAACTTGCATAAATAAAAAGAGAGAAGCGCTCAACCTGGGAACGAACAATAGCATAATAGCTTGTTCTATGGCTAGTTACCACTCAAGAAGCAGCCTCTTTTTGATCAACATGCGCCTTTCACAGAGAAGAACTTTCCTGAAGCATATCAGTCTGATCCTGACTTCACAGTACAGTCCAGCCCCGAAATACCAGGCAATCCCTCTCTGAACGAGAGAAACAGCAAAACCCCAGACTTACATTTCAGCCTATTGTGGGCCTTGTCAGTGAGGTGCAGCCATATCCCTCTAGGCACACTGAACAACGGGTCCACGTCTGGATTCCCGCATCACACTTAGGGAGACCTCCCTAAGTGTCATAACTTGCATAAATAAAAAGAGAGAAGAGCTCAACCTGGGAACGAACAATAGCATACTAGCTTGTTCTATGGCTAATTACCACCCAAGAAGCAGCTTCTTTTTGCTCAACATGTGCCTTTCACAGAGAAGAACTTTCCTGAAGCATATCAGTCTGATCCTGACCTCACAGTACAGTCCAGCCCGAAATACCAGGCAATCCCTCTCTGAACGAGAGAAACAGCAAAACCCCAGACTTACGTTTCAGCCTATTGTGGGCCTCGTCAGTGAGGAGCAGCCATATCCCTCTAGGCACACTGAGCAACGGTCCACATCTGGATTCCCGCATCACACTTAGGGAGACTTCCCTAAGTGTCATAACTTGCATAAATAAAAAGAGAGAAGCGCTCAACCTGGGAACGAACAATAGCATAATAGCTTGTTCTATGGCTAGTTACCACTCAAGAAGCAGCCTCTTTTTGATCAACATGCGCCTTTCACAGAGAAGAACTTTCCTGAAGCATATCAGTCTGATCCTGACTTCACAGTACAGTCCAGCCCCGAAATACCAGGCAATCCCTCTCTGAACGAGAGAAACAACAAAACCCCAGACTTACGTTTCAGCCTATTGTGGGCCTCGTCAGTGAGGTGCAGCCATATCCCTCTAGGCACACTGAGCAACGGTCCACATCTGGATTCCCGCATCACACTTAGGGAGACTTCCCTAAGTGTCATAACTTGCATAAATAAAAAGAGAGAAGCGCTCAACCTGGGAACGAACAATAGCATAATAGCTTGTTCTATGGCTAGTTACCACTCAAGAAGCAGCCTCTTTTTGATCAACATGCGCCTTTCACAGAGAAGAACTTTCCTGAAGCATATCAGTCTGATCCTGACTTCACAGTACAGTCCAGCCCCGAAATACCAGGCAATCCCTCTCTGAACGAGAGAAACAGCAAAACCCCAGACTTATGTTTCAGTCTATTGTGGGCCTCGTCAGTGAGGTGCAGCCATATCCCTCTAGGCACACTGAACATTGGGTCCACGTCTGGATTCCCGCATCACACTTAGGGAGACCTCCCTAAGTGTCATAACTTGCATAAATAAAAAGAGAGAAGAGCTCAACCTGGGAACGAACAATAGCATACTAGCTTGTTCTATGGCTAATTTCCACCCAAGAAGCAGCTTCTTTTTGCTCAACATGTGCCTTTCACAGAGAAGAACTTTCCTGAAGCATATCAGTCTGATCCTGACCTCACAGTACAGTCCAGCCCGAAATACCAGGCAATCCCTCTCTGAATGAGAGAAACAGCAAAACCCCAGACGTACGTTTCAGCCTATTGTGGGCCTTGTCAGTGAGGTGCAGCCATATCCCTCTAGGCACACTGAGCAATGGGTCCATGTCTGGATTCCCGCATCACACTTAGGGAGACTTCCCTAAGTGTCATAACTTTCATAAATAAACAGAGAGAAGCGCTCAACCTGGGAACAAACAATAGCATAATAGCTTGCTCTATGGCTAGTTACCACCCAAGAAGCAGCCTCTTTTTGCTCAACATGCACCTTTCACAGAGAAGAACTTTCCTGAAGCATATCAGTCTGATCCTGACTTCACAGTACAGTCCAGCCCCGAAATACCAGGCAATCCCTCTCTGAACGAGAGAAACAGCAAAACCCCAGACTTACGTTTCAGCCTATTGTGGGCCTCGTCAGTGAGGTGCAGCCATATCCCTCTAGGCACACTGAGCAACGGGTCCACATCTGGATTCCCGCATCACACTTAGGGAGACTTCCCTAAGTGTCATAACTTGCATAAATAAAAAGAGAGAAGCGCTCAACCTGGGAACGAACAATAGCATAATAGCTTGTTCTATGGCTAGTTACCACTCAAGAAGCAGCCTCTTTTTGATCAACATGCGCCTTTCACAGAGAAGAACTTTCCTGAAGCATATCAGTCTGATCCTGACTTCACAGTACAGTCCAGCCCCGAAATACCAGGCAATCCCTATCTGAACGAGAGAAACAGCAAAACCCCAGACTTACGTTTCAGCCTATTGTGGGCCTCGTCAGTGAGGTGCAGCCATATCCCTCTAGGCACACTGAACAACGGGTCCACGCCTGGATTCCCGCATCACACTTAGGGAGACCTCCCTAAGTGTCATAACTTGCATAAATAAAAAGAGAGAAGAGCTCAACCTGGGAATGAACAATAGCATACTAGCTTGTTATATGGCTAATTACCTCCCAAGAAGCAGCTTCTTTTTGCTCAACATGTGCCTTTCACAGAGAAGAACTTTCCTGAAGCATATCAGTCTGATCCTGACCTCACAGTACAGTCCAGCCCGAAATACCAGGCAATCCCTCTCTGAACGAGAGAAACAGCAAAACCCCAGACGTACGTTTCAGCCTATTGTGGGCCTCATCAGTGAGGTGCAGCCATATCCCTCTAGGCACACTGAGCAACGGGTCCATGTCTGGATTCCCGCATCACACTTAGGGAGACTTCCCTAAGTGTCATAACTTTCATAAATAAAAAGAGAGAAGCGCTCAACCTGGGAACAAACAATAGCATAATAGCTTGCTCTATGGCTAGTTACCACCCAAGAAGCAGCCTCTTTTTGCTCAACATGTGCCTTTCACAGAGAAGAACTTTCCTGAAGCATATCAGTCTGATCCTGACTTCACAGTACAGTCCAGCCCCGAAATACCAGGCAATCCCTCTCTGAACGAGAGAAACAGCAAAACCCCAGACTTACGTTTCAGCCTATTGTGGGCCTCGTCAGTGAGGTGCAGCTATATCCCTCTAGGCACACTGAGCAACGGGTCCACGTCTGGATTCCTGCATCACACTTAGAGAGACTTCCCTAAGTGTCATAACTTGCATAAATAAAAAGAGAGAAGCGCTCAACCTGGGAACGAACAATAGCATAATAGCTTGTTCTATGGCTAATTACCACCCAAGAAGCAGCCTCTTTTTGCTAAACATGTGCCTTTCATAGAGAAGAACATTCTTGAAGTATTTCAGTCTGATCCTGACTTCACAGTACAGTCCAGCCCTGAAATACCAGGCAATCCCTTTCTGAACAAGAAACAGCAAAACCCCCGATGTACGTTTCAGCCTATAGTGGGCCTCGTCAGTGAGGTGCAGCCATATTCTTTTAGGCACACTGAGCAACGGGTCCACATCGTGATTCCCGCATCACACTTAGGGAGACTTCCCTAAGTGTCATAACTTGCATAAATAAAAAGAGAGAAGCGGTCAACCTGGGAACAAACAATAGCATAATAGCTTGTTCTATGGCTAGTTACCACCCAAGAAGCAGCCTCTTTTTACTCAACATGCGCCTTTCACAGAGAAGAACTTTCCTGAAGCATATCAGTCTGATCCTGACTTCACAGTACAGTACAGCCCCGAAATACCTATTATCTTGCAATCATATATTAAGTAACCTTATATATTTCTGAATATCTGACTTATGGTACATTGTCAGTAAAAGGGTTCCATATGAGTGATAATAGTAAACCAATAACAAGTGGCCAGTTATTATTGATGAAAAAATGCAGGTATATAACTGGTGTAGCTGATATTTAATAAATAGCTTTAATACTATTTATAATTCGTTAGTTAGTAACGTAATTCGCACTTATCTCTATCATATAGCATATTTTATTCAGCTGTTATATGTCTTGCTATTGCTATGACTTAAGTTATAACAGTCATTAATAGAATTATATCACAGAAATGTACTATGTTCTAAACACAGTGCTAATCAGGCAGTAACATAAAAGATCTATAACTTCTATAGCAGTTGCAGCCCACAATATTAGTATGATACTAAGCAAATTATGTATCAGTATTAAGTCAATGCCAAAATCAGTAGGGGGTATAATTCGTTAGTAACATGATTTTCACTTGTCTCTATCAAATGGAATACAATATTGAGCTAATATTTGTCAAACTATTGAAATGGATTAAGTTGTAATAATTATATATACAAATTGTATCACTGTAATTGGTTATATTCAAAAGGAAGTGCTAGTCAGACAGCAACATGTGTGATCCGTTGCGATACAACTTCAATAGCAGTCATAACCCATATCAACAGTTTAGGAGCAGCCATTACTTTCTCTTTACAGCGGCTCTGTTTAGATATAAGTATAATGTGCTGAATATTGTGACAGAGCAGGGCTGTCCGTGTATGAACATGCTCTGTGTCTATTATTCCCACATCCGTAGTGTATAATCAACTCTTGCGCTTCCTAATACAAATACTTTATTTAGCTAGATACAGTGATAGGATAACGTAGTGGTTAAAACTTAAAGGGCTACTAAACCCAAAATCTTTCTTTCATGATTCAGATAGAGGATAGAAATTTAAACAACATTACAATTTACTTCCATTATTTATTTTGCTTCATTTTTTAAATATCCTTAGTTGAAGAAAAAGCAATGCACATGGTGAGCCAATCACACAAGGCTTCTATGTGCAGCAACCAATCAGCAGCTAGTGAGCATATCTAGATATGCTTTTCATCAAAGAATATCAAGAGAATAAAACAAATGAGATAATATAAGTAAATTAGAAAGATGTTTAAAATTGCATTCTCTTTCTAAATCATAAAAGAAAAAATGTGGGTGGCATGTCCCTTTAATGACGTTCAATCTACTGTGATATTAAATCACTATCGATCTGGCAATGGCTTAAACCATAATGGTTATTTGATAAGATTATATCTCAGTGATATTCTTTAAGTAATTGAAGTGTTTCAAATATAGATTAGATTATGGCTATGTTGTTCTTTAGTGAATATCAACAAAGTAGTACAAATCGGATAGGAGCATGTAAGCTCTGTGGCGATATAACATATATAGCAGTTACAACCCAAATCAGCAGTCTAAAGTAAGCCATTACATATTTGAATACAGCTGCTCCATTTTGGGTGAAATAGTAGTACGGTAATAATAGTGGCAGAGTAAGAATGTCCGTATATGAACGCGCTCAGTAGCGTTTATTCCTAAATAAAGTCTGAGGTTAACTTAGAAATAAACTACCCAGCTTTGATTCTCTTGTGCATATAGGTGAACATAAAATATATATTGCTTTAGACCATAATTTTAAAAATGAGGATCCCAAGTATCCTCCAACAGACTCCCTAATATGTTTTGCGGTAGACGCTTTATCAAAGGCGGAGCCACCGCCTCGAGTTCCTAAATTTATACAGGGCGAAAGATTGTGATTGGAGCATCAGGAAGCAAATTGGATTGGCTTGGAAGGTTATCAATTAACAAAGGAAATATACTTGGTGGTGGGTGATAAAAAGAAGAGACATATAAATAAACTAGTTAATGGTATATTAAAATACGTGTGTATATATGAAATAAAGAAAACGGGAGGGATAGAATGAGTTGGATATGTCAGTGATTACTATAATTAATGTAACACAAATTGGGTGTAGGTGATAAATCAACTCAGGAAATACGTGATGGGAAGGTAATATGTTTAAGTCACAACGCCTAGTGTTATGCTGATTCAGTAAGTGTTGTGCACTAAAATTATTAGGATGTGAATATGACATTCTAAAGTTCTGTGTTGGGAGTACTCAAGTGAAACACACAAAAGCGATAGAGAGGTGAATTGATAGTGAATGTAGTGATCATTAAGAAAAATGAAAACTGAATAAGATTGAAATAAATATTAGGGAGCTAGGTGTGAGATAATGGTTCACAATGGGATGTCTTAAGTGCAAAATAAAATAGTGATATATTACTATCTATTTCGGAGGAAATGTAAACCAAAATATCTTAGTAAGTTAGCTTGTCATATGCTAAGATGTTAATGTATTTCATATTCAGCCAATTGTAACTTTAGATATGTTAGAATGTAATACTGTATTAGGTATACTTATTGCATATTTATACTACGAAGATTTTTATTCCAGAAAACAGTTATAGTTGTTCTGTTCATTCATGCCTTTTGGATAAACACTATTAAGGAGATAAATCCATCTACATTCAGCCCTAAGTAGGGCTTGTTCAAGATTGCCTTCTCTGATTCCAAGTGAGATTTCTCTAAGCCAATACATTTGAGATTCTTGGAATTGGATTGATGGAATTGCAGAAAATGTGTGGCTTCTGTCGTGAGAGTTTTACCATCCTCTCTGTCTTTTTTTGAATTTTTAATATTTTTTAGGCGTTCTTGTAGCCTTTTTATGAGTTTTCTACTCGTCATCCCTACATAAAACCTGTTGCAATCACTATAACCACAGCAACTCTGCACTGCAGTTTGAGATGGAGTTCACCCGACTAAGTCATATTGCTGTTTGATGCTATTGTCACAGAGTTTAACAGCATTAGAGGAGGGACTGTTGAAAATAATAAGCAATATCTGTCTCTGTTTATTGCAGTGCCTTGTGAGGTCTGAATGGGTTAATTTGTATGCGGGCATTATTAGTCAGGAGAGGCCAGTCTGGTTAATGGGGCTATAAAATGTAGCTAGTTCTGAGTGTGTGTCTGTTTATTTATTTCTAAATTTAATCTTTTTCTATCCTTGTTTAAATTCTTGCATTCCAGCTAGTATCAGTAAACACAAAAGTCTTGTTTATCCTGATAGGCCAAATATATGAATGTATCTAAACAACTCATTGTAAACATTGGGAATGTGTCATAAAAGGAGACACTAGTTCATCCCTGACCTTTGCCTTTCTTTCTTGATATATGGTCAAACACAGTAAAACCTACAATTCTGACCTGTAGAGCTGTTATTTACTTATGTTGTAACCATATTTGTTAAAACCCTTGCATTTTTTAGTTAGCTAATCATGAACTGTAAATAGCCTAGCTGTGAAATGTATAAATACCTGGGAAGGGGACTGACCCCCCCAGAGAAAACTTTGTATTGTTTCTCTCCATACTGCAGCGTGTAATCAATAAACAAACTCTTTTTAAACCTGTCTTGGTCTGAAGAAGTTATTCAGTCCAGGGTGAGTATATCACCAACACATATCAGAGTATAGATTACACTTTCTGTGGAACAACTAATGTGTTTCTTCATTTTTTGCCATTGTCCAAATCTATCTCTAACTTTCTTTGTTTTGAGCATGTGTGAACACTTTGAGCATGTTCCACATGGATGGGAACCCGGATTAAAAGCTGTAATTGTTTTGTGTACTGTATAGTGGCTACTGGTCAGCATATTTTTCAGATTACTGGATCTCCTGTATCCAACAGGTATTGTTTTACCCAGTACAGTTTGTAAATCTGAATCTGACAGTAATACGTTCCTGTGTTTTTTTTAGGATATTAAGTATTTAATTAATTTGAGGATTGTAGGTCAGTATCACTCTGGTTTTGTTATCCACTTTTTTAGTTGTTTTCTTCTGTAATAATGATTGTTGGTTTGTGTTAGAGGCTCGTGATTTTGCTTTTTTAATAATGTACTTCTATTATCAAATTGTCTGTTTTCTTGTTATCCTTTGTTGAAAAGCAGTAAGGTAAGTCCTGGATTGTGCACGTGCCTGCAGCACTTTATGGCAGCAGCTTTGCAATAATGTTATACATTAGGAAGAGCACTAGATTGCAGCACTATTTCCTGTCATGTAGGGCTGCAGATGCGCATGCTACCTATCTGGATATCTCTTTAACAAACAATAACATGAGAACAAAGCACATTTGTTAATAGAAGTAAATTGTAAACTTTTTTTAAATTGTATTTTTTTTATCTGAATCATGTCCCTTTAATGTTAATTTATGACTTAATTAAGGTATTCACTGGTTCAAATATGTTAATTATAAAATGACTCAAGCAAATATTAAATTATTAATTGTATTGACATCATGAATTGATATTAGTCATTATACAGTCATATTAGCCAGTGATCATCAATACTGAATTCACAAGCCGGCATGTTTTACTTACACTTTGCTGTATATCTGAGACTGTAAGACAAATCAGAAATATTTTATACTCCTTATAGTTTCTTAATTTTTTTCTAAATCTAAAAACAATTCTTCTTATGGAGTGGAATGACTGACAAAACAAAGAATAAAAACACCCAGGTTGCTACAAAATAATATTAGTAATAATAATAATATCTCTTGGTAACTCACTGCAACATTACAGCTCAACATCTGCAGAATTCATAAAGATATTTTTTTTACCAGCCCATCATCACAGCCACAAGTTGCAAGTTAAGCTTCATTATAAAAACGTTTTATGCTTGCCTCGTAAATAAATGCCTTACATGGTGGTAAGAGTCCATGATCCATTACTCCTGGGAATTACTCTTCCCTACCACTAGGAGAAGGCAAACATTCCCAAACCTCAAGATCTCTATAAAACCCCTCACAGGTACCTCAGTCTAATCTATAGCCAATCAAAATGAAGTAGGAAAAAGCAATGAGCAATAAAAGGAGCAGGGAAAAAAGATGTGGGGTTTCATGGACTCTCACCACCATGAAGGAAAGTAACTTATCAGGTAAGCATAAATTATGTTTTCTTTCATACAAATGGTGTGAGTCCACGATCCATTACTCCTGGGAACTAATATTCAAGCTGTGGAGTCCACAAGTAATGAGAAACAAAGGTTGGGATTTCAAAACATATTTCTTCACTGAAAAACTAGAATTTAGTAAATGTATGCAAAGAAGACCAAGTAGCTGCCTTGCACATTTGGTCAACTGAAGCCTCTTTCTTAAAAGAAGTGGCAGCTGACCTAGTAGAATGAGCAGTAATTCATTTCTGTGGAGACTGACCTGTCTCCAATTACGCCTCATGAAAAGTTTCAACCAAGAGGCCAAATAAACCACAGAAACTTTTTGTCCTTTCCTAGAGCCAGAAAAGTTAACAAACAAACTCAAAGTTTGCCTGAAATCCTTAGTAGCATCAATTTAATACTTCAATGCTCTAACAACATCCAAATTATGGAATGATTTCTCTGAAGCATTCTTGGGATTAGGAAACAAAGAAAGGACAACAATATACCAACTGATATTGTCTGAAGACACAACTTTAGGCAACAAATCAAATTTAGTCCTCAAGAATGCCTTATCCTGATGAAAGATAAGATAAAGAGGGTCACAAAAAAGAGCAGACAATTTGGAAACTCTTCTAGCAGAATAAATAGCCAAAAGAAACAAAACCTTCCAATTATTATTATTATGATTATTATCGGTTAATTGTAGAGCAGCCAACAGATTCCGCAGCGCTAATAAAGAAGCTTAATATCCAAGTTTTGCATAGGCTCAAAATGGGTGCCTGCAAAACCTTTAAAGGGACACTGAACCCAAATGTTTTATTTCATGATTCAGATAGAGCATGCAATTTTAAGCAACTTTCTAATTTACTCCTATTATCAATTTTTCTTCGTTCTCGTGCTATCTTTATTTGAAATAGAAGGAATCTAAGCTAAGGAGCCAGCAAATTTTTGGTTCAGAACTATGGACAGCACTTGTTTATTGGTGCTGTCCAATCAGCAAGGACAACCCAGGTTGTTCACCAAAAATGGTCCGGCATCTAAACTTACATTCTTGCTTTTCAAATAAACATACCAAGAGAATGAAGAAAATTTGATAATAGGAGTAAATTAGAAGTTGCTTAAAATTGCATGCTCTATCTGAATCACAAAAGAAAATATTTGGGTTCAGTGTCCCTTTAACACCAAGTTAAGACTCCAGGGAAGATAAATTGGCTTTATCACAGGCTTAATTTATTCTCTAAAACCTGAACAAAACCCTTAAAGGGACAGTTCACCCAAAACTTTTCTCCCCTTTAAATTATTCCCAATGATCCTTTTAACCTGCTAGAGTGTATTAAATTGGTTACAAGTAGTTCCTTTACTCCTATTTCAGCATTTGAAATAGCTGATTTAGCCTGTGGTATCACCACCTATACTGAACAAATTAATACTGGAGTATAGGCTATTGAATAGCCTAAGTATACACAGCCAGCAGAAGAGATTACACTCTGTGGGATGCAGGATAGTTAAGTAATAAAATGATAATTTTCCATTGTTCTCTCTATGTATTGAGCTTTGGTGTTTCAGCCAAATAAAAGATAAGGAAGCAAGTCTCTTTACACAAACTTAGAACATAATGAGATCTGATATCACCTTTAAGTTCAACCCATTGTAATAGGCTGTGGTTTCAAAGCACAAAATCAGCTACTTCATATACACAAATAAGCATGAAAATGGAATTTCTCAAATATTTTATACTCTGCAGTTGGTATAACAAGTCATTTAAAATACATTAATGGAAAAACAATTTTACAGTGTACTGTCCCTTTAATGTCAGGAATATTATCAATCTTTTTATGAAACAAAACTGAAAGAGCAGAAATCTGCCCTTTTAAAGAGCTGGCAGATAGGCCCTTATCCAAACCATCCTGTATGAACTGCAAAATAATAGGAATTCTAAACGAATGCCAGGAAAAGCCATGATCTATACACCAAGCAATAAAAGCCTTCCAAGCCTTATGATAAATTCTTCTGGTCACAGGCTTACGAGCCTGGATTGAAGTTTCAATCACAGAATATGAAAACCCCCATGCTTAACCACAAACTGTTCAATATCTATGCCGTCAAGCTTAGAAATTTGAGATCCGGATGGAAAAACAGACCTTGAGACAGAAGGTCTGGAAGCAGAGGGAGTGGACAAGGAGGGCAACTGGACATCTGAACTAAATCTGCATGTCAAATCCTGCAAGGCCAAGCTGGAGCAATCAGGATTACTAATGATATTTCTAGGCTTATCTTGGAAATCACTCTGGGAAGAATTACCTGAGGAGGAACTAGATAAGCAAGCTGAAATAACCAAAGAGCTACTAAACTCTGACTGCAAAGTACCTGGGAAGTTTGTTTGAGAAGCCATCAGATCTGTCTCTGGGAGACCCCAAAGATCCACAATCTGATTGAACACATCCTGGTGAAGAGACCATTCTCCTGGATGCAGAGACTGACGACTGAGAAAATTTGCTTCCCAGTTGTTCACTCCTAGAACATGAACTGCAGAGACTAGACAAGAATTGACTTCTGTCCATGAGAGAATTCAAAACACTTCCTTCATGGCTAGGGAACTGTGAGTTTCCCCTTGGTGATTGATATAAGCCAATGCTGTGACATTGTCTAATTGAAAGTGGAGATGAGACTCCTTTTTCAACAGAGGCCAAGTTGTTCTAGAATATTTATTGATAACTTCGCCTCCTGAGGGGTCCAAATTCTTTGTGCTTTCAGAGACCCCAAAACAGCTCCCCAACCTAAAATACTTGCATCTGTAGCGATTACAGTCCCGGTAGGAAGAGCAAAAGAATACCCCTGAATAATGAACTGATGAATCTTTTGACATAGCGGAGTATAATCCCTACACCACTAACAAAGCATACAAAGCTGAAGAGCTCTCATGTAAAATTGAGCAAATGAAACTACATCTAAAACTGCAACCATGAGGCCCAGTACTTCCATACAATGAGCAACAGAGGGAAACGAGAGTGACTGAAGGTTCAGAGTGGCTGACACCAATTTTTGCCATCTCTAATGTGTTAGAGAAAGACAAATGGAGACTGAATCTGTTTGAAACCCCAGAAAAGTAACCCTTGTCTGAGGCACCAAAGAACTCTTTGGAAAATTGATTTTGCAACCCTGTTGTTGAAGAAACAATAACAGTCTGTTGGTGTAAGATTTTGCTAAATAAAAAGATGGAGCTTAAACCAAGATATTGTTCAGGTAAGGAAACACTGCAATACCCTAAAAACTGATCACAAACAATAGGGCACCCAGAACCTTTGTGAAAATCCTTGGAGCTGTAGCCAGACGAAACTCTCAACATCAGTAAAACACTCACCCAACGTAAATTGTGCATTGTGTGAGTGTTATACTAATGTTGAGAGTTTCAACATCACCTATTAAAACGACTGTGCAGATATCAAATAGATTTGACTTTTAATTGAGACTTAATTTGTTTTGAAGCACCGTTTGAGACTTTTTTCTATGTGATTACAATCTTAGTATCATACCTTCTTTATACAGATTAATTTTTTAGTAATTTTGTTTTTCTTTTTTAAGGTGGCAACATTTTTTCAGCTTTTAACTCACTAATATTTTTAGAGACGTCCCTGGTTTTTTATCTTTTCTTATTTTGGTTAATCATATGGCAATTACTATTATGTCTTTTAACTGCATGGTGGTATAATACATTCTTATAATCATTGCTATTATTAGGTTTTATTAATTCATTATTTTGTCATATTAATCTCCATATACTACGTGCTGTTTACAGCCTTCCTTTTTGTTTTTGCTATTATTCCTTTAATTTAGATACACCAGTGAAGAGGTGTGTATTTAGATTTGAGCACACAGATATCTTCATTCCTTTTTGAACAAAAGGAAGAATAGTCATTTTTGAAAGTAGGAATTCTGATAAACTTGATCAGAGCTGTCAGTTTGAGAACTGGTCTAAAAGGTCCTTCCTTATTTGAAACAATGAAGAGATTTGAATAAAATAATATCACCTGTTCCTGCAAAGGAACTGGAACAATCACTCCCATATTTTTCAGATCTGAAACAGACTGAAAAAAGGCTTCGGCCTTTAAGGGATTCCTTGGAACATTGGAAATAAAAAAACTTCCTCTGGGAGGCCTTGTTCTAAATCCTGTTCGATAACCCTGGGAAACTATATTGAGAACCCAGGGATCTAGAATAGGCTGAAAATAAGCCTCCGGAAAAAGGCATAACCTGCCTGCTGGATCGGGTGCCACACCTTCATGCAGACTTGGAAATAGGGATGGAATTCTTGGCTTGCTTGGACCTGTTCCAAATAGCACTAGTATAAAATTTACCTAAATTAAGTCTTATGGGGTTTGCAAGTTAGTGCGGCACTTGAATGGAGAGGCATGTCACAAACTCAGTTAGTTTTACAGCATTCTAAATAGAGTGTACTTATTCTGGTGTAGTACTTGATACTATGCAATGTTTTTTCAGCTCTGCATGTTTCAATGCTGACCGCTGGTCTGGGGATCCGGCTCAATGTGTTCTAATATCTGCCATTACTCTGTTGAGAATCTCTGTTGTTTACCCTTAGGTAGGGTCAGCCTCCCTCAGTGCACTCCTTGGCTTAAACTTGTGTCTACTTTATTGTTAGTGACAGCAACATTAAACTCTTACACGTTTCATGCCCGGAGGTGCTTTGTCAGAGAGTGACAATGATACAGCATACAGTGTTTAAAAACATATTCACTGATCCCATACCTCCAATTACATTTTAGATGCACCAATGATATATCTCCAATTATGTGCTTTGTTCCACCCACAGGACCCGTCACATATTTACTTAAAGTGGATTTCCTTAGTTTATTTCAACACTGTGTTTCAGAGAATGCTACAATTTGTATCTCACTAGTTAAAGTGATATTTTTTAGTTAAATATTTATTGTGACAGAATATATGAGTGAGTCATAAACAGTGTGATGTTGAAAGAAACAAGTAATGCATGATTTATCAATAAAATAGTGCATGAATATATTGAATTCATATTTTGAATTCATTTTCTAAGTGATTAATATAGTTTAATGTGGTATACTAAGTGAGTAAATTATAGGAGTTGAATTTGACTTTTCGTCTTTAGTGGACATGTGGTGGATGCTTAATGGAGGCAATTTGCACATACTACGATTCATATCCTATAAATAACAGTAGCATTATCTATGACATACAATTTTGATTTCGAGAACTACATTTATAATACTGGGTTTTAGTATTAATCTGTAGAATAAGTATATAATAGTGACTTTTCATTCCCTAATGTATTACAAATAAGATTCACAAAGAGGGAATTATACAATACTTATGTATCAGAGTCATGCATACAATGGGGCCCATTTATCAAGCTCCGTATTTCTGGCGAGTCTTTAGACTGGCCAGAAACAGCAGTTATGAAGACCGCTGCTCCATAACCCTGTCCGCCTGCTCTGATGAGGCGGACAGGAATCGCCGGAAATCAACCCGATCGAGTACGATCGGTTTGATTGACACCCCCCTGCTGATTGGCCGTGAGTCTGCAGGGGGGCGGCGTTGCACCAGCAGCTCACAAGAACTGCTGGTGCAATGCTGAATATGGAGAGTGTATTGCTCTCCACATTCAGCGAGGTCTTGCGGACCTGATCCGCACTGTCGGATCAGGTTCGCAAGACCTTTCATAAATAGGCCCCAATATCTCTTTTTTATAATTGGACTTCCTTTATATCTACATATTATATTATAGACTACATTTATTTACTTAGTAATTCATTGTTTTATATTATGGATTTCACATATATTGAGGGAAAATTTAATAATTTTTTCTTTATTCTTTCGTGCTATTTTTTATTATTATTTTTAGTATTATCCCAAATCATTTGTTTAGAACATCCACCAAATCTATGGATTATTAAGAATATCTTAAAGATCTAGATCCCCTTCTGCATTTAATCCATTTGGTTTATGTGTCTGCAAGGTAAAATCAATCTTGCTTCTCTGTCATTGACTAATTCTGACCTATTTCCACCTCTGTTCATTTTCCTCACATGATCTATTGCCATAAATGATAAATTATTTTCTCCACCATGTTCTTTGAAATGTTTGGCTACAGGTGTTTGACAATCAGGGTTATTAATATCCAGGAGATGCTCTCTTATCCGATTCTTCACTGTCCTAATTGTTTTAGCTACATTCTGTAGCGAACATTGGAGGCAAGTTCTTAAATAAATTTACATGATCTGTATCACAGTTTAATGGGACATGAAACCCACATTTTTTCTTTCATGATTTAGAAAGAAAATGCAATTTTAAACATCTTTCTAATTTACTTCTATTATCTAATTTGTTTTATTCTCTTGATATTCTTTGCTGAAAAGGATATCTAGATATGCTCAATAGCTGCTGATTGGTTGCTGCACATAGAAGCCTCATGTGATTGGCTCACCCATGTGCATTGCTTTTTCTTCAAATAAGGATATCTAAAAAAATGAAGCAAAATAAATAATAGAAGTAAATTGTAATGTTGTTTAAATTTATATTCTCTATCTGAATCATGAAAGAAAGATTTTGGGTTTAGTGGCCCTTTAATCTGTGTTTAATCTCATAGTTCTTACCTGTTATTGATGATTTGAATTCCCCCCCCCCCCCACTTTTACAAAATTACATTTTACATGTTTTTTTGCCACGCTTAAAAAAGTACATCATCTCCCAGTCTTTATTAGGGGTACTTGTTCTCTCCTTTGCTGGGATGTCTTGCAGACTTTGATTTAAGTCAATACCCAAATAAGTTATATTTTTTTTAGCCACAAATTTTACCCCATTATCCATATATAAGACAGATGTTTATCCACAACTAATACTGGTACTTTTTATATATCATTATATTCGGTGCTGTATTTGGTAATTAAATAAATGGGTTGTGCTTCTTAATTATGTTGTTTCTCTTTACTCTGTATCAGGCTATTCCTATTCAATTTCCCCACTAACTTTTTGGCTTCAAGCATAACTTTCTAATTTCTTTTAATCTCTCTATGAGTTCTAATGTCGGTTTATCATATTTTTATTTTGTTGTACAGTTTCTCCTTAACCTTTTCAATTGTCCTTTTGGTATTCCTAATTTTAAATGTGAAGAGTGACATAAGCCTTACTTAGGATGTTAGTTCATGCTGTTGGTTTTCTATGATTTGATGTTTCTATCTTGCTATTATCTATATTTCCAATCAGTTCCAGATCTAAAGTGATGATGGTTATATTCAAACTATTATAGGTAAACTCCATAGATAGTCAATTATTATTGAGATACCCCATGTACTTTTTTAAGCGTGGCAAAAAACCATGTAAAATGTAAGCCGGACAGATAGCTCAGCATGCTAATGCACTGTGGCTGAGCTCTGTAGCAACCCAAGGGTTGCAGGTTTGATCCCTGGTGAGGTCCACTCAGCCTTTCATCCTTCCAAGGTTGATAAAATGAGCAGCGCCTTGAGACCCTTACGGGTGATTAGCTGAGCTTTACAAGTACCCAATACATACATACCCTTATTTACTGGTTGTTCTTTATTGACCGAGATGATTAGTATATCATCAATGAATATAGGTGACAATATTATTTTTATATATATTTTGTTTAGAAAAAAATTGTTTATATTTGAACCATGCCATAAAAATGTTTGCAAAGCTGGGGGCAACTTTTGCCCCATTACTGTTCCACATTTTTGCAGGTACTATTTTCCTCCAAATGTAAAACAATTATGGGTTAGGAGAAATTTGGTTACTTGAACTAAAAAGATAATGAACTCAATGGGGTAATTGCTATACAGTATTAGTGTCTCATATAGCACTTGTAAGCCTAGCCCATGTGGGTTGTTTGAGTATAGAGATACTACATCTATTGTACACCATTTCTTTCCATTCCATGTTTTTATACAATTTCAATAGATGTTGGGTGTCTTTTACGTATCCAGGTAGAGATGACACTATCGTTGTAAATACAAGGCTAGTCAACCTCCCAATATCTCATTTTGTGACCCAATTCACAAATTTATGGGACGACCTGGTTGGCTACACAAAAATTTGTGTATTTTGGGTACTATACAAAACAGTGGGGTTCTTGGCTCCTTTATAAAACAGCACTCTGCGGTTTCTTTATCCATATAACCTTCCATTACTGCACTGTCTAATAGGTTATTTAATTCACCCTTAAATCTATTCACAGGATTAAATGTTATAGTATGGTATAGTGAGCTGTTATTCAGTTGTTTCAGGACTTCACTTATATAATTTTTAGGATTGCACCGATACCGATACTAGTATCGGTATCGGTACTGATACCAAGTATTTGCATGAGTACTTGTACTCGTGCAAATGCACCGATACTTAAACCGATACCTCCACTTCCTACCCATATGCTATCTTGTGGCGTTTTTTCAAACTGCATGTTCCCATTTCATTTTAAACTGGTGTGGAGACTAAACTAAAAAAAAATTGTTTACTACTCTTCTGCCAATACAAATTGCTGTTATTTGTATTATTTTAGGAGAGATCACTGTACCTCGTTCAGAAACCCCTGAAGTACTTGGCAGTTAATAAACAGATTTCCAGCTCTGGCTAAAATGGCCCAAAAATATCTTTCTGCCCCATGCAGTAGTGTGGAAAGTGAAAGACTGTTCAACTTAGAGTCGAACCTCCATACAAATGTCAGATTGATGTTATATAACAGCCCTACAACCCAATTGCATCACCCATTTAAATTTAATATTTTATTGTAATATTTTTTATTTATAAACATGTTCAGTGAACTTTGTGACAAATAAAACTGTTTTATTATTTCATAATGTCTTTTGAATTACAGTCCTTTATAATTATAAAGAAGGAATCTTAAATAATCTGTATTGTGCTTGGTAAACTGTCACATGACATTAAAAAAAAAAGTATCGGTAATTGGTATCGGCGAGTATTTGAAAACAAGTATCGGTCATAAAAAAATGGTATCGGTGCAACCCTAATAATTTTGTTTATATTGGATTACTACAGCCCCTCCCTTATCTGCATTAGTAATAATTATATTATAATTGTTCTTTAATTCATCATATGCCTTTTTCTCACCTTTTGTCAAATTATATTATCTGTGATGTTTCTCTTATTTGCCAATTTGATCAGATCTTTTTCAACTAAATGTTGAAATTGTTCAATAACGTGATATAGAATTAGTAGGATAAAAGGTGCTTTTCTTTTTTTTTTCTTTTTTATCTTTTTTTTATTGAGGTTGTTATGTGATACAACATTAAGGAAAATACAGAGTTTGTCAGACATATAATAAAGAAATATACTGTACATTGACTTCTCAAATAAGAATATTAATGCTCACAGGCAGATGTATGTTTTGCTAATAACAATATAACTGACCGGAAGATAGGAGACCTAAAGAAATCTAGGCTGAGTAATAATTAACTAGTATAGGATTGCCCATATATAGTTCACAAGCTCCATAGGTCTCAATTACACAAACAGCGATAAAGCAAGAATAACTACCTGTGTATGAAAAGTGTAAAACCAGACATTCTTTAAAACAATAGATATTTGAAATAGAAGTAAAAGTGACGAAAGAACTGGACAAACATAAATGGAACATCGTTTTTCTTTTAGTATATAAATGCGGAGTAACTGCTACGTTGGTCACTCTTGGGCCAAATGTATCATGATTGCTATGTCAAATGGTAGTTACTTAGGACTATTGTTGTGTAAGATATTAGGGAAAGGGGTACAGTGGACAGAAGCCGCTTGTATAAATGAGATGGGGGGGGGGGTGTCCTACTAATTCCAAAATAGAAATCTTCCAAAGAATATGATGACCAATACTAGGTCAGGTTTAATAAACATCTTAGACTTTGTGAAAGATAGTTCAGGTGTGCTAATGCAAAGTGAGTCTGGCCATAGAGGCACTCAATATATATAGGGCATGTATAAGGTCAACTGGTTCTAGTTGTATGGTCTTGAAAGGTAGTTCTCTAGAGGAGCTGAAGAGAGAGTTAGGCAGCATAAGAACTGGACCGGAGCTGCATATTCTGGGACAATTATATCAGAACATGTTCTTGAGCCAACAATAAATAGTATTCCAAACAAAAGTTAAAACGTAAAGAACCAAAATAAGGTGGCCTCTAGATCTTATGGGGAGTACTTTCAAGAGGTGGTAGGAGATACTAAAGAATGAAAAACATAGTGACAGAACTATAGACAAGTAGAGTAGATATTTTGCAATTAGCTTATATAAGGGAGTACTTTACCTTTTAGATAACATTCCGTCATGGTGAGACAAACTTCCTATAGGAGGGTAAATTACAGGAGTCGAATGAGGAGTAGGCAGCAATCATGGTTGCTAGACACAGACTGTGGGGAACTAAAGTGAGCATATATGAAAAGTATATGTGGGAGCTATGACCCAAATGTTAGTGGAGCTTATAATCTTAAATTAGAGCATCAATCTTGTAAGCTATATAGGAGCGTACATAGTTTATAGAGGTCCTGGACCTTAGGAGTTTGTAAAAGACACACTGAAAATATACTAAGGTATTAAGTCATAACACACATTATGAATCAGACCTTAATAAAAGGGTTTGCTGATCTTGTCTGACATAGCCTTACCAGTACTACCTATATTTGTAAGATGGTTAGTGATATATAAATATGGTATACACATGAGGACATTTAGATATGATACAGAGAACCGTATATGGCTGAAATAAGCTATCCTGCAGTTTATACCAGATCGATGGCCCAAATGTTAAGACAGGATGTAGTACTGCAACTTAGTATGTATATATCAACATAGAGCAGAATCAATAAAAACTTTAACATACATAGCAGCCCTAATCACCAGACATTATGGTAACCTGTGCAAGGACCTATGAATAACCATTGTTTCCTCAGAAGTGTCCCATTTGTAAAGATGAATAATCACCAGGGGTATTACCCAGCTTACATTAGGAATTCTATAGGGGCATATAATAATAGCTTGCAGTGTATAAAGTAGGCTTAAATTTAGCATCCCACTAACCTACTACTCAAAATTCAACAGATGGATATGGTATACAGTGTGAAATATAGCAGTTCTATGGCTAATAAGGTTCTCTCATAATGACCCAATACATCAGACGGTATAATCCTCATAAAGTGGTCAGATCGTGGAGATAGAGACCTTATGCAGAAGTATATTGATCAGGCGCTTTCTGTGGGACATCCTATAGAAGTTCTCATATTGTCTCTTAACTGAGTGTTATAGATTTCTAGGTGAAACTTGATCATTCTAGTGCAAACTAAAAAACTTTAAGAGGGGTACCTTTAGGCTGATGTGAGCCTATGTGTAAATATAAATGAAGCATAAAGCCAACAAAATACACTGTATATCTGGATAGCATGGGTGAAGTACATGTAACTAAAGTATGTTAATAAATTAAATGGAACTAAAGCTGGATGACACATGGATACTAGGTAAATAACTATTTCCCAATTCTCAGGCTCTCAGCCTTCATCTAAGGGTCAGTCAATTCCCAAGCGGGGTCAAGGCACATGTCCAGTGCGTGATCTCAAAATGTAAGTAGGGTGTAAACAGGGTGTTCAGACATCATTGGTAACCAAGCTTCCAGTTATCTTATCACCATACTAAGGTCCTGATCACATTATCCCACTCCTATTGCGCTTGTGGGTGAGTCTCAGGACTTTGTAAGTGTGTACCGTAGCAAAGATATCTGATTCCAGAGCTGGTTGTTCAGCAGAAGTACTGTAAATAGAAGTGTTGATTACCTCTTGGATTCTAAGGACCCTTCATTCCTCTACCCTATACTTCTTGCAGGTATTGATGAAGCAGCGTTCCTCCGGTAGATTGTGTCTGGGGATATATAGGCCCAGGGGAACACCAATGTATGGGACTCATAATGGGAATCCAGAAGCGAGTCAGTGATTTTTAGGGTGGAGACCATAGATCGGGACTGACAGATCATGAGAAGTCTTAGTTGGGAATATTCAGATCTCGATACCGTGCTTTGTTTGCATTCCAGTTCACAGCTTATTTCTAGCACCCCTTTGATCGGCCGCAACTTCAGGGCACTCGAGTCTTGCCTCTATTCTGTCGTCTGCACTTCAGTGCCTGATCGCGTGTGTGGGGCAATGCCTGTAGGATCGAGATCTTGCAGGGCCTATCCTTCCATGTCTGGGGATGTATTTATATAGATAGTCTCCTCTAGCTCAGCGTACTGATCCCCCTCGCTGCTGTCATCAAACACGACAGGACTGGTCTAGTAAAGGTGATCTCAGCTCCACGTTCAGCTCTCATACTCCAGATGAGGGATGCGTGATGAATTTCCAGCTTATGGAACAGCTGCTGTAATAGGGTTAAGGCTTCAGACTCCATTTTAAATTCGTCCCATCATAAGATTTTGAACTTTCCAATCGGGGGTTTCCTTTGGTATGAATGACACCGTTTGTACATCTTTCGATGTAGCTACCTTTCAGATAACCGTTTTTGGTCTGTGGAACAATGTATGTGCCATTTATCAGACGATAGTCTGTGTAGAATGAGGGCCTTGATGAGAGCTTCTGAAAATGCGTGTTATCATGGCGGCTGTCCGGACACGCCCCCATGCTTTTCTTTTAAATGTTTTTAACCATATTCTTTTTTTGGCATGTATCAGTTTGTGTTAGTGTCATCTTGTGACAGTGTCACCAATGTATTTACATCAAGTCTGTCCAGTAAACAGGACTGCATCTAAAGTACTGGTAACCCTATAGTTTAGTGCAGTTGTGGGATCCCCCTGTATAGGGACACAACCATCAATACCAAATTTCTATTTTTAATAATGCCTCTTTAGTGTGACTTTTCTAGTGAAATTGTTTACATCTACTAGTGTGTCAAACTAATTAAAGTTAACAGTAGGTGATAAACCTAAGCCCCTCTCTTGGAGCTTTACTTGTTCTCTCACAACGGTAACTTTGGAGAGATTTATTATAGTCAATATATCTTTCTCTTTCTCCTTGTGGTATGATTGCTTTCAATGCTGGGGAAAGTTACTTTTCTTGGGGTACCCCTTGATGTATTTCTTGTTGTTTTTCTTCCTACACCTCTTCTTTTGTCTATGGGTATTTGATATACTTCTCCAGCTGTAAACTATGTTCATTTGATAATCTCTCTCATCTCTATGATATTTGTTAATTTTGCGTTGTGATACTTCTTTGCTTAATTTCTCTATTCTCAGATCCATTTCTGCTTGAAACTCCTCATATTTTTTCATACTTCCATAGATGGCATCAATTTCTTCTGGGATTTTATCCTTCTGTCTTGTTTTAAGTTCATTTAGTTGTTTAAGCACTTTTAAAGAACATTCTGATAGGATGTGGTGCCATATCAACATGAATTTTGGTTTCTCTAAATTGAATGATTGAAATTATTACATTCTTAATCCTCTCTGCACCATTTCCATATTTAAATATTATTACATTTCCCACCAAAGATTAGTCTCTTTTTTAAAAACTTTTCCAGTTGTTCAGGTTATATGTCATCTCTGTTGCTGCCATTTAACAATTTGTTAAATAACTCTTCTTTTGTTGATCCTTTCATTTATTAGTGAGATTTATCCTATTCAAAACAATAGCATTATCTATGACGTACAACAAGGTTTTAGTGTTAATCTGTAGAATAAGTATATACTAGTGACTTTTCATCCCCTAATGTATTACAAATAATATTCACAAAGAGGTAAGAAAAAAAAATATTTCCTATATTGTGATAATACTAATAAATATTGTGATCATACTATTACATATATATCAGAGTTCTGAATACAATATCTATCTTTTATAAATGGACTTCCCTCAAATATACATATAATAATATAGTATATACTACATTTATTTACTTTGGCCTAGATTTGGAGTTTTGCGTTAGAAGGGGTGCGTTAGCTACGCATGCTTTTTTCTCCCGCACCTTTTAAATACCGCTGGTATTTAGAGTTCACAGAATGGCTGCGTTAGGCTCCAAAAAGGGAGCGTAGAGCATAATTTACCGACACTGCAACTCTAAATACCAGCGGTGCTTACGGACGCGGCCAGCTTCAAAAACGTGCTCGTGCACGATTCCCCCATAGGAAACAATGGGACAGTTTGAGCTGAAAAAAAACCTAACACCTGCAAAAAAGCAGCGTTCAGCTCCTAACGCGGCCCCATTGTTTCCTATGGGGAAACACTTCCTAAGTCTGCACCTAACACCCTAACATGTACCCCGAGTCTAAACACCCCTAACTTTACACTTATTAACCCCTAATCTGCCTCCCCCGCTATCGCTGACCCCTGCATATTATTATTAACCCCTAATCTGCCGCTCCGTACACCCCCAGCAACCTACGTTATCCCTATGTACCCCTAATCTGCTGCCCCTAACACCGCCGACCCCTATATTATATTTATTAACCCCTAATCTGCCGCCACCAACGTCGCCTCCACCTACCTACAATTATTAACCCCTAATCTGCCGACCGGACCTCACCGCTACTCTAATAAATGTATTAACCCCTAAAGCTAAGTCTAACCCTAACACCCCCCTAAGTTAAATATAATTTAAATCTAACAAAATAATTTAACTCTTATTAAATAAATTATTCCTATTTAAAGCTAAATACTTACCTGTAAAATAAATCATAATATAGCTACAATATAAATTATAATTATATTGTAGCTATTTTAGGATTAATATTTATTTTAGAGGCAAATTTGTATTTATTTTAACCAGGTACAATAGCTATTAAATAGTTAATAACTATTTAATAGTTACCTAGTTAAAATAATTACAAAATTACCTGTAAAATAAATCCTAACCTAAGTTACAATTAAACCTAACACTACACTATCAATAAATTAATTAAATACAATACCTACAAATAAATACAATTAAATAAACTAACTAAAGTACAAAAAATAAAAAAGAACTAAGTTACAAAAAATAAAAAAATATTTACAAACATATTAAAAATATTACAAGTTTAAGCTAATTACACTTACTCTAAGCCCCCTAATAAAATAACAAAGCCCCCCAAAATAAAAAAATTCCCTACCCTATTCTAAAATAAAATTAGAAAAGCTCTTTTACCTTACCATTCCTTAAAAGGGCCTTTTGCAGGGCATGCCCCAAAGAAAACAGCTCTTTTGCCTGGAAAAAAAAACATACAATACCCCCCCCCAACATTACAACCCACCACCCACATACCCCTAATCTAACCCAAACCCCCCTTAAATAAACCTAACACTAAGCCCCTGAAGATCTTCCTACCTTATCTTCACCACGCCGGGTATCACCGATCGATCCAGGCTCCGATGCCTTGATCCAAGCCCAAGCGGGGGCTGAAGACGTCCATCCTCCTGCTGAAGTCTTGATCCAAGCGGCGAATGAAGAAGTCCATCTTCGGGCAGAAGTCTTCATCCTATCCGGCAGAAGAGGACATCCGGACCGGCAAACATCTTCATCCAAGCGGAATCTTCTATGTTCTTCCATCCGATGACGAGCGGCTCCATCTTGAAGACCTCCGGCGCGGATCCATCCTCTTCTTCCGACGACTAGACGACGAATGAAGGTTCCTTTAAGGGACGTCATCCAAGATGGCGTCCCTCGAATTCCGATTGGCTGATAGGATCAGCCAATCGGATTGAACTTGAATCTGATTGGCTGATTCCATCAGCCAATCAGAATTTTCCTACCTTAATTCCGATTGGCTGATAGAATCCTATCAGCCAATCGGAATTCGAGGGACGCCATCTTGGATTACGTCATTTAAAGGAACCTTCATTCGGACTTAGGACGTCGGAAGAAGAGGATGGATCCGCGCTGGAGGTCTTCAAGATGGAGCCGCTCGTCATCGGATGGAAGAACATAGAAGATTCCGCTTGGATGAAGATGTTTGCCGGTCCGGATGTCCTCTTCTGCCCGGATAGGATGAAGACTTTGGAGCCTCTTCTGGACTTCTTCAGCCGCTTGATAGAAGACTTCAGCCGGATGATGGATCTCCAGCCCCCGCTTGGGCTTGGATGAAGATTTCGGAGCCTGGACGGATCGGTCATACCCGGTGTGGTGAAGATAAGGTAGGAAGATCTTCAGGGGCTTAGTGTTAGGTTTATTTAAGGGGGGTTTGGGTTAGATTAGGGGTATGTGGGTGGTGGGTTGTAATGTTGGGGGGGTATTGTGTTTATTTTTACAGGCAAAAGAGCTGAATTATTTGGGGCATGCCCCGCAAAAGGCCCTTTTAAGGGCTGGTAAGGTAAAAGAGCTTTTCTATTTTAATTTTAGAATAGGGTAGGGCATTTTTTTATTTTGGGGGGCTTTGTTATTTTATTAGGGGGCTTAGAGTAGGTGTAATTAGCTTAAAATTGTTGTAATATTTTTAATATGTTTGTAATTAATTTTTTTATTTTTTGTAACGTAGCTTTTTTTATTTTTTGTACTTTAGTTAGTTTATTTAATTGTATTTATTTGTAGGGATTTGTATGTAATTAATTTATTGATAGTGTAGTGTTAGATTTAATTGTAGGTATTTTATTTAATTAATTTATTGATAGTGTAGTGTTAGGTTTTAATTGTAATTTAGGTTAGGATTTATTTTACAGGTAATTTTGTACTTATTTTAACTAGGTAGCTATTAAATAGTTCTTAACTATTTAATAGCTATTGTACCTGGTTAAAATAATTACAAAGTTGCCTGTAAAATAAATATAAATCCTAAAATAGCTACAATGTAATTATTCGTTATATTGTAGCTATATTAGGGTTTATTTTACAGGTAAGTATTTAGCTTTAAATAGGAATAATTTATTTAATAAGAAATAATTTATTTCGTTAGATAAAAATTATATTTAACTTAGGGGGGTGTTAGGGTTAGGGTTAGACTTAGCTTTAGGGGTTAATACATTTATTAGAGTAGCGGTGAGGTCCGGTCGGTAGTTTAGGGGTTAATACTTGAAGTTAGGTGTCGGCGATGTTAGGGAGGACAGATTAGGGGTTAATACTATTTATTATAGGGTTATTGAGGCGGCAGTGAGGCGGATTAGGGGTTGATAACTTTATTATAGTAGCGGTGAGGTCCGGTCGGCAGATTAGGGGTTAATAATTGTAGGTAGGTGTCGGCGACGTTGAGGGGGGCAGATTAGGGGTTAATAAATATAATATAGGGGTCGGCGGTGTTAGGGGCAGCAGATTAGGGGTACATAGGGATAATGTAGGTGGCGGCGGTGTGCGGTCGGCAGATTAGGGGTTAAAAAAATTTAATAGAGTGGCGGCGATGTGGGGGAACCTCGGTTTAGGGGTACATAGGTAGTTTATGGGTGTTAGTGTACTGTAGAGCACAGTAGTTAAGAGCTTTATGAACCGGCGTTAGCCCAGAAAGCTCTTAACTCCTGTTTTTTTTCTGCGGCTGGAGTTTTGTCGTTAGAGTTCTAACGCTCACTTCAGCCAAGACTCTAAATACCGGCGTTAGAAAGATCCCATTGAAAAGATAGGATACGCAAATGGCGTAGGGGGATCTGCGGTATGGAAAAGTCGCGGCTGCAAAGTGAGCGTTAGACCCTTTATTGACTGACTCTAAATACCAGCGGGCGGTAAAAACCAGCGTTAGGAGCCTCTAACACTGGTTTTGACGGCTACCGCAAAACTCTAAATCTAGGCGTTTGTATTTCATTGTTTTATATGGGGGATTCCATATATATTGAGGGAAAAGAGACACATTTTTTATTTCTGCCTTTTTTTCTAGCTATACATTTTTTTTATTATTTTCCCAAAGCTTGTATGTAGGAACACCCACCCAATCTATGGATTATTAAGTATATCCTAAATACAGATCTAGATCCCATTCTGTATTTAACCCTTTTGATTTACGTGTCTCAGCAAGGTAAAAATCCATCTTGCTTCTCTTTAATTGACTAATTCTGAACTATTTCCACCTCTAATTGTTTTCCTCACATGTTCTATTGCTATAAATGAGAAATTATTTTCTCCACCATGTTCTTTGAAATGTTTGGCTACAGATTTTTGACAATCAGGGTCATTAATATCCAGGAGATGCTCTCTTATCCTATTCTTCACTGTCCTAATTGTTTTACCTATATACTATAGAACATTGGAGGGAAGTTATTAAATAAATTTCATGATCTGTATCACAGTTTAATCTGTTTTTTAATCTCATAGTTCTTACCTGTTATTGATTATTTGAATTCTTGCCCACATTTACAAAATTACATGTTTTTTGTCACACCTAAAAAAGTCTTTCTCCTATACATCATTTCCCAGTTTTTATTAGGGGTACTTGTTCTCTCCTTTGCTGGGATGTCTTACAGACTTTGATTTAAGTCAATACCTAAAGTTCTATTTTTACTAGCCACAAATTTGAACCCCTTATCCAATATAGAAGCCAGATATTTATTTGCAAATAATACTGGTATATTTTTATTTATAATTTTTACAAATATCATTATATTCTGTGCTGTATTTGGTAATGAAATAAATGTGTTGTGGCTCTTTATTGAGTTGTTTCTCTTTACTCTGTATCAGGTTATTCCTATTCAATTTTCCCACTAACGTTTTGGCTTCAAGCATAACTTTCTCATTTCTTTTAATCTCTCTATGAGTTCTAATGTCTGTTTATCATATTTTTATTTTGTTCTTCTCCTTAACCTTTTCAATTGTCCTTTTGGTATTCCTAATTTTAAATGTGAAGGGTGACATGAGTCTGTGACTTAGGGTGTTATTTCCTGCTGTTGGTTTTCTTTGATTTGATGTTTCTATCTTTCTATATTTTATATTTCCAGTCAGTTCCAGATCTAAATAGATTATGTAATATTAAAACTAATATAGGTAAACTCCATAGATAGTTTATTATTATTGAGATACCCTATAGACTAAATTATAATATCTGTGATGTTTCTCTTATTTGCCAATTTAATCAGATATTTCTCTACTAAATGTTGAAATTATTCAATAACATGTGATCTAGAATTAGTAATTAAAATGTGCTTTTTCTTTTAAATGTGTTTAACCATATCCTTTTTTGACATGTATCAGTTTGTGTTAGTGTCATCTTGTGAAAGTGTCACCAATGTGTATACATCAACTATGTCCCTAAACAGGACTGCATCTAAAGTACTGATATCTCTATTGTTTAGTGCAGTTGTGGGATCTCCCTGTATAGGGACGCAACCATCAATACCAAATTTCTGTTTTCCATAATGCTTCTTTATTGTGACTTTTCTGGTGATATTAGTGTGAAATTAGTGTGTCACACTAATTAAAGTGAACATTAGGTGAAAAATCTAAGCCCCTCTCGAAGCTTTACTTGATCTTTTGTGAGGGTAACTTTGGTGAGATTTATTACAGTCGATGTCTCTTTCTCTTGTTTTTTGGTGTTAGTGTTATCTTGTGATAGTGTCACCAATGTGTTCACATCAACTATGTCCCTAAACAGTACACAAGCTTAAGCCAAGGAGTCCGGCTAATTATTTCCTTGTAACCAATTAGCACTAGGCCTCCAGACTGGGCCAGAGGTGCTTTGTTTCTGAGAGTAATCTACTTTCTGTTCCTTGTTCTGACTAAAGGAGCGGTCTGGATTTAGACGCCATATCAGCAGACCAGGATTTAAGCCATAATGCTCTTCTAGAAAGGACTTCAAATGACATGCTTTTTACATTATTTTAATGAAATAAATACAGCATCACAAAAAAGGAATTAGCACTCTTGAGTAAACCCAAAAGATCTCCACTGGCAGAATCATTAAAACACTGTTCTGAAAGACTAGTTAATCAGTGAGAAGAAGCAGCAGCTACATCAGCAATAGGGATAGCAGGCCTAAACAAATACCCTGCATACAGAAAGGCCCTGCGTAAAAAGGATTCTAACATCCTATCAAAAGGGTCCTTAATAGAAGTGCTATCTTCCAAAGGGATAGTAGTAAGCTTAGCTAGAGTGGAAATGGCCCCTTAGGGACAGTTTCCCACAGTTCAGCATTAGAGGCAAGTAAAGGATAAAACTTCTTAAACCTTGCAGAAGGATTAAAATAATTATCTGTCTTAGACCATTCCCTAGAAGAGACATCATATTTAATAGGAAAAACCTCAGGGGTTTTAGTAATATTTCTAAATACTGAATATATATGATTAGAAAGCTTATCCTCAGAACCATTAGAGATTGTATCCCCTAAAGTAAGTAAAACCTTTTCAAAAGGGTAACATATATACAGGGAGTGCAGAATTATTAGGCAAATGAGTATTTTGACCACATCATCCTCTTTATGCATGTTGTCTTACTCCAAGCTGTATAGGCTCGAAAGCCTACTACCAATTAAGCATATTAGGTGATGTGCATCTCTGTAATGAGAAGGGGTGTGGTCTAATGACATCAACACCCTATATCAGGTGTGCATAATTATTAGGCAACTTCCTTTCCTTTGGCAAAATGGGTCAAAAGAAGGACATGACAGGCTCAGAAAAGTCAAAAATAGTGAGATATCTTGCAGAGGGATGCAGCACTCTTAAAATTGCAAAGCTTCTGAAGCGTGATCATCGAATCGAACAATCAAGCGTTTCATTCAAAATAGTCAACAGGGTCGCAAGAAGCGTGTGGAAAAACCAAGGCGCAAAATAACTGCCCATGAACTGAGAAAAGTCAAGTGTGCAGCTGCCAAGATGCCACTTGGCACCAGTTTGGCCATATTTCAGAGCTGCAACATCACTGGAGTGCCCAAAAGCACAAGGTGTGCAATACTCAGAGACATGGCCAAGGTAAGAAAGGCTGAAAGACGACCACCACTGAACAAGACACACAAGCTGAAACGTCAAAACTGGGCCAAGAAATATCTCAAGACTGATTTTTCTAAGGTTTTATGGACTGATGAAATGAGAGTGAGTCTTGATGGGCCAGATGGATGGGCCCGTGGCTGGATTGGTAAAGGGCAGAGAGCTCCAGTCCGACTCAGACGCCAGCAAGGTGGAGGTGGAGTACTGGTTTGGGCTGGTATCATCAAAGATGAGCTTGTGGGGCCTTTTCGGGTTGAGGATGGAGTCAAGCTCAACTCCCAGTCCTACTGCCAGTTTCTGGAAGACACCTTCTTCAAGCAGTGGTACAGGAAGAAGTCTGCATCCTTCAAGAAAGGACAATGCTCCATCACACGTGTCCAAGTACTCCACAGCGTGGCTGGCAAGAAAGGGTATAAAAGAAGAAAATCTAATGACATGGCCTCCTTGTTCACCTGATCTGAACCCCATTGAGAACCTGTGGTCCATCATCAAATGTGAGATTTACAAGGAGGGAAAACAGTACACCTCTCTGAACAGTGTCTGGGAGGCTGTGGTTGCTGCTGCACGCAATGTTGATGGTGAACAGATCAAAACACTGACAGAATCCATGGATGGCAGGCTTTTGAGTGTCCTTGCAAAGAAAGGTGGCTATATTGGTCACTGATTTGTTTTTTCAATGTCAGAAATGTATATTTGTGAATGTTGAGATGTTATATTGGTTTCACTGGTAAAAATAAATAATTGAAATGGGTATATATTTGTTTTTTGTTAAGTTGCCTAATAATTATGCACAGTAATAGTCACCTGCACACACAGATATCCCCCTAAAATAGCTATAACTAAAAACAAACTAAAAACTACTTCCAAAACTATTCAGCTTTGATATTAATGAGTTTTTTGGGTTCATTGAGAACATGGTTGTTGTTCAATAATAAAATTAATCCTCAAAAATACAACTTGCCTAATAATTCTGCACTCCCTGTATTCAACTTTAAATTAAAAAAGAGGATCTATTAGGTTTAACATCAGAGGAGGATTTCTCATCATCCAAGGAAACATCCCCCTCAGACGAAAGAAATGTATTCCTGGCCTCAGGAGGTATAACACTAGTAGATGGTAAATTCTGAACTGACCTTTTATGCTTACTTGAAGGCGAGAGAGCTGCCAACACTTTAGAAACTGCAGATTTGATTAGATTTTTCACACCCAGAGCAAAATCTGTAGAGCTCCAAACAGAAGGAGCAGTAATAAACATAAAAGCAGCATTAGGGTGGTCTTAATTCATTAACATAATTAAACATGAGTCACATAAATAGGCTGGAGGGGAAACATCAAGGTTTTTACAATAGATACACTTAATATTGGTAGGACGGTGTTCAGGGGGAATCGGCTTCTAAGGCAGATTTAGGAACAGACTGAGAAATCTCCATTATAGCATTGAACATTGAACTACAATAGCATAAATTATATCCCCTTAAAAACAGCTCTTGAAGAAAGGAAAACATACTCCCTTCCTAAAGAAGCTATTTAAACTTTATAAACTCAAAGTGTGCTAGGCCAAACTGAAAATAATACAGGAGATAAGTAAACTCCACATCCAAAGCCTGGATAACGCTCAGCTGTTATAATATAGATTAGTGTGCCAATCCCAAAATGTCCGTACCAGAAGGCATATGTGCTCTAACCCGACATGCGTTAACCCGAAAGCCGTAGTGCGGGAAAAAACTAACACTCCAGAGTTAGCAAAAAACAATGTGTGTAATCCCGAAGGCTCATGAGCAATATCCTGACACGCGCAGATCCGAAGGCCAATCAACAGTAAAAAAAAATGAACTAAGTGTACCAAGAAATCAGACCCGCACAAAAAAAATCTAACAAATAGGAAATAATATATAGATACTGTCCCAAGCCAATATATATATATATATATATATATATATATATATATATATATATATATATAAATATAAAACTAAAGATGCCCACATAAAGCGTGTGAGAGTGTCATATAGATAAAAATATGATACTTTCCAACAGACAATCACTTATCATTAAAATAGTAGAAGCCAAACCAGTACTGAAACATATCAGCAGAGGTTATGGAATAGGATTATATTGTAGATCCATAAAAGGAGGCAAAAGTGACCATTTATGGAAGGTCTGTGAATATTTTTCCCATGAGGTGAAAAAAAGAGTCACTTACCATACCCCATATACATCACTCTGACAAATACTGTACTCTGAAGGGAAAATGTGCCGCAACATAGACTGAAAACCCCTCTCACTGAAGAATCATATGCACATCTTCATTCTTCACCTTCCTCCAGTGGAGGAAAAGACAAGACTGAGGTACATGTAAGGCAGGAAGGGTTTTATAGAGCTCTTGCGGTTTGGGAATCTTTATCTCCTCCTAGTGGTTGGGAAGAGTAATTCCCAGGAGTAATGTATCATGGACTCTACCCATCTGTATGAAAGAAATGGAGACATATTAATCTCACCACTTTATAGTGATTTTATTCATATATTAAATAAAGTGGACATAGCATGAATGTTATACCAGGGGAAAGGTAATGCCACCTTTCATTCCTTTTCTGTCAGATGTGTTATCTCTCATATATATATATATATATATATATATATATATATATATATATATATATATATATATATATATATAACTGTATATAATATTCAGAGTGACTTAAATTACCTTCAGATTACTCTTAATTTATCATGACTATACATATGGCTAAGAGTTAACGTGTTATGTGTATAAAGAGATATATGTATACCATTTAGATGTTAGAAGTTGTATGGTATTTTATGTGTTTCAATATTATTTCAATCTTCATTAATTTTATAAACATGTTTCTTCTCTCTGTATTATTGTATTATTCACAATGAAGATAAGTCAGTTGATTAGGACATTAACTGCAGAAAAAAGAAAACACAGCGCATCCCATCTAAGAGTAAAACCATTTAATACACGCACATGTTGCACTTTTTTAAAATGAACACTTACAGGAAGAAGATAAAAACGAGCAATGTTTATAAGCTCTGAGTGCCTGAAACGTCCAAGGAGAGCCAGGGAGAGATGGAGAGTTTGTCCATGCCTCATCAAAGGTATGCGCTGTACCTGTGGGCTGGTGGGACGAGCCTGGTTCGTCGAGGGACGTCAGAGCGTTGGATGACCTCAACGCGTTTCGTCCGGCAACGTCCGGACTTTGTCAAGAGGAGAGTATGAAGTGTTTGGTACTCAGGCTGCTTAAAAAGGAAACGTTACAGGGATCTGATAGGTCCAAAAAAGTTGCGATAAGTTCAATTGGTATTAAAAAGTGTCAATCAGAGCCTACGTATAAAATGTACAGTTAAATTACCACAAACAAATGCATATATAAATACAATTGCAATAAGGACAACATAAATTAATAAATAGCATTGTATTATAAAACCTATGTGTTTATGTGCTGATCATGGGTATAATTAACCGGGACATTTATAAATACAATGGTGATAAGTGAAACTTAAAACTCAGGAGAATATCATTAAAATAAACATAATCCCAATATAGGATCTTTAGATTATAAAGTCATGAAACATGTAGCCCTCATTTTTTCGCTGTTGGAAGGCTCAGATGATATTCATATAAAGCATATAATTAACAATTCTTTAGTAAAAGGCACAGAATTGTGAAAATTGTATTTAATGTAAAGTAAGCTTTATCACATGAAAGCATTTAAATCCAAATCTATGTTGAGACCTTTTGGCACACTATGTGTATCTAGTTCATGGTTGATATTGTATTTGTGTTCACTGAACCTCTTACGGATGGTTCATAGTGTGCCCCATCATTTCAAAATAAAACATAACTCTAATCCTGACAGTTTGAAAGTAAAAATTCTGGAAAGCATACCAATCAAATGTTCTAACAGATTAAGGTTTCTCCGCCAAAGAAAGACGTTTTGGATCCATGAACTGGATACTTGGGCTCCAAAAGGTCTCAACATAGATTTGGATTTAAATGCTTTCATGTGATAAAATTTACTTTACTTTTAAAATTTCACAATTCTGTGCCTTTTACTAAAGAATTGTTAATTATATGCTTTATATGAATATCATCTGAGCCTTCCAACAGTGAAAAAATGAGGGCTACATGTTTCATGACTTTACAATCTAAAGATCCTATATTGGGATTATGTTTATCTTAATGATATTCTCCTGAGTTTTAAGTTTCACTTATCACCATTGTATTTATAAATGTTCCGGTTTATTATACCCATGATCGGCACATAAACACATAGGTTTTATAATACGATGCTATTTATTAACATTTATGTTGTCCTTATTGCAATTGTATTTATATATGCATTTGTTTGTGGTAATTTAACTGTACATTTTATACGTAGGCTCTGATTGACACTTTTTAATACCTATTGAACTTATCGCAACTTTTTTGGACCTATCAGATCCCTGTAACGTTTCCTTTTTAAGCAGCCTGAATACCAACCACTTCATACTCTCCTCTTGACAAAGTCCGGACATTGCCAGACGAAACGCGCTGAGGTCATCCAATGCTCTGACATCTCTGACGTCCCTCAATGAACCAGGCTCGTCCCACCAGCCCACAGATACAGCGCATACCTTTGATGAGGCACGGACAAACTCTCCATCTCTCCCTTGCTCTCCTTGGACATTTCAGGCACTCAGAGATTATAAACATTGCTCGTTTTTATCTTCTTCCTGTAAGTGTTCATTTTAAAAAAGTGCAACATGTGCGTGTATTAAATGGTTTTACTCTTAGATGGGATGCGCTGTGTTTTCTTTTTTCTGCAGTTTCTCTCACATAAGGATCCTTTAAACTGAAGTTTCCACTATTCTACAGCAGCACCCATTTCACGTGTACCTGTTCCAGGCATGGCACGAAAGCAAGAAAGAGAAAAAAGCAAGAAAGAGAAAAAAACAAGTTTCTGCTATAAATTTTACTATTTCCAGGATTCCACCACCATGAAATCTTCATAAGCTCTTTACCGTACTTCAAGGACACTTGCAACCTGAACCTGGGATACCACCGGAATCTCCTGGGTTTTACACCAGCCCGTGGATATCAGGTTTTACTATAATCTTAATTTCAAGCTTTACCAGATACGGTACTGTGACATTCTTATTATTCTTGTGACTTATTAACTTTCACGATCACAAAGGGGGCAGTATTTTCTGTTGTTTGTTGATTAGGACATTAGTACTCCCAGGGGTGGAACTACCATTTTTACAGGAGGTGTAGTAAAACCGGGGCTTACATTTTGGTGGGGGGGGGGGGTTGGTAGCAGCCAGTTTACATAGGCGTGTGCCTATGTGGTCATTTTCTGTGTATAGATTCTCTTCGTCATTATACTGTGCAGCATACTCATCAGTGTATAGATACATCACAATACAGTACAGAGGGTTCACTATTATAACTAGAGTATTGGTCCGCTATTCCTATCAAAACTAGACAAATGCCTCTATTATTTTTTGTACCAGGTTCAGGAAGATATCTTTGCATGTGGGCTTAGCCCTTTTGACACTTCAGACACTCTGCCGAACTGTGTTAAATCCTTTGGTTCTGTGGTTATTGTTATCTGCTGAACTGTGAAGGCTTATTGTGATTTATATAGAGTGAGTCTATTGGTTCTATATTTGTATATGTTTACAACAATATCAGATTATTATCTGTCTAGACTTGCATGACTATTCTTGCTTTATTAAATGTATTTGTTAGTGTACTGTGGATTCTTTACAAATAAAGTATAATAAATATATATATATATAAATATATATACAGTATATACACATACACATATATATGTATATTTATATTTTTAGATATATAAATATATATATAGATAGATAGATAGATAGATAGATGACAGAGAAAGGGGAATTGCGAGTGACCAGGTTTATATTTCTTCTACATTGTTAAAATGTGTATTTGATTTCCAAACCCCAGGGAAATGTATTGTATAAAATGTTGCTACAAATAAAGCTGCTGAATTTTTGGGTCCCTGGGATGGAACGTTGGAGAGAGGGCAGGCCAGTGTTCCACTCCTCAGTTCACATATAGGGGCATATTAATCAAGCTTCGTATGGAGCTTGATGCCCCTTGTTTCAGGCTCGCCGGAAACAGAAGTTATGAAGCAGCGGACTAAAGACCGCTGCTCCATAACCTGTCCGCCTGCTCTGAGGCCGCAGACAGAAATCAACCCAATCGAATACAATTGGTTTGATTGACACCCCCTGCTAGCGGCCGATTGCCCGCGAATCTGCAGGGGGCGGCATTGCACCAGCAGTTCACAAGAACTGCTGGTGCAATGATAAATGCTGACAGCGTATGCTGTCGGTATTTATCGATGTGCGGCGGACATGATACGCTACTTCATAACATGTCCGCTCGCACATTGATAAATTGGCCCCATAGCTGAGAGTGAGGAATCAGGGAGGGATTTATCCTCACTTGTGTTTAATCAAATGAGGGTAATTTATTCTCCAGCTGCTAGGTGGAGAGAGAGCCTCAAGAGTGTGTTCTGACTTGGAAAGAACCACATTGCAGTTGCACTGAGAAAAGCTGATAAGAATTGAGGTTGGTAAAAACAGCATGTTTTGTTAAAGGGACACTAAACCCACATTTTTTTCTTTCATGATTCAGAGAGAGCATGTAATTTAAGCAACTTTCTAATTTACTCCTATTATCATTTTTTTTCATTCTCTTGCTATCTTTATTTAAAAAGCAGAAATGTAAAGCTTAGCAGCCGGCCCATTTAAGGTTCAACACCCTGGACAGTGCTTGCTTATTGGTGTCTACATTTAGCCACCAATAAGCAAGCGTAACCCAGGTTCTGAACCAAAAATGGGCTGGGTCCTAAGCTTTACATTCTTGCTTTTTAAATAAAGATAGCAAGTGAACAACGAAAATTGATAATAGGAGTAAATTAGAAAGTTGTTTAAAATTGCATGCTCTGTCTGAATCAATAAAGAAAACATTTTTTGTTTTGTATACCTTTAAGTTTAGTTTTCCTTGGTTTAGTAAGGGCTGAAATTTTTCGGCTAAATTACGAGTCTTGCGTTATGAGGCTTAACGCTGCTTTTTTACTCATAACGCTGCTTTTTTACTACCGCTGCTATTACGAGTCTTGCAGATTTAGGGGCACCGCACACGTTTTTGGCCTTACCGCAAATCAACTTACGCAAATTGCGTATAGTCTTTCTTCTATGGGACTTCCATAGCGCCGGTATTACGAGCTTGTCCTGGGAGGCCAAAAGTTGAGCGGTACACCCTATCCCGTCAAGATTCGTACCGCATTCTAAAGTCAGTAGTTATGAGTTTAACACTACAAAGCCGTAGCATAAAACTCATAACTAAAGTGCTAAAAAGTACACTAACACCCATAAACTACCTATTAACCCCTAAACCGAGGCCCTCCCGCATTGCAAACACTAAAATTAAATTATTAACCCCTAATCTGCCGTTTCGGACATCGCCTCCACTATAATAAACATATTAACCCCTAAACTGCCGCACTCCCGCCTTGCAAACATTACTTAAATAATACTAACCCCTAATCTGCTGTCCCTAACATCGCCACCACCTACCTACATTTATTAACCCCTAATCTGCTGCCCCAACGTTGCCGCCACTATATTAAATTTATTAACCCCTAAATCTAAGTCTAACCCTAACACCCCCTAACTTAAATATAATTTAAATAACTCTAATTAAAAATTACTATCATTACCTAAATAATTCCTATTTAAAACTAAATACTTACCTATAAAATAAACCCGAAGCTAGCTACAATATAACTAATAGTTACATTGTAGCTAGCTTAGGGTTTATTTTTATTTTACAGGCAAGTTTGTATTTATTTTAACTAGGTAGAATAGTTACTAAACAGTTATTAACTATTTAATAACTACCTAAGTTACACTAACACCTAACACTACACTACAATTAAATAAATTACCTAAATTAAATACAATTAACTAGATTAAATACAATTAGCTAAATTACAAAAAAACAAACAAACACTAAATTACAGAAAATAAAAAACAAATTACATGATCTTTAAACTAATTACACCTAATCTAATAGTCCTATCAAAATAAAAAAAAGCCCACCCAAAATAAAAAAAACCCTAGCTTAAACTACCAATAGCCCTTAAAAGGGCCTCTTGTGGGGCATTGCCCCAAAGAAATCAGCTCTTTAACCTGTTAAAAAAAAATACAAACAACCCCCCCAACAGTAAAATCCACCACCCACACAACCAACCCCCCAAATAAAACACTAACTAAAAAAACCTAAGCTCCCCATTGCCCTGAAAAGGGCATTTGGATGGGCATTGCCCTTAAAAGGGCATTTAGCTCTATTACGGCCCAAAGCCCTAACCTAAAAATAAAACCCACCCAATACACTCTTAAAAAATCCTAACGCTAACCCCCGAAGATTCACTTACCGGGAGAATTCTTCATCCAAGCGGCAAGATGTCCTCAACGAAGCAGGGAGAAGTGGTCCTCTAGACAGGCAGAAGTGGTCCACCCAGACGGCATCTTCTATCTTCATCCTTCCAATGCGGAGCGGCTCCATCTTCAAGACATCCGGCACGGAGCATCCTCTTCAATCAACGGCTTCTTGCTGAATGAAGGTACCTTTAAGTGACGTCATCCAAGATGGCATCCCTTAGATTCCGATTGGCTTATAGAATTCTATCAGCCAATCGGAATTAAGGTTGAAAAAATCCAAGATTGAACTTCAATCCAATCAGCCAATAGGATTGAGCTCGCATTCTATACCCTAGAGAACCGTGCTATTGGATTACAATATATATATATATATATATATATATATATATATATACACACACACACAATCCTAACAAGAAATAAACATTTAAAATATTTTTCTTACTATGATGTGCATTTTATACTTTCCCGTGTCCTTTAATTTGCCTTCCTCCAAATGTTTTCTCATAATTTACAATAGTCATACAAGGAACAAAAATAATAATATATATCTTGACATAGGCAGTTTGCATATCAATGGATGTAAAATAATATGAAAACAATGCTGAGGAAAATCCATAAAACACAAATCATTAAAAAGATATAAAACCCCAAATTTTTCTTTCTTCATTCAGATAGAGGATGCACTTTTAAACCCCTTTTCTAATTACTTCTATTATCAAATTTGCTTTGTTCTCTTGCTATCCTCTGCTCCATAACCTGTCCGCCTGCTCTGAGGTGGCGGACAGACATTGCCACAAATCAACCCGATCGAATTTGATCGGGTTGATTGACACCCCCTGCTAGCGGCCGATTGCCCGCAAATCTGCAGGGGGCAGCATTACACCAGCAGTTCACAAGAACTGCTGGTGCAATGATAAATGCAGAGAGCGTATGCTGTCGGCATTTATCGATGTGCAGCGAACATGATCTGCAATATCGGATCATGTCCACTCGCACAATGGTAATTCGGCCCCGATATGTTCACCAAGCTCACATTAGTGCATTGCTGCTGCTTCAACAGAGCATACCAGTAGAACAGAGCATACCAGTAGAACAAAGCATACCAGTAGAACAGAGCATACCAGTAGAACAAAGCATACCAGTAGAACAGAGCATACCAGTAGAACAAAGCATACCAGTAGAACAGAGCATACCAGTAGAACAGAGCATACCAGTAGAACAAAGCATACTAGTAGAACAAAGCATACCAGTAGAACAAAGCATACCAGTAGAACAGAGCATACCAGTAGAACAGAGCATACCAGTAGAACAGAGCATACCAGTAGAACAAAGCATACCAGTAGAACAGAGCATACCAGTAGAACAGAGCATACCAGTAGAACAAAGCATACCAGTAGAACAGAGCATACCAGTAGAACAAAGCATACCAGTAGAACAGAGCATACCAGTAGAACAGAGCACATTTGCTAATAGAAGTAAAGTGAAAAGTTATTTAAAATTATATGCTCTTTGCGAATCATGAAATAAAAATGGTGGGTTTTATATCCCTTTAATGGACTAAATATGTAAAAACATTTCTAGATAGATTAGAAACAAGCTCCCAAGCCATAGCCATAATCATCCAAGATTAAAATGTATTTAGTGAAATTCTACTTTAGAAGGAAAAACTTTTTGACATAGTAGCAATAATGTTAATGTCCTATATAACCTAAAATAAATTATACTAGCTAGTAGCAATATTGTACTTTAATAAAGTTGTTCGACCTATTAAGAGATCTATTTCCATATAAGTAAATATGTAAAACAACAGGAATTGGACAGATATGTTTCAACTGAGAGGGTTCTGTTCATTTAAGACCTTTGATTCATTATTATTATTATTAGGTATTTGTAGAGCGGCAATAGATTCTGCAGCGCTATAAACATAGGCGGTATACAAGGTACAATTTATAGGGACCAAATTAGTAGAGAGCCCTGCCGAGAGTTGCACTAAGGTAGTCGGCTCTTATGAGGGTGATCTACAAACAGCTGGGCTCATAGACTTACATACTAAATGGTTCAAGGGGATAGCAATAGAGTTAGGAAAGGTTACTGTAGGTTGTATGCATCCCTGAATAGTACAGTCTTTAGGGAGTGCTTGAAGCTTTCAAAACTAGGGTAGAGTATTGTGGAGCGAGGCAGAGAGTTCCACAAGATGGGAGCCAGTCTGGAGAAGTCTTGTAAACGGGAATGTGAGGAGGTAACAAGAGTGGAGGAGAGTAGGAGATCGTTAGCAAAGTGAAGAGGTTGGGAGGGAGAGTATCTGGAGACCAGGTCTGAGATGTAGGGGGAGCAGTGCAGTTGAGGGCTTTGTATGTCAAAGTGAGAATTTTGTCTCTAAGCCTGGAGGCAAGAGGAAGCTAGTGAAGGGATTGGCAGAGAGGTGCAGCAGATAAAGAGCGACGTGTAAGGAAGATTAGCCTGGCAGAAGCATTAATTATGGATTGTAAAGAAACTAGGCAGCAGCTAGGGAGACCAGAGAGGATGGAGTTGCAGTAGTCGAGGTGGGAAAGGATGAGAGAGTGGATTCAAATCTTAGTTGTGTCTTGTGCTGGGAGACGTCTAATTTTAGAGATGTTTTTGAGGTGGAAGCAGCAGGCTTTAGCCAAGGACTGAATGTGAGGAGTAAAAGAAAGATCTGAGTCAAGTGTGACCCCAAAACATCGAGCATGTGGTGTAGAGGTAATGATGGAGTTATCAACAGTTATATAGAAGTTGGGGGTGGAGATTGAAAAAGACCAGTTACGTCTGAAACGCGTTGCTCTATACTTGCCGCTTTGGTCCCATTCGGGCATCTGTAGTTCTAGAGGTGCAGAGAAGACTAGAATCACTAGCAGTTCGGAATATCAAAAAACCGCCAAGGAGCGCTTTTTGAAAAAGAGCAAGCACAACGGACATTTTGGACAAGCCTGATTGCTAATGTGGCTAATGCCTAAGGAAGCTACGAACCAACTCCCGGTCTTCTTGACGAAAAACCGAAGGTTAACTCGCTGGATTTACAATCCCCTATTCTGATATGGACTTTTAACCTGTATGTTTTTACTTATGTTTGTTATATGTTTTTAACTATTTTTAACTGGATGCTACACTTAAACAAGTGTGTGTTTTATTGTTATGTATATGTTTCAAATTAAATGCATTTTTGTTTTTTACATTCACATTTAATGTATGCCCTGCATTTTTACAGCATTACAGTGTATTTTATCTCTGTTTTATGAGGGTATTCTGTAAGTATTTGTTTTTTGAGGTATAGGGATCCTTTGTTTTCACTGTTAGCTTAGTGATATCTTGTTCTGTGCTGATATCTTTCTCCCATTTCATACACATATAGATTAAGGGCAGAATAGTAAGAGTTCAAGGTGAACTTGTAGTGAAAAAAAGATATTCTCCAGTGTAGCTCAGCAGTACGGGAACATCTGCGTAGGTACCGTGTCAGAGGAGTATGCCAGGGCTGAGGATAAGTCTATGATTTCCGAGCTATGGTAGGTAGGACCAGATTGTCAAGGACCGATGTAAGGGTGGAGTTGTAGTGGCAGATAGATTTATCAGGACAGTAAAAGGAGGGGATGGAAGAGAGAAGAGGTTCAAGAGAGCTAGATAATTGATACATTTGCCATGTATTTTAAAGTTCCTTTAAAGGAACAGTCTAGTCAAAAATAAACTTTCATGATTCAGATAGGGCATGTAACAATTTTATAATTTACTTTTTTTTTTATTGAGGACAACATAGTAGGTATAGTCACAAGACAGGATGCAAACATGCTATATAGTTACATCATATCTGATAGGTTTACACATGTTCAAGAGAGCATAGTCTTTATTTTGTTTATCCCCTTATTCTGATACGATCACTCATGGACCTCTGACGTTTTAGTATTCCAAAGCTAGGAGGCCTATTTAACAAGGGTCTTGCGGACCTGATCCGACAGTGCGGATCAGGTCCGCAAGACCTCGCTGAATGCGGAGAGCAATACGCAAGAGCTGCTGGTGCAACCTGCCCCCCTGCAGACTCGCGGCCAATGGGCCGCCAGCAGGAAGGTGTCAATCAACTCGATCGTACTCGTATTCCTGTTCGCCTGCTCTTTAGACCGCTGCTTCATAACTGCCAGAAACACGGGCCCACAAGCTCCATACGGAGCTTGATAAATGGGCCTCTAGGGGTTAATATTATACACAACAAGATTATAAGAAAACAAGAAAAAGTTGCATCTCAAAAGGAAAATTAAAAGGATGTTATATACAGTCGATTAAACAGCAAATATGAGGAGATGCACACTACCAAAACTGGATATTTCAACATTTTAGCCAACAACAAACATACTATTGTAAACAGATACATAACATAGGAAAGCCCTGTAAACATCTATTTAAAGCTTAGATTGTATGTGACTGAGTCTTGCCGTGGCTCTATTCAGATGACTTTGTAGGCAAAACTTGTTTGTAATATGTAGATATCTATATAGGGGTTAAAAAAAATAAGCAACATTACTGCTCAATGGTAATATCTTTCGGTGTCTACTAGACAGATAAGCAATGGTCTATACTGCTCAATAGTAATATCTTTCTGTGTCCACTAGACAGATAAGCAATGGTCTATACTGCTCAATGGTAATATCTTTCTGTGTCTACTAGACAGATAAGCAATGGTCTATACTGCTCAATGGTAATATCTTTCTGTGTCTACTAGACAGATAAGCAATGGTCTATACTGCTCAATGGTAATATCTTTCTGTGTCTACTAGACAGATAAGCAATGGTCTATACTGCTCAATGGTAATATCTTTCTGTGTCTACTAGACAGATAAGCAATGGTCTATACTGCTCAATGGTAATATCTTTCTGTGTCTACTAGACAGATAAGCAATGGTCTATACTGCTCAATGGTAATATCTTTCTGTGTCTACTAGACAGATAAGCAATGGTCTATACTGCTCAATGGTAATATCTTTCTGTGTCTACTAGACAGATAAGCAATGGTCTATACTGCTCTAAACATTTGAGCACCGCTTGATTCAGGCATATTTTTGAATTAAAGTTGATTCCATTTCCTATTTTCCAACTATTCATTTTACCTGCAGGCTGTTTCTTATTGTCAGGTATATGATGTAAGTTCATGCACTGTATGTGTTTTTCCTCCTCCATGGAGGGGTGCAGGAATAATGTGTACACAGTCAGTGCTCTGAGTGCATCTTTTTGGATGTTTACAAGCGTACTCTCCCTTTAACATTGGGCATAGTAGGGTAGTTAAGACTATTGGAGCAGGAAAATAAAGTTACCGCTATTATTATAATGTGATCTGGTGCTCCCATATAAACTCTATAATGTACATATAATATATAAAAATGAGCATTTGTAAGCGTTAAAGCATATAACTAAACACTGCATTATTGAACATTGCAATTGTGTAATCAGAACTTTCCATTAAAAACTGTGTAAGTGGTAATGCGTTACAATTATGCAAAGTGTACAAGTAATAATATATTACAACTATGCTGACCATCTACTAAACTTAATAGCGATTGAGCTATAGCTTTAATGTCTGCAGTGCAGACAGCTGAAAAGGTACAGGTATTTCTTTTTAGCGGATTGGGGTGTTTTGTAGCTGTATTGCCATATTGTGTAGACACCGGACTCAGTTCCTGTGTTGAGCTGTATGGTGCAGTGAATGCTCTATCTTGCAATAAAATGTCCGGAATGGCCCTTTGCAGCAAGGAACTTACAGACCACGAATCTGCATCTTTCTGAGGGTCCCCACCAAGGCCCCAGGATGACTGATTTAACTCCGAGAGCTGGGGTGATATTGCTATTCCGGTTTAGTCCCTCATCCGTTGTATGTTAGGAGGGATTCCTTCTTCGTAGTAATAGATTTTCATGTGAGTGAAAACCAGATCCTTCATTTGACTGCAGCTCTGTGTGGATGTTAGTATCTTTTCAAATTGGTGATCAAAGTAGTGCCGCTTCATAGAGTCTGGTGGCGAGGGACAGTATTCAGCATTAACTTTGTGCCAGTGCACGATGTCCGTCACCTTACACCTTACAGTTGTCCTCTTGAATTGTCGGTTAGGGTGTTATTGCTCGAAAGTCGTTTGGCAGCCTGAGTTTTCCCAACATAAATGTACGGAGCTGTTTGGCCTCTCTCGGTCCTGGGGCCATGTCTGGCCTGTGTGTCACTGATTGTTGTATTATCAGCTCTTCAGGTTTAGTAGTTTAGACTCTTTCTATGAGGAGTTGTAGCTCGTATTCTGAGGGCACCCTATCTTTTAGGGATTGCATCATAGCCTGTAGTTTGGCGAGCCGGTAATCTAGCTCTGTAGAATGGTCGCTGATCCACATGGCAGCATTTGAGTACAACATCCCCTATTGCGTGAATATGCTGTGCAGAAATTTGTATCTATCCTAGGAGGTGATCTCGACTGTAGGAGTTATGGGATGTTGTTTAAGTTGTTGTATAATTCCAGTTCTGGTAGAATACCCCAGGTGACCGGGGGGGACGGGACATTGCGTGCAAATTAGCTGCCGCTGCAGGCCTCGGACGTCCTATTCCTTCTTCAGGGTCATTGACACAGCAACAAAATGATGTTTGGATGAAGTGGAAGTACGATAATAATCGTTATGATGAAGGATGCTGTAGTTTTAGAGCTATAATCGGCGGATTATTGTCTCCTCTCCCGGAGCTCCAGGAAGATGCGACTGTTCAAAGCCGCTGCTTGGACACACCTCTCCAATTTACTTTTATCATCAATTTTGCTTTGTTCTTTTGGTATTCTTAGTTGAAAGCTAAACCTAGGTATGCTTATGCTAATTTCTTAGACCTTGAAGGCTGCCTCTTATCTGAATGCATTTTGACAGTTGTTCACAACTAGGGGGCATTAGTTCACGTGTGCTATATAGATAAAATTGTGCTCACGCCCGTGGAGTTACCTGGGAGTCAGCACTAATTGGCTAAAAAGCAAGTCTGTCAAAAGAACTGAAATAAGCAGAGGCTTAAATACAAGTTAAAATATTTAATATAACTGTTGGTTTTGCAAAACTGGGAAATGGGTAATAAAGGGATAATCTATCTTTTAAACAATACAAATTGTGGTGTAGACTGTCCCTTTAAGTATAAAAAATCGGGTATTTTTCATTCCTTCCAACTATTTTATAATTCATTTGTAGCACATATTAACATTAAGCCATTTCATATCCAAACAGCAATAAAGGAACATTCTAATACAAAAATTACATGCTGTCAGGGGTATAGCTACACGGATCTCTGAGGTCTCAGTTGGGCCTCCTAGAGCCAGCTGGCTCTGCACTCAGAAGTGTCGCTACAAGGAGTTCCCAAAGCCTGCCTGTATCATTTATGTCCCATGAAAAACCAGGATCACTGCGTAAGAAAAGTGTTTGGATTTGCCTTTACAAAGATGGTGGCAGCCTCAGTGTTGCTGTACAGAAATGCCTGACACCATATTTGTCCAGAAAGTGCATATTCTCTGGCACAGACTAACCAGGGAACAATAGGGTTACCACCTTTTCTGGAAAAAATACTGACCATAGGCATAAATCATTATACAGCATATATTAGGAACTAAAGTTGTTAGTCGTTGGTTTATAATTATATTCCAAGACACTTCGAAGAAGTTTCATCATGATAGCATCTTTATTTTTAACTTTGACCTGAACCTTAAAAATACTGACCATGTCAGTAAAATATCGGCTTGTGGTAACTCTATGGCCCTGATATTCAAAACATCTAAATTGATACACGTTCAAACCCTATGCCAAGATAGAGAACAGTAAATAAATATTTTTTTATTTTTTTTCACCCCATCCTCACCCCCTTCCTCTTTTTTCCCATCCTCACCCCTTCCTCTTTTTCCCCCTTTCTCTATCATATACACTTTACATAGAATGATAGTTGTACTTTGTAAGTAACTTTACAAGAATAATATACTGTATATCTTTTAATAGTTACGGATTGTTAATAGTTACTTTAAAAGTTAAAGTAAAATAGACTGGATAGATCATCTACGCACGGACAAATCTGAATCCCAGTTGTTGACATAACCTCATCCAGTATTTCGAAGTTGATGAACAGAAGCACTTGAAACAAACTTTTTAATACATCCATTTGTATCAGTAAACAGATATTGTTTCATATTTTTTTATTGTAAAAAAAGCTGCATCCCTCTCTTTCTGTTGTATGTCAACATCATTTTTCAATAAAGCTAATTTAAAAAACAAACAAAACATTGATTCAAAAAAGAGGGCTGACCTCTGATGTGTCGACAGCTGGCAATGTGTATCCCATAGGAAATAATAGGGATCACAGCTTCTGTAAAACTCTGCTGACATCCCCACTCAAGAGATATGGTCTAGTCAGAGACCACTTCTGATATCGGCATCTACCTTTAAACCCGGTAATGAGGATTAACAGTCACCACGGCAAGACTTTTACCGGGATGCCGCATGGCTGGATAGTACACAACTTGATCCATGCTGTGGTGCTGCTCCACCTCTTGACACTTCTGCATTTCTCTTGCCAGATGAGGAAACCACCTACGAAATAAAACCTACACCGAAATCAAACAGCATAGCAGCTCAGCAGAATGTTTCCACTCAGTGTTCCCTAAACAGGCAGCAGATTGGACATTCATACAGTGAAGCCTCTGTGTATATGGGAAAATATATTGATCTGCCAATACCCTTATCATCCATAGAACGCATTGTGATGGAACACTTGTGGAAGCTAGGAAACACAGCAGCGCTAGCCTCTATTTTGAACTCGTCTGAATACTCGATCCCACAAAGTTCTGTGCATCCTCCTATGAACCGTTCAAGAGTTCTTTACTACGCTCACTATGTTTTCGCCCTCATCATAGGAATTAGGGCTGCTAAAATCCTATTGGCTATTCAAATCAGCCAATAAGATTTAAGCAGCTCTCATTCTATTGACTAATTTGAATTAGCCAATGGAATGAGAGCTGCTTAAATCCTATTGGCTGAATTGAATAGCCAATAGGATTTTAGGAGGCCTAATTCCTATTGGGTGATTAAAAATTTTCAGCCAATAGGAATGCAAGGGACGCCATCTTGAATAACGTCCCTTGCATTGAAGATTCAGTGTACAGCGGCGACCGTATGAAGAGGATGCTAAGTGCCAGATGTCTTCAGGATGGACCCGCTCCGTGCCTCCGGGATCAAGATAGAAGATGCCGCCTGGATGAAGATTGAAGACACCATCTGGATGAAGACTTCTCGCCGCTTGGATCAGGAATTCACTGCCGGGATGAAGATTGAAGAGGCCGTCTAGTTGAAGACTTCTCACCGCCTGGATTAGGACTTCAACTCAGGGATGAAGATCGTTCAAGCGGGACTTCAAAAACTGTAAGTGGATCGTCAGGGGTTAGTGTTAGGCTTTTTTTAAGGGTTTATTGGGTGGTTTTTATTTTTTAGTTTAGCGTCTGAACAGTAAAAGAGCTAAATGCCCTTTTAAGGGCAATGCCCATACAAATGCCCTTTTCAGGGCAATGTGTAGCTTAGGTTTTTTTTAGAATGAGTTTTTTTTTATTTTGGGGGTTGGTTGGGTGGTGGGTTTTACTGTTGGGGGGGGGTCTTTGTGTTTCTTTTACAGGTAAAAGAACTGATTTGGGGCAATGCCCCACAAAAGGCCCTTTTTAAGGGCCATTGGTAGTTTATTGTAGGCTAGGTTTTTTTTTATTTTGGGTGGGCTTTGTTTTTTTTTTATAGGGCTATTAGATTAGGTGTAATTCTTTATTATTTTGGATCATTTCGTTTTTTATGTTTTGTAATTTAGTGTTTATTTTTTGTAACTTAGTATTTTTTTGTAATTAGATACTTTGTAATTTTTAGAGTAGTGTTAGGATTTTTTTAATGTTTAGTTTAGTTTTATTTCATTGGTAGTTTAATTTTGGTTTAATAATTATATTAGTTTAATTGTTAGTTTTTTTAATTTGACAGGTAAGTTTTAATTTAATTTGAGATAGGGAAATTGTAATTTTAATATAAAGTTAGGGGGGCATTAGGTTTAGGGGTTACTAGTTTAAAATAGTTTATTGCGATGCGATGTGGGGGGCTTTCGGTTTAGGGGTTAATAGTTTAATTAATATATTTTGTTGTGGGGGGGCTTTCGGTTTAGGGGCGCGATCCGATATACGGCGCAGGTTTCGGCGCAAGCGTGGAAACCTGTGCCGCCCGTAGTTTCACCTTGCACATCGACCTATCACATATACGGCGCCGACAGTTGCTAAAGTTCCGTAAGTCGGACAAACTAGCGATGTCCAGAAATGAGCGTAAGTACAAATTTCTGGAGTCGCCAGTGACTTACGGCACTTTAGAAACTGTCGCCGCCTAAAAAAAACTAACTAAAGTATAAAATCTCCCGTAACTGTCTAACACGCCTCCTAAACATCATCCCGACACGTATACCCATCTATCCGCAATAACCCCTCTCACTCCAAATAATAAATATATTAACCCCTAAACCGCCGCTCCCGGACCCGCCGCCAGCTACATTAAATGTATTACCCCCTAATCTGACCCCCCTACACCGCCGCCAGCTACATTAAATGTATTACCCCCTAATCTGAGCCTCCTACACCGCCGCCACCTATTTTAAATTTATTAACCCCTAATATGATTCCCCTACACCGCCGCCACCTATATTAAATTTATTAACCCCTAATCAGAGCCCCCTACACCGCCGCCACCTATTTTAAATTTATTAACCCCTAATATGATTCCCCTACACCGCCGCCACCTATATTAAATTTATTAACCCCTAATCTGAGCCCCCTACACCGCTGCCACCTATTTTAAATATATATTATCCCCTAATATGATCCCCCTACACCGCTGCCACCTATTTTAAATATATTAACCCCTAATCTAATCCCCCTACACCGCCGCCACCTATATTAAATATATTAACCACTAAACTTAAGTCTAACCCTAACACCCCCTAACTTAATTATTATTGAAATAAATCTAAATAATATTAATATTATTAACTAAATTATTCCTATTTAAAACTAAATACTTACCTATAAAATAAACCCTAAGATAGCTACAATATAATTAATAGTTACATTGTAGCAATTTTAGGGTTTATATTTATTTTACAGGTAACTTTGTATTTATTTTAACTAGGTACAATAGCTATTAAATAGTTAATAACTATTTAATAGCTACCTAGTTAAAATAATTACCAAATTACCTGTAAAATAAATCCTAACCTAAGTTACCATTACACCTAACACTACCCTATCAATAAAATAAAAAAGCCCCCCAAAATAATAAAATTTCCCTACCCTAAACTAAATTAAAAAAGTAATCAGCTATTTTACCAGCCCTTAAAAGGGCCTTTTGCGGGGCATTGCCCCAAAGTAATCAGCTCTTTTACCTGTAAAAAAAAGAACAACCCCCCCCATTACAACTCACCACCCACACACCCCTACTCTAAAACCCACCCGATCCCCCCTTAAAAAAACCTAAGTCTAACCCCCAAGTGGTCCTTACCTGTCCTGAAGACCGGCGGAGAAGGTCCTGTTCCAGGCGAAGAAGTCTTCTTCCAAGCGGCGACATCTTCTTCTTCCAGGAACCAGTCGGCGCGGAGCGGAGGAGTTGAAGACCGATGACAGCGGAGCTTAAGATCGTCCACTCTGGAACTGAAGACCGGAGATGCTGGAACTGAAGATCGGCGATGCTGGAACTGAAGACCGGAGCCATGGAGCGTGGAAGATCCTCTTCATACGATCTCTGCCGTACACTGAATAGGAATTCAAGGTAGGCGATTATAAATGGCGTCCCTTGAATTCCTATTGGCTGATTTGAGCCTTCAAATTCAAATCAGCCAATCGGATGAGAGCTACTTTAATTCTATTGGCTGATTTGAATAGCCAATAGAATAAGAGCTACTGTAATTCTATTGGCTGATTAGAATAGCCAATAGAATTACAGTAGCTCTTATTCTATTGGCTATTCAAATCAGCCAATAGAATTAAAGTAGCTCTCATCCGATTGGCTGATTTGAATTTGAAGGCTCAAATCAGCCAATAGGAATTCAAGGGACGCCATTTTTATTCGCGTACCTTGAATTCCTATTCAGTGTACGGCGGAGATCGTATGAAGAGGATCCTCCACGCTCCATGGCTCCGGTCTTCAGTTCCAGCGTTTCCGATCTTCAGTTCCAGCATCGCCGGTCTGCAGTTCCAGAGTGGACGGTCTTCAGCTCCGCGGTCATCGGTCTTCAACTCCTCCGCTCCGCGCCGACTGGTTCCTGGAAGAAGAAGATGTCGCCGCTTGGAAGAAGACTTCTTCGCCTGGAACAGGACCTTCTCCGCCGGTCTTCAGGACAGGTAAGGACCACTTGGGGGTTAGACTTAGGTTTTTTAAGGGGGGATCGGGTGGGTTTTAGAGTAGGGGTGTGTGGGTGGTGAGTTGTAATGGGGGGGGTTGTTCTTTTTTTTACAGGTAAAAGAGCTGATTACTTTGGGGCAATGCCCCGCAAAAGGCCCTTTTAAGGGCTGGTAATAGAGCTGATTACTTTTTTAATTTAGTTTAGGGTAGGGAAATTGTATTATTTTGGGGGGCTTTTTTATTTTATTAGGGGGCTTAGATTAGGTGTAATTACCTTAAAATTCTTGTAATCTTTTTTATTTTTTGTAATTTAGTGTTTTGGTTTTTTTGTAATATAGTTTAGTGTATTTAATTGTATTTTAGTTGAGATAATTGTAGTTTATTTAATTAATTTATTGATAGGGTAGTGTTAGGTGTAATGGTAACTTAGGTTAGGATTTATTTTACAGGTAATTTGGTAATTATTTTAACTAGGTAGCTATTAAATAGCTATTAACTATTTAATAGCTATTGTACCTAGTGTAAAATAAATATAAACCCTAAAATTGCTACAATGTAATTATTAATTATATTGTAGCTACCTTAGGGTTTATTTTATTGGTAAGTATTTAGTTTTAAATAGGAATAATTTAGTTAATAATATTAATATTATTTAGATTTATTTCAATAATAATTAAGTTAGGGGGTGTTAGGGTTAGACTTAGGTTTAGTGGTTAATATATTTAATATAGGTGGCGGCGGTGTAGGGGGATTAGATTAGGGGTTAATAAATTTAATATAGGTGGCGGCAGTGTAGGGGGATCATATTAGGGGTTAATATATTTAAAATAGGTGGCGGCGGTGTAGGAGGATCATATTAGGGGGTAATATATTTAAAATAGGTGGCGGCGGTGTAGGGGGCTCAGATTAGGGGTTAATATAGTAAATGTAGGTGGCGACGGGGTAGGGGGCTCAGATTAGGGGTTAATATAGTTAATGTAGGTGGCAGCGGGGTAGGGGGCTCACATTAGGGGGTAATACATATAATATAGGTGGCGGCGGTGTAGGGGGATCAGATTAGGGGGTAATACATTTAATATAGCTGGCGGCGGTGTAGGGGGATCAGATTAGGGGGTAATACATATAATGTAGGTGGCGGCAGGGTCTGGGAGTGGCGGTTTAGGGGTTAAACACTTTATTAGGGATTGCGGCGGGGGATTGCGGTTGACCGGTAGATAGACATTGCGCATGCGTTAGGTGTTAGGTTTAATTTTGCAGGTAGTTTAGGGAATAAGGGGGCTCCAATACTCAGCATAAGGCTTACTACGCCTGCATTTTGTGGCAAGGTGAAAATGGAGTAAGATTTCTCTATTTTCGCCACGTAAGTCCTTACGCTGTATATTGGATACCAAACTGCGCGGGTTTGGTATATCACTCTATGGGCCAAAAAACTACGGCTGAAGGGTGAAATATACGAGCGTAACTTCTATGTTACGCCGTATATGTGATACCAAACCAGCGCAAAATTTGGCGTCGCCGGCTTTTGCGGGCGACGCTGCATATCGGATCGGGCCCCAGGTGTTAATAGGTTTATTATAATGGCGGCGGTGTAGGGCTTAATAACTTTAGTACAGTGGGGGCGATGTGGGCGGATGGCAGATTAGGGGTTAATAATATTTAAATAGTGTTTGCGATGCAGGAGGGCGGTGGTTTAGGGGTTAATAAGTTTATTATAGTGGTGACGATGTCGGGGAGCGGTGGAATAGCGGTTAATATTTTTTTTTAGTGGCGGTGATGTTGGGAGCGGCAGGTTACGGGTTAAAAACTTTAAAATAGTGTTTGCTATGCGGGAGGGCCTCGGTTTAGGGGTTAATAGGTAGTTTATGGGTGATAGTGTACTTTTTAACATTTTAGTTATGAGTTTTATGTTACAGCTTTGTAGCGTAAAACTCATAACTACTGACTTTAGATGGCGGTACAGATCTTGTCATTTTAGGCTGTAACGCTCGCTTTTAAGCCTCACCGCAAAACTAGTAATACCGGCGCTATGGGAATCCCATGAAAAAAGGTCATTTTTAGGGGTGCGGTACTGACGTTGCGGTACAGGCTAAAAGGCTTGCGGTACTGCTATACCGACAAGACTTGTAATGGCTGCGTTAGGGAAAATGATGCGTTATGGGCCACAACGCTGCTATTTGACTCATAACGCATAACTCGTAATCTAGGTGAGTGCAACTTGATACTGAATATTTGTTTCCTTTTATGTGATAAGACACCCCTGCTTAAAGGGACACTGTACCCAAATTTTTTCTTTTGTAATTCAGAAAGAGCATGCAATTTTAAGCAACTTTCTAATTTACTCCTATTATCAATTTTTCTTCGTTCTCTTGCTATCATTATTTGAAAAAGAAGGCATTTAAACTTATTTTTGTTTCAGTACTCTGGACAGCAATTTTTTATTGGTGGATGAATTTATCCACCAATCAGCAAGGACAACCCAGGTTGTTCACCAAAAATGGGCCGGCATCTAAACTTACATTCTTGCATTTCAAATAAAGATACCAAGAGAATGAGGAAAATTTGATAATAGGAGTAAATTAGAAAATTGCTTAAAATTTCATGCTCAATCTGAATCACGAAAGAAAAATTTTGGGTACAGTGTCCCTTTAATTATACTAGAGCTGAGATGAGCTCACATATATTACCTATAACATAACACTAGTAGTTAGACTGTATTAATATTTACTTTTATGTGAGGTTCTACTCCTGCTAAATAATACTAGACCTAAGATGAGCCCACATATATCACCTACAACACTAGTAGTTAGCCTATTCTGTTTCCGCCTATGTGATATTACACCCATGCTAAAGAATACTAGATATGAGATGATTTACATATATCACCTATACCACTAGTAGCTAGACTGTATTAATATTTCCTCTTATTTGATGTTACATTCCTGCTAAATAATACTAGAACTAAGATGAGCTCATATATATCACTTATAACACTAGTAGTTAGACTGTATTATTGTTTTCTTTTATGTGATATTACACTCCTGCTAAATAATACTAGACCTGAGATGAGCTCACATATATTACATATAACACTAGTAATTAGACTGCACTAATGTTTTTTCTATGAGATGTTACACTCCTGCTAATCAATGCTAGACTTGAGATGAGCTCGTATACATTACCTATAACATTAGTAGTTTGATGTTTTGTTTAGTTTTGTTCTCTGTTATTATTATTATTAAAATTTAGAGGCACAGGTTCAGCGCAAGATGATATTTGACTATGCTATTGTGTATCTCTCAATGTATAGGTCCGTACATATCCATGAGTAATTTCTGCTTTACTGACTTTTTCTTTATCAAACATTTGATAGTATATTAATGCCTAGAATGTAGCACTGATCTCAGAATTTTGATTGTAACATCTTTGTTGCCTTACCTTATGCGCGTGTACATGTATTTGCCTGTACCTGTGTTTCTTTAATAAAAACAATTTGAAAAAAAAAAAAATATAAACACTCATCCAAAAAAAGCCTAACATTAAACCCCAAGATTTTACTCCCCCCAACTTGAATCCAGCTCCTAGGTGGGCAGCTGCTACTCAAAGACAGTGCTAACCAAATGCCCTTCTAAGGGCAATGCCCAATCAAATGCATTTATCAGAGTAATTTTTTTAGGATAGGGTTTTTTTTTAACTAAGGTTTATTTCTAGGTAGTGATGCTGCCTTTAAACAATGACCTCAAGCTCTTGGAATATTTCTCTGGCTTTCTCAACATCCATTTTGAATATTTCGCCACATTGCAGCACTTAGGATCATCAGGGCCTATGTATGAAGTGTGACTCACAGCCACAGAGAAGCAGCTGTTGAAAGGACAGCCCCAGAGCCCCAGTGAAGCCTAGTTATGCCCTGCTTGTTCTCATTTATTTTTTACATTAGTGACTGTAGAGTTCTATGCTTTTAACCCTAGAAAGGAATAATACACAGAGGAAACATCCTACTCAGATGTTGCAGTAATCTAATACTACACATCAAGGTAGATCACATTATATTTTTTTTAGACTTCATGACTGGAAAAAACAATCATTTTAATTAAAGATTATGCAGAGTTTTGTTTGTACTATAGGTTCTTAATTTAACTGAACTGTTTAATAGCCCCATGTTTTTTTAAGAAAAAAAATAAACAAATTCTTACCTTTTTTTCTGGAGCGCTTAGAAAAATATGTTTTTATACACATTACTAGAAGCAAGATAAACAATACGGCAATCACGCATGAGATTGGGATGATGTATTTCCTATGGGTTTCTTTTTTAGAATCTGAAGGGAAAAAAATAAAATTGTTATGAGTTTCCTTGAAGCAACAGATTTATTCTTCAAAATTATGTGTATTTCTAAAATTGTGTAGGAATGGTTAAGAATAGATTAGGTATATTCCTCATTGTGTGAGACAGCAGTATGATTGATATTGTTAATTAAAATAAACTACTTATATTGAAATGAACACATTGCAATTCAATTCATTTTTACACTGAAACACGTTTGCAATATTTTTCTTTTTTATTTCATAATTATTTATTATTACACACATATACAAGCGCATGCATGCAGATATATATACACACACACATATATATATACTCACACACATGCATGCACATATATATATGCTTGCACAAGCATGCACACACTCACATTTATCCAAACATATGCATGTTTACTTTACACGTGCATGCATTCAGACATATATACACTCATATGCGTCCACACACACATATATACAGTATATACACGCACATGCCCACATGCACACAAAATAACGCACTTACATTCTCTCTTTGATTTACCTTTTTAATAATTTTATCAAAATTATGACAATGTATTTTTAAAAGAAAGACAGATTGATTAAAACATCCGGGCGAGATTACATATGCAGAGTCGGCCGCAAAAGCCGGCGTCGCCAGTTTTTAGTCCGGTATTGCAATCACATAAACAGTGCTACATATAAATGCGGCGCGTATATTTCACCCATCGCCCGGTAATTTTACTTCCATAAATTAATATTGAACCGCGTCGCAAATCAGGATCATATATACTGCGCAAGGACTTACAAGCGTGAAAATTGAGAAATTTTACTCCATTTTCACCTTGCCACACATAGGCAGGCACAGCAAGCCTTGCACTGAATATATAAGTTCCGTAGGTATAATCCCTGGAAGTTCTAACTAACACCTAACGCATGTGCAATATCTACCTGTCAACCGTCATCCCCCCACCGCAATACATTTTCAAATCAGCCAATAGGATGAGAGCTACTAAAATCCTATTGGCTGATTTGAACAGCCAATAGGATTTCAGTAGCTTTCATCCTATTGGCTGATTTGAAAATTTCAGCCAATAGGAATGCAAGGTACCCCAAATTCAAAACGGGTACCTTGCATTCAATCCTCAGTGTGCAGTGACGATCGTACAAAGAGGATCCTTCATGCTGGATGGCTCCGCGGCTGGCGTTCTTGCACCGCAGTCACCTCCGCGCCGCTTTCGCCCTGGATGAAGATAGAAGAGGTCCCCGCACTGAAAGAAGATGTCGCTGCCTGGAAGAAGAACTTCACCTGCCTGGAAGAAGACTTTCTCTGCCGGACTTGAGGAGCGGTGAGTACTTTTTTGGGGATTAGATTTAGGCTTTTTTTTTATTGTTTAGGGTGTCTTTATTTTTTAGATTAGGGATTTTTTTTATTTTCATGGGCTGCAAAAGAGCTGATTGCTCTTTTAAGGGCAAAGCCCATACAAATACCCCTTTAGGGACAATGGGTATCTTAGGTTTTTTACTTTGGGGGGGCAGTGGGGTTTACTGTTAGTGGGGACTTAGTATTTTTTTTATGTAAAAGAGCTGATTAACTTAGGGCAATGCCCTACAAAAGACCCTTTTAAGGGCTATTGGTAGTTTAGATTAGGGGGTGTACTGTTAGGATTTTTCATTTTAATTTTAGGAGTTAATAATTTATTAGGCAGTTTGCAATGTGGGGGGATGGCGGATTAAGGGTTAATCAATTTATTATTTAGATTGCGATGTGGGTGAATGGCGGATTAGGGGTTTAATAGTTTAATTAGGTATATTGCGTTGTGGGGGGTTGGTGGTTTAGGGGTTAATACATTTATTATTAGATGTGATGTGGGGTGATGGCGGATACAGGGGTTTTGACATGTCAGGTTTATTTTTGGGAGGCGGGTTAGACTTTTAAGGGGCGATTTATCTTTTTTTTTTCTTTTGTCCCGGCAGTTTCTAAACTGCCGTAAGTCACTGGCAAATCCAAAAATGTGTATTTACTTAAATTTCTGGACATCGCCAGTTCATCCGACTTACGGCAGTATATGAACTGCTGGCACAGTTTATGTGATCCCCTGATGTGCAAGGTGAAATTACGAGTGACGCGGGTTTCAGCAGTTGCGCTGAAGCCTGCGCCGCATAATTAATCTTGCCCCTAGTAAGTGAGAAAAAGACTATATTTTTCACCAACCTTGGAGACTGTACTGCAGGTAGTCCTTTTTAATCACAGCCAAGGATACTTGCAGCCTGGGCGAAGAAATATTTTGCCACCCCTCCTCCCATGGAAAAAAAATGTCAACCCATTAAATAAGTCTTAAGCATGCTATGATGTGACTGTGACAACCTGGCATACAAATAACATAGGCATTTAACTAGTGAACCTTAAACTGTATAGGTTATGCTAAATACCATCAACACTGACCCCCATGCAGACATACAGTATAGGCAGTGACTGCACAAACCTTCTGCTTGCATGATTTTCTCTCTTATATACCTATGTCTGAGGTACAGAATGTCAGCTGCATGCATGAGGGCAGAGTGTCCCTGCTTGCAAGCACTGTAAGACTGAATGTCACTGTATATCTCCCAACATTTCCCAGATGCTTTCTGGGACAGGGGGTTAAGTCGATTTGTGGGCAGTGACCCCCTGGTGTATGGTGGGTGGGGCTATGGTAGGAGAGGCTGGAACACATGGGCGTGTTAAGGGAGGGAACAAATATAGTTGGCCATGTCATGGGCGAAGCTGAAGTAGTCCCTAAAAACTGGAACATTTGTCCTAGAAAGAGAGGCTGCTCACTAGATCAGTGCATTAGGTTGATTCAATGCTAAGATGTGCCTAACAGGAAAATCCTCCTCACTACAGTTACATTTACTGTACTGTTGGCCTTTCACATTGCAGCATGAGTATGGTGGGGATTTTGGTTCAATCAGGAGCAGGACATGTCTTTCACAGGCTCCCCAATAAATCCTGGAACTAAAGTATGGGAGACATGTTACACAACTACGTTCATCACAGCAGTTGTACACAAACCAAATCTCTTATGCTGGTAAATGTGCTGGAGATTGGTGTAGTTATTTTAAGCTGTTTGTGTATTGATCTCCCTGTAGGCTATTATGATAGAATATTGGGAATTAGGTACCCACATCTCTGTTCTGATTGCTTACAGGGTGAATATTTCAATAAATGCTGGTAATTGTAGTTCTTAGCACTATTTTAAAAAAAATCCTTAATAATGCAGCAGTTGTGGTCTGCCAAGTTAAGATTTATTATTGGTTACTGTGTATCTAGCAAATAAAGGGGGTTTGATCATTTTCTAGCAAATAAGGGGCTAATACTTGTCTTTATTCGTGATGGGAAAATGTTCATCCTTTCTGATGTGTCTGGCAAGAAGAGGGTTAAATGGACAATAAACATTACTTAAACTTCTAAGCAATACTATCACAGATATCTACAATACCAACTGAAAGGGGACAACTGGGGGCACCTTCATTATAGGTCTTTTGAAGGTAAAATATTTGTTTCAAAATTATGAGGTAGATTACAAATTGTGCGGTACGGCTATACCGCTGAACAATTGGCCTTTGCGAGCGGAATAGTCAGCTCACCTGTATTACAAGTCGCGCGGTACGGCTATACCGCTAGCATTTTAGCCTATACCGCAAATATCCATTCAGCACTCAAAAAATAGCTTTTGAGCATGGAATATTCCGCTCACTCGTATTACAGGTTGTGTGGTCAGGCTATTCCGCTAGCGTTATAGCTTATGCCGTAACGATCAATTCCACTATCAAAGACCAGTAGTTATGGATTTTGCGAAACCAAAATGTTTCACAAAACTCATAACAAAAATGTTACAAAGTACACTAACACCCATAAACTACATATTAACCACTAAACTGCCACCCCCCACATTGCAAATACTATAATAAACCTATTAACCCCTAAATCCGCCGCCCAACCACATCCCCAACACTAAATTAAAGTATTAACCCCAAACCCGCCGCCCCAAATGCCAACACTAAATAAACCTATTAACCCCTAAACTGCCGACCCCCACATCGCTAACACCTAAATAAAACTATTAACCCCTAAACTGCTAGCCCCCCACATCAGACTGTTCAAGCAAAAGCGTATATGTTAAACAAAAGGTACCCCTGAAGAAGTTTGCTCGTTGTGCAAATGAAATGCGTAGGGTTTTACTAGCAATTCAACGTACACGTAACTGCATTTGAACCGGCACTGTTCTGTTGCGCAAAGGCTACTGAGTGAAAGATTAAAGGATTTAAAATCGCATTGGTATCCTAAAGGAAACAGTAAAAAGACGGTATGAGATTCCTCACTAAGAACGCTGGAAATCCACAGCTACAGAGGTTTTCATCTTTTGTATGATGTGCCTGTTGAGTGCAATGTACGCTTAATTGCGCTGATATTAAAATTGTTTTTATACTACCTTGAATCGGTGGGCACTGTGTGTTACTTATATCTTTTAGGTTTAGGGGCTAATAGGTTTATTTAGTGTTGGAGATGCGGGGGGCGGTGGATTAGGGGTTAATAGGTTTATTGAAGTGTTGGCGATGTGGGTGGGTGGGCGGCGGATTACGGGTTAATAGTTTTACTGTAGTGGTGGTGATGTCGGGGGGAGGAGGATTAGGGGTTAATAGGTTTATTTAGTGTTGGCCATGTCGGGGGCTGGCGATTAGGGGTATTTGGACTAGGGGTTTATAATAGGGTGTTAGATTTAAACAAAACTTTTTTGTCTCCATAGACATCAATGGGTAATGCGATATAGCAATCGCCATTCCGCAATCGCAGGTGTTATTTTTTTTCTAACACTTTTTCTCCATTGATATCTATGGGGGAATACGTGCACAAGTTTTTGTAACTTGTAATAACAGCGCTATAGAAAGTGTGGTACTGCAAAATATTTACCGTTATTTACGCACAGGGTTTAGCGCAGAACTTGTAATCTAGTTGTATATTTGCTACTTGGCACAGGAATCTCAACCTTAAAAGCACCACAGTTACAAATCTCTGCATTTTTATGCAAAAATAATTACTTTCCATTAGTTTGCATGAAGAAAAAAAAAAGAAATTTTTTAAGGAACAGTCAAAATTAAAGTTTCATAATTCAGATACAGCATGCAATTTTAAACAACTTTTCATTTGACTTCTTTTGACAAATTTGCTTTGTTCTTGGTATCCTTTTTTGAAGAGTAAATTTAGGTAGGGCTAGAGACCAGCCAAATAAGGAATATATTTCAAATGTGGTATGTTAGGGTTAATTGGGGAGTGGAATTGAGAGGCACTCTAGCATACTGTATGTAATAGGAACAGGTAAATAAAGGGTTTAAGAAGTTTTATAGCATGCATGAAGCTGGGCAAACATTTTAATAATATTCCAAAAGACTCTGCACAAACACTAAAACACTTTATAAGAAAATCTTCTTAAAAGCAACTTTATAATCTATAAAATGGTATAAAAAAGATTGTATTGCTAAAGTGATTACTTTTCCCATAGATGTGGCACAGATCTGGCCTGTTAGTGTTTCTTGTAGCCTGGAATTCAGGCACTGTTCCAGCATATGTAATAGGAGCAGCTACAGTAAAAGGTTTCACAAGTTTTATAACATGGATGAGGCTGGGTGAGCAATGTAATAAAGCTATGAATTTTAGATAGATGGTAAAAATGGCATATTACATAGGTCTGCTGATTCTTATCTTTTATAAATTGTTTATCTATTGTAAAAATATTTTTTATACACCTTACTCAATGCTGAACCTAGGCAAGTTCCCCAGGCCCCAGCCTTAGCCTACTCCCTAGATGCCATGACAAAAAACAAACAATTACATCAGGCAGAATTAAAGAAACTGTGAACAAACACCTTGTAATTTCAAGGTTTGTCTGCAGCAAGACCAGACTGGGAATAAAAAGCGACCAGCCCTATTTTCCGTTGACTCAGTATAATGCACACACGCCATTTTTCTCAAAGGAGATTACTGTGATACTCCTTCCCCCAACATTTTTTTCAGAATTATATTATATTAGTTTGTATTAAAAAAAGTGCTAGAATGTTGTTATATAGGCACCCTACAACCCAATTGCATTTATTAATCATCTCTTTAAATTGTAGCTGCAGCCCACCGGGAAATCTCCTGGTATCCTTGTAGGCCAATCCAGCCTTGGGGCCGGATTTATCAAGCCGTCAATCGGCCCCAAAGCATCTGTTTCCGTGCAAGTCTTCAGGGGGCGGTATTGCACAAGCATTTCACAAGAAATGCTTGTGCAATGATAAATGCCGACAGCGTATTTATGTGTGGCGGACATAATCCGATACAGCGGATCATGTCCCCCCTGCACAATAGTAAATCAGCCTGGTCTGCAACATGGCAATAAATTAACATGCTATGTGAATGTGAAATTGTTTGAAATACATTAACACCTTTTTACAGCAGAGGAGCTTGCCTGGGCGAGATAGACTAAGCTAGCCACTTTGTTAGCCATTTTGTTAGGAACATCACCTTTGTTTTACAATTCCTTACTAGATCAACTCTACTGAGGCCAATTAGGGCATACAAGTCTCAGAATTAGGCTTACGAAACCTGCAGTGTATACTTCATATTATCAGCAGTTTACAGACTTAATTTTCAGGAGCAAGGGACAAAATAAGTAATAAAAGTATATTGCAAGGTGGTTGCTGTTTTTTTTTTTTTTTTTTACTAGGCATAAATATTGTATACTGCAATCTCAAAATGTGTACTGTCCTTTTAATTAGCAAGTTCCACAGAATTAAGGGATTACAGGGTAATTAGTGACTCATAAAGTTAAACCCAAAAAAATAGTCTGCCACAAGGCATGAATCATCCTGCTTCTTTTTTATTTATTTATTTATTTAGCAGAAAAAAAATCTCAAATTCCTTCAAATTGAAAATACATTTAAAGGGACATAATACTCACATGCTAAATCACTTGAAACTGATGCAGTATAACTGTAAAAAGCTGACAGGAAAATATCACCTGAGCATCTCTATGTAAAAAAGGAAGATATTTTACCTCACAATTTCCTCAGCTCAGCAGAGTAAGTTCTGTGTAAAAAGTTATACTCAGCTGCTCCCAGCTGCAGGTAAAAAATTTTTTAAAAAATGAAGAAATGAACAGCAGCCAATCAGCATCAGCAGTGCTGAGGTCATGAACTCTTACTGTGATCTCATGAGATTTGACTTAACTCTCATGAGATTTCATAGTAAGCTTCCTTTACCTGATTGGTGAAATAATATGAGAGTGCACGATGCTAGTTCCTTCAGATGTCCCAGGACAAACATACTAATATGCTGCTTAGAAATCCTTTACAATGGGAGGTGGCTACTGAGGAACTTTTGAGGTAAAATATCTTTCTTTTTTACATAGAGATGTTCAGGGGATATTTTATAGTCAGCTTTTTACAGCTATGCTGCATCACTTTCAAGTGTTTAAACATTTGGGTATTATGGCCCTTTAACCCCTTAAGGAAAAGGCAATTTTTCAATTTCTTTCCCTGAAGGACCAGGGCTATTTTTACATTTCTGCAGTGTTTGTGTTTAGCTGTAATTTTCCTCTTACTTATTTACTGTACCCACACATATTATATACCGTTTTTCTCGCCATTAAATGGACTTTCTAAAGATACCATTATTTTCATCATATCTTATCATTTACTATAAAAAAATGAAAAAATGTGAGGAAAAAATGGAAAAAAACACACTTTTTCTAACTTTGACCCCCATAATCTGTTACACATCTACAACCACCAAAAAACACCCAATGTTTACATGTTCTTTGCTTTTTTTGCAAGTTATAGGGCCATAAATACAAGTAGCACTTTGCTATTTCCAAACCACTTTTTTTAAAAATTAGCGCTAGTTACATTGGGACACTGATATCTTTCAGGAATTCCTGAATATCCCTTGACATGTATATATTTTTTTTTAGAAGACATCCCAAAGTATTGATCTAGGCCCATTTTGGTATATTTCATGGCACCATTTCACCGCCAAATGCGATCAAATAAAAAAAAAAAGTTCACTTTTTCCCAAATATTTTCACAAACTTTAGGTTTCTCACTGAAATTATTTACAAACAACTTGTGCAATTATGGCATAAATGGTTGTAAATGCTTCTCTGGGATCGCCTTTGTTCAGAAATAGCAGACATATATGATGTTGGCGTTGCTTTTTGGTAATTAGAAGGCCGCTAAATGCCACTGCGCATCACACGTGTATTATGCCCAGCAGTGAAGGGGTTAATTAGGGAGCATGTAGGGAGCGTCTATGGTTAATTTTAGCTTTAGTGTAGTGTAGTAGACAACCCCAAGTATTGATCTAGGCCCATCTTGGTATATTTCATGCTACCATTTCACCGCTAAATGCGATCAAATAAAAAAAACGTAAAATTGTTCACAATTTTAGGTTTCTCACTGAAATTATTTACAAACAACTTTTGAAAGTATGGCATAAATGATTTTAAATGCTTCTCTGGGATCCCCTTTGTTAAGAAATAGCAGACATATATGGCTTTGACATTGCTTTTTGGTAATTGTAAGGCCGCTAAATTCCGCTGCGCACCACACATGTATTATGCCCAGCAGTGCAGGGGTTAATTATGTAGCTTGTAGGGAGTTTGCAGGGTTAATTTTAGCTTAAGCGTAGAGATCCGCCTCCCACCTGACACATCACACCCCAGGATCCCTCCCAAACAGCTCTCTTCCCTCCCCCATCCCACAATTGTCCCCGCCATCTTAAGTACTGGCAGAAAGTCTGCCAGTACTAAAATAAAATGTATGTTTAAAAAATAAAATAAAAAAAATGTATAGCATATTTACATATGCTGCTGTGTAGGATCCCCCCTTAGCCCCCAACCTCCCTGATCCCCCCAACCAGCTCTCTAACCCTCCCCCTCTACCTTACTGGGAGCCTACCCAGTTTAGAATAAAATACCTTTTTTTTTTTTTTCCTTTCTGTAGTTTAGCTTCCCCCCCATAGACCAACCACCACCCCCTCCCAGATCTCTTACAATTATCATTTTCTGTTGTTCCCCCCCCCTTCTCCCACTTATTAATCCACATTTTCTGTAGTTTAGCGGTTCCCACCCGCTCCCTCCCCGTGCACATGCCCGCCCGCTGCCCCCGTGCACATGCGCACGCCCATGCGCGCTCCCGACAACCCCGCCCCCGATCCGTCCCCTCTCTCTTCAGTCTTCCATCGATGGCAGCCCACCCGCCTCCCACTTCGGCTCCCACCAACGATTGTGGCCATCGATGCCGGTGCAGAGAGGGCCACAGAGTGGCTCTCTCTGCATCAGATGGGGGAAAAATGTTATTGCAGGATGCCTCGATATCGAGGCATCACTGCAATTAACGTAAAGCGGCTAGAAGTGATCAGGATCGCTTCCAGCCGCTTTAATCCACAACGTCGTACAGGGTACGTCGCTGGTCTTTAAAGACCAGTTTGTGCAAGACGTACCCTGTATGACGGATGTCGTTAAGGGGTTAAAGGGACAGTTTACTCAAAATTTTTCTCTCCTTTAATTTGTTCCCAATGATCCACTTTACCTGCTGGAGTGTATTAAATTGTTTACAAGTAGCTCCTTTACCATTATATTAGCATTTTAAATAGTTGATTTAGCATGTGGTATCCCCACCTATTCTGAAAGTTTGTAGCCACAGGTCCAAGCTATAGATAAGCTTTGTAAACACAGCCAGCAGAAGAAATTACACTCCCAGTGGGATATAGCAGAGATAAGGTAATAAAATGTTGATTTTCTATTGTTCTCTCCAAGTACTGGTGATTGTTTTATGGACAGATATAAGATAAAGAAGCAGGTATATGTGCACAATGTGATACAGTAATGAGATCTGATTATACCTACAAGCTCAACCCATTTTATTAGGTTGTGGCTTCAAAACACAAAAGCAGAGCTTTAATATACACAAAAAAACATAAAAAGCTAATTTTCATACATTTTTTACTCTGCAGTTGGTAAAAAAAGCAATTGTAAACACATTAGGGGAAAAACTATTTTACAGTATACTGTCCCTTTAATGCCCTAAACCAGTATACTGAGCCAATATTTAGAAGTTCAGGCATACATGATCTAATTTGAAATATACTTAAAAACAATGGCAGGAGACTTCACCTGCTGGATCAGAGGGAGGAACATTTATAGTGTAATACAGGGAATCATAATGTTATATTCATTTGTATGCTGTGCATAAATACTGAAGCCAGTGATGTGCTTTTTTTTTTTTAGTGCAGATGACATATCAGATATGCATTTGCAGTCACACACCATGAAGGTCTTAAAGGGTCAGTTTAGTCAAAGTTAAACTTTCATTATTCAGATAGGGCATACAATTTTAAACAACTTTACAATTTACTTTTATCATCAAATTTGCTTTGTTCGCTTTGTTTTCTTTGTTGAAAGATAAACATAGGTAGGCTCATATGCTAATTTCTAAGCCCTTAAAGACCGACTCTTATCTCAGTGCATTTTCACAGTTTTTTTTGCAGCTAGACAGCGCCAGTTCATGTGGGCCATATAGATAACATCGTGCTCCCTCCCATGGAGTTACCTAGGAGTCTGCACTGATTGGCTAAAATGCATGTCTATCAAAAGAACTGAAATAAGGGGGCAGTCTGCAGCAGCTTAGATACAAGGTAATCACAGAGGTAAAAAGTGTATTACTATCACAGTGTTGGTTATGCAAAACTGGCGACTGGGTAATAAAGGGATTATCTATATTTTTAAACAATAAAAAATCTGGAGCAGACTGTACCTTTAACTATAGAACTGTAATTTGCCATTTTATTTTATGCCAGTCTTTTCTATCTGCCTAAAGTAAATTGTGAAATGAAAATATAAACCGTTTATTATATTTAAACTATCTACTTTAAAAATAAAAAATAAAGTATACAGTAAAATAACAGTGTGAAATAAAACTTTTTTAAAAAAACAAACAAAATAATAAATAAATAAATATCTCAAGAGAATTTCCAAATGAAAGGATAATAAACATTATGACGGACTAGAGATGAACATTTTGTGCTAGATTACAAGTGTAGAGCTAATTATCACTTCCGTGCTAGCTGCGCTCGATTTCAACTTTTTGCGAGTACCATATACCACATGCATTACAAATTTAAAGCAAAACGTTTTTGCTTGTGTGCTAACCTGACACGCACAAAAACCCGAAGATATAATATCACAACCACGTTAACATATTCCCTTAAAGACTTCTAAGTAAAAAAAAACCACCCAACAAGTTGCGCAGATCCATTTGAGTTTAACTAAGTACGCTAAACCGACATGAAATTTTAATATTTCACATTCCAATGCTCTTCACATAGAACAATATGTTCTAATTATTTTTTTGGGTTACATATTCCCCTATGTGAAGAATATTGGAATATGAAAAAACTAAATTTATGCTTACCAGATAAATTCCTTTCTTTCCTGGCAGGGAGAGTCCACAACTTCATTCCTTACTGTTGGGAAATACAACACCTGGCCACCAGGAGAAGGCAAAGACACCCCAGCCAAAGGCTTAGATATCCCTCCCACTTCCCCTTTCACCCCAGTCATTCGGTCGAGGGAACAAGGAAAAGTAGGAGAAACATCAGGGTATAAAGATGCCAGAAGAAAAACAAAAAAGTAAAGAAAGGAATTTATCTGGTAAATTATCTGGAACAAAAAAGAGGTGGGCCCTAATCTGAGGGTACCACAGCCTGCAAAACCTTTCTCCCAAAAGTTGCTTCAGCCGAAGCAAACACATCAAACAAAAATTTTGAAAAAGTATGTAAGGAGGACCAGGTAGCTGCCTTACAAATCTGATCCATTGAGGCTTCGTTCTTTAAAGCCCAGGAAGAAGCTACTGCTCTAGTTTAATGAGCCATAATCCTCTCAGGAGGCTGTTGTCCCGCCGTCTTATAAGCTAGGTGGATAACACTTCTCAACCAGAAAGACAGGGAAGACGTAGTGGCCTTCTGACACCTATGCTTACCCGCATAGATGACAAACAAAGATGAAGATTGAGATCGTTGGGATTTGTCTGAACGAAAGGAGCGAAAATTAGAGGACTGTCGTCCCTTAGGTCTGTTCTACTTATCCTGATGTAGGAAGGCACCTTTCCCTCCAGTAACCGTAGAGATGATGGAGTCCAGACCTGGTCCAAATAAAATCTTCCCCTTGAAAGGAAGAGAAAGGAGTCTGGATTTAGAAGTCATATATGCTGACCAAGACTTCAACCAGAGAGCCCTGCCGGCTAGGACTGCAAAACCTGAAGCCTTAGCATTCAGATGAATAAATCTGCATATTTGCATCACAGATAAAATTAGCTACTCTTAAAGCTTTAATACTCTCCTGAATATTCTCGAGGGGAGATTCCACCTCGATAAGTTCTAACAGGGAGTCGCACCAGTAGGTGGCGGCCCTGGCCACTGCTGCTGCCGGTTGAAATAAAATTCCCACGTGTTGGAACAGTCTCCTTAGGAAAGTTTCCAACTTCTTATCCATAGGTTCTCTAAAGGAAGAGCTATCCTCAAGAGGAATAGTAGTACACGTAGCTAGCGTTAAAATGGAGCCACCCAAAAAAGAAAAACAATACAAAAATAAACTTTTTAAATATAGAAAGGCTCCTTTACAAAACCAATGGCTGGGGCTCACCACCTCCTAGACCCAGACAAGTTGTCAAAAAACGCTCCTCAGGAGTGCTGTCTGCAGCAGGATCGTAAGGAAGTGAATGAAGCTGCACCCGGTCAAAGGGTGCACAAGGCAGGACCTCCCCTTCTATGAAAAAGTGCGCAAAGCTATAAGGACCAGCGCAACTCACAAAAGTGAAAGTGAAACCTGCTTGTTCCAGCTAAAAGCACACAGTCTAAATGAGCCCTGAAAAAACGTTCTTCACAAATGTTAAAGTAGTATATAAACTCCCCAAACTGTTCCCAATAAACTCCCACTGAGGAAATATTAACCCTTGATCCTACTGAGGTATGGAGGAGTCACACTGTGACCCTATATAAGGCGTCCCTGCCATATGAAAATAACACAGACTTACCCTCCAGGATCCATGCTGTGCAATAGATACAGCCTCTCAAGTGTAACAGCCTTGTAGCGATGCTCTGACAGAGACCTGAGTGTGGAAATGCAAGCAGTGTAACTCGTTAACACTGATTGCTCAGGAGTTATTAGATTAGATAGACAGTCTGGGTGGTTTTCCCTGCATCTCTAGACTCTAAGTTTCATCAATCCTCTCACTGAGAGGTTTATATGATTACTTAAAACTCAAATCTTCTGATACTTCTCTGCCATCCTGCTCTAGTGATGAAAGGAAAAGAATGACTGGGGGGATAGGGGGAGGGATATTTAAGCTTTTGGCTGGGGTGTCTTTGCCTCCATCTGGTTGCCAGTGTTGTATTTCCCAACAGTAAGGAATAAAGTCATGGACTCTCACTGCCTTATGGAAAGAAATCTACACTGAAAGCACAGCTAAACAATTTATTAAATATGAATATTGCATAAATAGGATATTTTGATAATGAAATATTACATATAAGATATTTAAAAAAATAAAAACTATTAAACAAATGGTAACATATTAAATAATTTAAATAAAATATTAAATAATCCATAGAGTGTGTGTGTGTGTATATATATATATAGTCCATATATGCAAAGTGTAACAGCACCACAGCACAGTCTTACTTCTTAGAGGTGAAAAATTATTTTATTGAGGTACAACAACCATAAAAAGCGACGTTTCGGACCTACATGGTCCTTATTCATGCATAGTTAAAATACAACTGAACAAACATTTAAAAAGGGTATCAGAGCCAATCAGGGTTTAGTGCTGTGAACTAATTGGTTTAACTCATACCTGTCCAGGTATTGCAATTTGCTTTACTTAAGTGCCCCCTGGTGGCCCCAAAACACATAACATTTTAAAACAAAAGAATATCTTATAAAAACAAATACAAATCATAGTCCCTATTCAGACCATAAGGGTGTAAAGTATTCAAACGTTTAATCCACCATACTTCTTTTTGTTTTAACTTTAATTCCCTATTGCCCCCTCTTCTATGTATGGGAATATATACATAGAAGAGGGGGCAATAGGGAATTAAAGTTAAAACAAAAAGAAGTATGGTGGATTAAACGTTTGAATACTTTACACCCTTATGGTCTGAATAGGGACTATGATTTGTATTTGTTTTTATAAGATATTCTTTTGTTTTAAAATGTTATGTGTTTTGGGGCCACCAGGGGGCACTTAAGTAAAGCAAATTGCAATACCTGGACAGGTATGAGTTAAACCAATTAGTTCACAGCACTAAACCCTGATTGGCTCTGATACCCTTTTTAAATGTTTGTTCAGTTGTATTTTAACTATGCATGAATAAGGACCATGTAGGTCCGAAACGTCGCTTTTTATGGTTGTTGTACCTCAATAAAATAATTTTTCACCTCTAAGAAGTAAGACTGTGCTGTGGTGCTGTTACACTTTGCATATATGGACTGTATCTTTTGGAGTGTGGCTGATACTCCACAGTAACGAGCACACAAGCTGGAAGCCAGTATTGAAACTTATGGTGCTGGGCTCTAACTATCTATTGTTTATATATATATATATATATATATATATATTTATATTTATACATACACATACATACAGAGAAAAGTGCACTCATAGGATTGAACACTGGCTCCATACCATTGTTAGCCTGTTCTATGTGATTTACCACCTGGGTGCAGCTTTTTAGCCCAGTAATGCTTTTCACAGAGTAGAACTTTCCTGTAGTATATCAGTCTGATTCAGCCTATTACGGTCAGTCCAGCACCAAAATACCAGGCAATTCCTCTCTGAACAAGGAACACAGCAACCCCAGACAATGACAACAAATTAAGTCACTTGTTTATAAATATACACTATGTCAATGTGAGTAATCACTGTTATATGCACTTTTGTAAAAAGATTTTTTATTGCCTTCCAGGAGCGATCCGGGCGCTACAGCTTCCAACGTAATGACGTCAGACGCTTACACGTCACTTCCGGTTTTCCGGTGCGGCAACGGAGGGGCCGGTGGCGTCTTGGGAAGCTCGTGGGCTATTTAGGCTTTACACTGTTTGTAATCACAGGAGTCTGATGACGGGCATCACAGCCCGAAAACGTTTATTCTGATGTGATAAGAATAAAAAGCACCTATTTTCTCACTAAACCGGAGAGTGCCTCTGTTCACTGGAACCTTTATTATATATATATATATATATATATATATAAATATATATATATATATAAACTTTCATGAAAAGAAGAGGCACTCACAGGACTTAGTTAACACAAAATAATAGTTCATCAATTCAGTCAGTCAACGTTTTGGTCCTCGCAGGGACCTTTGTCAAGACTGTTTCTCAGTAAGAGGGTGTATATTGTACTCATGAAAGTTTCTGCCTATCTACCATAGAGTGCACCCAGGCAACACAACCTACAATGAATGCTTGGATCCCAAAACTAGAATATATATATAGTATCCCACAAAAGTTAGTACACCCCTCACATGTAATTTTAGTATAATAGTTAGGGTAGGTTAATTAATAGTTTATTATAATTCTACAGGTAAGTTTAATTTTATTATAAGATAGGGATGTTGTAATTTTAATGTAACGTTAGCGGGTTGTTAGGTTAAGGGGTTAATAGCTTAATTTAGTTTATGGCGATGTGGGGGGCTGGCGGTTTAGGGGGTAATAGGTTTAGTAAGTGGTAGTGATGTCGGAGGCCAGGGGTTTAGGGGTTAATACATTTATTTAGTTGCGGTGGGGTCCGGGAGTGGCGGGATAGGGGTAAATAACTTTATTAAAGTAGCGGAGGGGTCCGGGAGCCGCGGGATAGGGGTTAAACATTTTAGTATAGTGGTGGTGTTTAGTGACAGGGTATAAATAAAGTTGGTAAAAAGCCGAATAGCAGCGAGATCGATGACTGCTAGTTAACAGTCCGCTGCTCATCGCCCCGTACTTGGTGTGCAGATTTTTGCCGGCTTTTTTTAATACATATGGAGATCGTATTCAGGTCCGCGGCGGCAATGTTAGGCAAGTGTATTGGTGCCGTTGAATGCAAGACAGTTGACGGCTTGATAGGCCTCAAAGTGTCAATATTTTGTGTGGGCACTATTATTTTCCAGCACTTTCTTAACCCTCTTGGGCATGGAGTTCACCAGAGCTTTACAGATTGCCACTGGAGTCCTCTTCCACTCCTCCATGATGACATCACGGAGCTCGTGGATGTTAGAGACCTTGCGCTCCCCCCACCTTGCGTTTGAGGATGCCCCGCAGATGCTCAATAGGGTTTAGGTCTGGAGACATACTTGGCCAGTCCATCACCTTTACCCTCAGCTTCTTTAGAAAGGCAGTGGTCGTCTTGGAGGTGTGTTTAGGGTCGTTATCATGTTGGAATACTGCTCTGGGGCCCAGTCTCCGAAGGGAGGGGATCATGCTCTGCTTCAGTATGTCACAGTACATATTGGCATTCATGGTTCCCTCAATGAACTGTAATTTCCCAGTGCCGGCAGCACTCATGCAGGTACAGACCATGACACTCCCACCACCATGCTTAACTGTAGGCAACACACACTTGTCTTTTCAAAGACTATTAGTGACTAAAAAGAAAGCCATTGTGAGAGTACATAAATAGCACTCGAGAGCTATATTTACATGTGTTGCAATTTGTTGCTTGATATATAGACTTAGTTATTTATATGTATTTAGATTTCTGAAGGAGACAGAGCCAAATTTCTTAAATTAAAACTTAACTTTTATTATTTTAACACTACTAAAAATGCAGGAAAGAAAGATAATTACATTAAAAACACATGCAATAGTCTGGCATTTTATTAAAGAAATATACTGGGTTAAGGAGTACAGGAATCTTCAGAGAGTAATTGTGGTTGGTTGTGTGCTTGAGTTTTTAGAAAAGTTCACCAGATATCAGTATAATGTTATTTTATCTATATTAAATACTATGATCCATATTCTTTTCAATTATTGACTGGTATCAAAGTGACTATAGTAAAAATGGAGGGTTATAAATGTAAATTGGTTGCTTAGTTATTAAACGTAGTATAGGTTTGCGTGGTAGTTTATGTTTATGAGATATTAAAGCGTAACAGTATTACATCTCAACTTGATATAAGAATACAAATTGATCTGTGGGGTGACAGTAGAGCGCTGGTACAAAGGAGATACCACACACTTACAAAATGAGAAGATCCTTCGATCTTCTCAGTGTTGTTTAAGTGAAAAGGGGAGTGGGGTAAGTGCGCTAAAAAAGCTAAAGGTATCAGAACAAAGTTTAATTTTTCTTAATGATTATTAGTATTACATTAATATTTGAAGTATTGTTTATGTTTTGCTATGTTTAAACAGTGGTGAAAAAAATAAGATGTGATCTTCGAAATATATGCTAAAATAAAAATAAAAATTAGCTAATAAAACAAGTGTTGAGAGAAAGTGTTGTTCTTTAAATTTTATGTGCTAAAATTAGGAGTGGATTTGAACTTCTCTAAGTGATATCATAAAAAAGTAACAAAAAATGTTGCTAAAAAAGGTAATGTGAAAAAATGTATCGTTAACAGTGTTTAAAATTGTGTGTGAAAACTCCTTATATAGGGTTATACGGTACTAAGAGACTGAGTAGTAAAAAGTGGAATATCAATAGCAATATTTGAGATTATATATTTATGGGTCCAGAACTCAAAATAGCAGGTTCCAAGGGACCAATCAGATAGCCCTTATATAGTAAATGCACACAGATGTAAAGAATCTTACATATTTATTATCGATTAAAAGTTTTACAATATAACAATTAGAAAGGGGACGTCTCCCCAATTGCACAGCCTAAAATTTCTCTAAAATCATAAAAGTCTAAAACATACTTAAATAAAACGATCTCTGTAATTGTCAGCAAATATTCAAAAACTATATATCATATAAGCACGGTTGAATTTTATATTGTGAACTCTCCTAATGATAGATTCGTTATCCGGAGTGAATTTTTTTCTATATCACCTTAAAATTATATGTGAATAGTACAGAGTCTCTATGCAAGTTCCGTAATAGATTGTGATGACACACAGAGGTATGTTTTCTAGGGGTGATTACACACTCCCTTCAATTGTGGTTAAGACAAATTTTAAAGCTTACTTTTTCTGAATCCTGGAAGAGCTTCTGGAGCATGTGTCCGCCGGCTATCTCTCAGCCGAGTCAGCACGCCACATGGATCTTGGCGTCTGACGTCACCGGTAAATCCGCCGGTTGTCAAAAACAGAAGAAATTCTCAGCTGGAGTGTATGTTGTATCCAGGTATGATTTGGGAGATAAGTTCTTTGTGAGCCAGTAGAAATTACACCCTGCACCTAGTGCCAATGCACGCAGGGATAAGTTAGACTCAGATATTGGTGATTCAAAATGTAGCAGAATAACCCGGGTTACCTCAGATATTGATTAAAAGTTGATTTGGGATTCAGATGTCATCATCTGTAATAGGCACAGTCACTTAGATCGACGCGTTTCACTCACCAGGGAGCTTTATCAAGATCTGAGAGATAGCCGGCGGACACAGGCTCCAGAAGCTCTTCCAGGATTCAGAAAAAGTAAGCTTTAAAATTTGTCTTAACCACAATTGAAGGGAGTGTGTAATCACCCCTAGAAAACATACCTCTGTGTGTCATCACAATCTATTACGGAACTTGCATAGAGACTCTGTACTATTCACATATAATTTTAAGGTGATATAGAAAAAAATTCACTCCGGATAACGAATCTATCATTAGGAGAGTTCACAATATAAAATTCAACCGTGCTTATATGATATATAGTTTTTGAATATTTGCTGATAATTACAGAGATCGTTTTATTTAAGTATGTTTTAGACTTTTATGATTTTAGAGAAATTTTAGGCTGTGCAATTGGGGAGACGTCCCCTTTCTAATTGTTATATTGTAAAACTTTTAATCGATAATAAATATGTAAGATTCTTTACATCTGTGTGCATTTACTATATAAGGGCTATCTGATTGGTCCCTTGGAACCTGCTATTTTGAGTTCTGGACCCATAAATATATAATCTCAAATATTGCTATTGATATTCCACTTTTTACTACTCAGTCTCTTAGTACCGTATAACCCTATATAAGGAGTTTTCACACACAATTTTAAACACTGTTAACGATACATTTTTTCACATTACCTTTTTTAGCAACATTTTTTGTTACTTTTTTATGATATCACTTAGAGAAGTTCAAATCCACTCCTAATTTTAGCACATAAAATTTAAAGAACAACACTTTCTCTCAACACTTGTTTTATTAGCTAATTTTTATTTTTATTTTAGCATATATTTCGAAGATCACATCTTATTTTTTTCACCACTGTTTAAACATAGCAAAACATAAACAATACTTCAAATATTAATGTAATACTAATAATCATTAAGAAAAATTAAACTTTGTTCTGATACCTTTAGCTTCATAAGAATACAAATTATTAGATCCTGTTAATATATTATTCTATCTGGCTACTTATACTCAAAGTTGTGAGTATAAATTAAATATTGCCTTATTTAAATAAAGATCATTGATTGAACATCAGTCTGTATGTCCTTTGTAATTTTACATTACGTATCGTCTTGCAACTGTAAATTATTGGTTGTACATCAGTCTGTGTTTTTTTGAATAGTTCACATCTTTACTTAGTATTTTTTAGTTGAGGTATGTTATGTTTATTTACTAATATACATATGATAATCTGTAGTTGGAAGGCTGTCAATTCCCACAGACAATGTAATATTACGTCTTGGACATGCTCATGGGGTTAGTTGGTCAATACACTTTATTTTGCATAGTAGTAATATGTAATCGTTACTACCAAGAAAAGGAGGTTATATATAATTTGCTAGTTCTTAACGTATTATAATTTCCAAGGTATTATACTTGCATAGTGGTCGAAATTTTATTTGAGCTTATATTTGTCATAATATCTTTGTGATTATGATAATTTGTAAACGTATCCTCATAAGTTTGTTTAACTGTTAGTTTCTAAAGCTTGTTATTCCACTCTTATATACTAACGTTTGTGTTGATTTGCTGTTGAATTCACAACATGCATTTATGTTAATTTACTATTAAATACAAAATACATTTATGTTAGTTTATTATTAAATACACTGAGTACATTTATGTTAATTTACTTGTTAAATGCACGAAGTTAAGGGTAGAGAAAAATTGCAACTTTCTGGGTTAGTTTGTAGTGTTTATTATATTGTTAAATGACCATAAATTGTTATTAATGTGGTGACTGCGATCAACACAAGTTATTCAAAATGTTTCAATGTGTAGTTTCGTGACTGCCATTGCCTATGGTCTATCACATATAAAGATGCAAAGTTAGGTACAAGAGTGATCAAATATAGCCGCATATACCTCTCGGATCTATGATATACGTTTGCAGTAATGATGATCTCTCTGTGTATCGCTAATCAAACATAATGCTCTTGATCAGCTGGTTACTCACACCTACAAGCGTTCAGTGCGGCAACCATTCCCTAAATCCCTAACATGTTTCGCCGTCTAGCACGGCTTTATCAAAGGGTTATCAAACCCTTTATGATAACCCTTTGATAAAGCCGTGCTAGACGGCGAAACATATATATATAAATAACTAAGTCTATATATCAAGCAACAAATTGCAACACATGTAAATATAGCTCTTGAGTGCTATTTATGTACTCTCACAGTGGCTTTCTTTTTAGTCACTAATAGTCTTTGAAGTTTCAAAACAGTACATAGCACCGATAGACTCATAATTCTATGTATTAACAATTACAAACGTTTATTAAACGCAAAAACAACATTACTGAGAGCTTTCTAACACATGATAAGTAGTGCCATTGGTCCCCTCTTTTTCGTTTACACACTTGTCTTTGTACTCCTCACCTGGTTGCCGCCACACACGCTTGACACCATCTGAACCAAATAAGTTTATCTTGGTCTCATTGGACCACAGGAATTGGTTCCAGTAATCCATGTCCTTAGTCTGCTTGTATTCAGCAAACTGTTTGCGGGATTTCTTGTGCATCATCTTTAGAAGAGGCTTCCTTCTGGGACAACAGCCATGCAGACCAATTTGATGCAGTGTGCGACGTATGGTCTGAGCATTGACAGGCTGACCCCCCACCCCTTCAACCTCTGCAGCAATGCTGGCAGCACTCATACGTCTATTTCCCAAATACAACCTCTGGATATGACGCTGAGCATGTTTCTTTGGTCGACCATGGCGAGGCCTGTTCTGAGTGGAACCTGTCCTGTGAAACCGCTGTATGGTCTTGCCCACCATGCTGCAGTTCAGTTTCAGGGTCTTGGCAATCTTCTTATAGCCTAGGCCATCTTTATGTAGATCAACAATTCTTTTTTTCAGATCCTCAGAGAGTTCTTTGCCATGAGGTGCCATGTTGAACTTTCAGTGACCAGTATGAGAGAGTGTGAGAGCGATAACACCAAGTTTAACATACCTGCTCCCCATTCACACCTGAGACCTTGTAACCCTAACGAGTCACATGACACCAGGGATGGAAAATGGCTAATTGGGCCCAATTTGGACATTTCAACTTAGGGGTATACTCACTTTTGTTGCCAATGGTTTAGACATTAATGGCTGTGTGTTGAGTTATTTTGAGGGGACAGCAAATTTACACTATTATACAGGCTGTACACTCACTACTTTACATTGTAGCAAAGTGTAATTTCTTCAGTGTTGTCACATGAAAAGATATAATAAAATATTTACAAAAATGTGAGGGGTGTACTCACTTTTGTGGGATACTGTGTGTGTATATATATATATATATATATATATATATATATATATATATATATATATATATATATATATATAAAATATATAATTTTACAATATGTTTAATAATTTATATTAATTTGATTTTTTTTTTTAATAATAATGGACTAGATTACAAGTGGTGCGCTTATTTGTCGCAACTGCAAACAGGCAAAAAGTGGCTGGTTAATGCTACTGTGAGCTTGCAGTAGCAATTAGCGCTCCGAAAATGAACCAGAGGTGAGACCTCTGCTTAATTTTTAAAAAGTGCCCCAATTGGCCCCAAACTTTAGTGTGATAGTGTTTTTTAATAAAAAAAAATAGCATCTTTAATTAAAAAAACAAAACAAGGGGGCGGAGCTTAGCCGTTCTGGTAAATGGCTGCGTGAAGAGACAGCTCCTAGGCCCATACCACCTAAGCCCAACATACAAAATTAGCCAAACACCTCTATTTACCCCTCAGTGAGCCCATACACGCCGCGGGTGCTGAAGGACCATAAAATAGCCGCAGAAAGGAGAAGCGGCATACGGCAACCATCATAGGACGTCGGCAGGCCGACACCCGGATCACAGATTGTAGGCGGAGGGGCAGTGGAGTCACGGCAGCAGCCGTAATACCGTCCGGATCGTGCGCAAGATCTGAGCTGCAGTCGGCCTCACCACATAAGGTTAGTGCTGGCGGAGTACTGATACACACGGTCCGCATCGGCAGTGACTAAGTGCCAGATCACAGGGAGGCATAATAGCGCAGGTGGGGGCAGTAGACAGAGCTGCACCGGAGGCCCCAAAAATAAAAAAGTGAATCCACCCACAGGATCAACCGCACTACACGCAACCGGACTGATTCAGAAAGGGGGAAAAGAGGGGGAAAAAAAAATAAAGCCCACGACACGACAGGGGCTGTGTAACATACAAGCACAAGCACAGCACTTAGAGAGGCTACACAGGCTGGGCAAAAGAGGCACACAGAACAGGCCTTGAAGCCACAAAAAAGGGTTACCTTTCTCTTTATAACACTGCAGCAAGACGCAAAGAAACATTGTCCCCAACAGAAAGCATACTGCTCAGCAGAAACTACAACAGAGTATAATAGATTTTATTAAACTGGCCTCACAGTGCAGGTTGCCTGAGATCTACATTAAACCTACAATACAGCTTGCAGCTACTGCTGATTGCACAGCAGTAAATACATAGTTAATACTATAATCCCAGTACACCCTGAGTAAAAGGGGCAGCATACAGAGGGCACACAAAGAAAGCCAACCAAGGCACCTACCAGACTTAACAGCACTAATCATTCACCCACAGACCAAACAAGCCCACACAGGGGATATATAGTTGGAGACTGTCATTTTAATAAGCAGGCCAGCCTGCTGCACCCCTGCATCAACCATCAAAATATGCCAGCCCGCAAACAAAACAAGCCAGACGGCGCTACAAACCCAAAAATGCTGCAGCAATATTTGAAACCTGTGGACTCTCACCCACTCCCATCCACATCCACTCCGAGTGCCGCTGCTTCAGCGGAAGGCCTACAGGCTACAATACAAAAACCCTCCAGCCTTGCAGGCCTCACAAAGGAAGACCTAAGACCCCTCTGTACCAAAGAAGACGTAACAGAGATCATGTCAGAAGTTAAAACTTGGTACACAGATCTGAAGCGTGACCTGTCTAGAGTGACTCAAAGAGTAACGAATTTAGAGGAGAATCACAACACAACATGCAATGATATCCAACATATGTCACGCATGGCGTATGAGCAGGAGGACACCATACATCATCTCCTGGAAAAAGTGGAGGATCTGGATAACAGGGGAAGGAGGAATAACCTCCGGATACGCGGCATCCCTGAAACCATACAACCAGCGGCCCTGGAGGGCTGTGTACAAGACCTGTTCAGGACACTAAAAGGGGATAACAGTGCTTCTGATGTACTAATTGAAAGAGTCCACCGAGCTCTGAGAGCCAAACCACTGCCTAAAGCGCCCCCTAGAGATGTTATCCTTAAACTCCTACACTTTAAGGATAAGGAAGACATCCTCAAGCACGCCAGACAGAAACAGGACTTTACACATGCGGGTAACCGCATCCAGATCTTTGCAGATCTGAGCCCAGCAACTCTACAGAAAAGGAGAGATCTCAACTATATCACCACTGCCTTGCGGGCGCAGAAAATACCCTACAGATGGGGATTCCCAGTCAGCATCATTGCCACAAGAGAAGGAACCACTGCAGTTTACAGAACCAGGGAGGATCTACCACACTTCTGTGAATCCTTGCGGATCAATATCCGACACCCAGATCATCTAGAGAACACGAACATGGCAACACAGAGGCCAAGCAGCAGGCTTTCGTCACCTACAGAGGGCAGATCAAGGACAAGCTCCGAAAACCGAGCCACTGCTTCAACTGCCTGCCCACATAAAGCTGATTCCTGCAGGCATCCAGAGACTGTGCGCCCACCAGCTCAGGAGGACACACAATCGTTATAAATGGCTACAGGTCGTATATAATGTACTAGCATTTAAGTTACCGGGCTTAGGGGTGGGGATACTGCCCTAAATTGTTATATTTTATTATTCTGTTCTTATTACTTGTTGCTTGATATTGTTGCAACATTGCAACATTGCACACACTCTTTGTTTTACCTTGATCTAGGTTCACCTGTAAAATTGATTGTACTCTCTTTGCTCACTAGCTGTTTAGACTCAACACAATCTCTCGAACCGACAGCTTAGCACTACACACATATACTAAGCCCATCCGACTTTACTACAGAAACCCAGCGACAAACTCTCTATTAAGCAAGACGCACAACACCCTTCAGCTGTAGGTAAGAAATACAGTATTCTATTACCCCACAGCACTCTAGTCCGAGGGAGCTAGCAATATGACAGACCAGCGAAAGGCGCAGGGGCAAACTATCTCATTGATATCAATAAACGCGAAAGGGCTTAACAGCCCTGAAAAAAGATCAATAGCATTTCGTCAATTACACAAAGACACAGGAGACCTACTTTTCATACAAGAGACCCATTTTAAGAAGGGGAGGGAGCCTAAGTTTATGAACAATAGGTACAGGACCTTCTTCTTGGCCTCAGGGCCATCTAAGAAAGGGGGTGTAGGTATATTTCTGAGAAACTCAGTACATTTTCAACCAAAGCATATCATAAAAGATCCCAGAGGGGCGTTCCTAATAGTCATAGGGCTTCTCTTCAATACATATGTCACAATGGTAAACGTATATCTGCCCAACCAGGGACAGCACCTGGTCTTTAAACAAGTGACTCAATTATTACTGGAGCATATGAGGGGAATACTGTTCATCGCAGGCGACTTTAACTTGCCATTAGACCCCACACAAGACACCTCAACGGGGCGGACGGGCACACCACTGAAAGTTATAAAATCCATAAATTCTCAGTTACAGTTATTAAAATTGCACGACACATGGAGAGCCAAACACCCAGAAGCCACAGACTACACATTTTACTCCCACCCCCATCATACATACACTAGGATTGATTACATTGTGACGGACCAGATAGGACTGTCCATGGTAGAGACAATTGACATACTGCCGATTACATGGTCTGACCACGCCCCAGTGAAGTGCTCGGTTGACTGGCTGAACGCACCACCACACTCATTCCAGTGGAGGCTGGATGACGCTGACTTGACCAACCCTCTGATCCAGACAGACATTGACGGGACACTGGGACACTACTTTAGAGAAAACACCCCAGCCGACACATCAGCTTCCACATCGTGGGAAGCGCACAAATGTGTAGTGAGGGGGGAGTTTATCAAATACAAGGCGAGGAAAATCAAAAATGACAGGCAGTTTGTGAACTCCACCCTCTCTCAAATAAGATACTGGGAGACACAGCATAAACAGGCTCCAACCTCCCCAATCATCTTCAAGAACTTAACTAAAGCAAGAAATGAACTTAATAACCATTACATTAGGGAATACCAGCACAAAGCCACATTGTTGAAACAAAAATACTTTGACGTGAACAATAAATCAGGGTCCTCACTGGCCAAGGCGCTGAAACGCCAGCAATTAACAACACACGTTCACTCACTAACGGACGCGACAGGAGACACACACAGAGATAGTATCAAAATAGCGGAGACTTTCAGACAATACTACGGCATGTTATACAACATCCAGAACGACTGTAGCCAACAAGAGATAGATAGATACCTGGAGCGGGTAACTTTACATACACTAGATATGGAAGACTCAGAGGCCTTAGATCTACCGATTACACAAGACGAAATTATAGCTGCCATTAAATCTATGCCGAGTGGCAAGAGCCCAGGGCCAGATGGACTGGGTATTGGCTACTACAAAACCTTCATCCACCGTTTGTGTACACCCCTGGTCTCACTATTTAACTCATTATTAAAAGAAGGGGGTTTCTCAGAAAGCATGCTAGAGGCTAATATAACAGTCCTATCCAAACAAGGCAAAAACCCAGACAGACCAGAAAACTTCCGCCCCATCTCCCTCCTCAACTCAGATATCAAGATCTTTGCTAAGATCCTGGCCACCAGAATTAACAAATATTTACCTAAACTGATACATCCAGATCAAGTGGGGTTTGTCCCTGGGAGGGAGGCGAGGGATAACACCTTAAAGATCCTACAATTGATGACGTACGCCCAACAACATAAAATCCCATCGATCTTTGTGTCAACAGACGCAGAAAAAGCCTTCGATAGGGTAAATTGGCTTTTCCTAAAGGCAGTTTTGCACAAAATGAAGTTTAGCGACTCCTCTATAGCCCAAATCTTTACATTATATAGACTCCCGACAGCACGAGTCAAGGTTAACGGACTGTTATCAGACAAGCTATACATTCATAACGGCACGAGACAGGGTTGCCCCCTCTCACCTATCCTTTTCGCTATAACCATAGAGGTATTGGCCCAAAGGATAAGAGAGGACGCTCAGATATCAGGGATCCCCGTAAGCTCAAAGCAACATAAACTCGCACTCTACGCGGACGATGTACTGCTTACATTAACCACAATCGAAGCCTCTCTGCCCAAGGCCCTAGACGCATTTAGGGATTATGGTAGGGTATCTAATTTCCACCTCAACATAGCTAAGTCCGAGTTACTGAACATAACATATGACCCAGACGCACTACCAGAGACCCTGCGAGAATGCCCACTCCGAACACAACAGACTAAAATGAAATATCTGGGCATTTACATATCACCAGACCCGCAGGTACTATTTCAGGCAAACTACAAAACATTGGAACACACATTGGTCTCCGACCTCTCTAGCTGGAAAAAGAAAACGATATCATGGGTAGGGAGAATTAACGTTATAAAAATGAACGTAGTCCCCAGGATACTATACCTACTTCAGACCACCCCTATCCCGCTACCGACAAACTACCTGCACAAATTACAAAACATACTAGAGCAATACATATGGGGACATATAAGGCCCAGAATAGCAAAAAGCACCCTGTACCTCCCCAGAGATAGAGGAGGCCTTGGAGTCCCCCACATACCCACCTACAAGCAAGCCATTACACTACAGAGACTACTGGACTGGTGCCATAATGACCCTAATAAAGAGTGGGTGCAGCTAGACTGCGACATTCTGGCCACTAGAAACGCTGGCCTACAGGCCTGGGTTTCAGAGAAATACAGATCTCCAACCGTCACCATCTACCCACTACTGACAGATTTCTACTCGCACTGGGACAAAATTCAATGCACAACCACAACCATTTCCTCCACGCACTCGCCATTAACACCCATTTATCAGAACCCTGAAATACCCTGGAACTGCAGGGGAGGGGATGTAGAACCAGGGACCTCTTTCAGTGAACTGACACTTTCGGCCCTTTTGGACGGGGATAAACTTGCTCCACTAGCAGACATACAAGTAACGAGACCAGGCACACACATGAACTGGCTATCATACTCACAGATTAACCACTTCCTCACTACTCACCGCTCAAAGCGCACACTCACAGGACAGGTGACAGCCTTTGAAAGCCTGTGTTTAAGGGATACCCCCACGGCCCATGCAGTTTCACTAACATATAAGCTTCTACTAGTGGGGGACGCGCACACACTACCCACATACGCCAGGGCATGGGAAAAAGAGCTACAAATAGAGATAGAAAATACAGAGTGGCAGACAGCGTTCCAGATCACAAAAAAGGCCTCGATCTCTGTGAGGGTGCAGGAGGCAAGCTACAAATTTCTATCACGGTGGTATCTCACACCTAGCAGGCTACGCCGCATCTATAAGACAGCGTCGGGACGATGCTGGAGAGACTGCGGGGGCGAGGGCACGCCGGCACATATCTGGTGGTTCTGCCCTAAGCTTGATTCATATTGGGTAAGCATCTTTCACCACATCGCGCGCGCGCACGCTAGGGAAATCACTACAAAACAGCCCTAAAACGATCTTATATTTATCACTACCCAAATTAGAAACTAAACAGAGCAGGGCTTTGCTCCTGGTCATGTTGAACAGCGCCAAAATGCTTATTCCAAAATACTGGAAAACAAGGACAATACCATCCGTAGTGGAATGGAGGAAACAGGTAGACACCTTATTACAGCTTGAAAGGTACCACCACCTCCAACATGGCACAACAGACATACACGACCTCATGCTGCAGCAATGGGCATCAAGCGACATTAACCATCAACCATAGCCCACAACAGAGCATTGCACCACAGAGGGGAGGCATGAAGGCTGACAAATTACAACTACAGGTACACCACACATAGGTTAGAGAGGACCGACACACGCAAAAGTACGTCCAGGAAAAGGGGAATATTAATCTATGTACAACTAGAAAATTAAAACATCGTATTACTAGGTGAACCAATGCTTCTTTCTTCTGTTAACCTTAAAGAGAATTTGTTAACAATGTTTTTTTATAGGATCTAAAGTATAATTGATCTTATGTTGTCTCTATTTTTGCTATTGATTACATCTGTTTACACTTGCACGGCTGGAAAGCCGAAATGGACACAGACTTTACAAAGGCACTACGAAAACCTCGTGGTACCCACAGACATGGCACTAGTTGCCAGAAAGGCATTGTAAAATTGAAAATGTGATGTTCTATATGTTATGTATATTTTATTAAACTTCTCAATAAAAAATACTTAAAATAAAAAAAAACAAAAAAAAAACAAACAAAATAAAACAGCATGAAGCGGTTTTTATGGGGTTAAATGTGGCGAGTGTGGGATGCCTTTGCATTGCGGTCTATGGGAACTGTGTGTTCCCTGGCTTATATACATATATATTTATGTGTTAATATGTTTATATACTTCCTGTTTCTGAATAAGCATTAAGGGTTAATATTGGATAGGGGTGTGTACTTTGTTTTTTAACATAGTAACCAATTAAAGGAAAGCTGTCACTATTTATTTAAAAGTGATGTAGTGGAAGACCAGGCTATGAATACGGCTTAACGCCGAAAGGCGTAAGCCAGTTCACAATACATCACCCCGTTCCATTATTGATGTACCTCCGTTGGATTTTAATGGTTTTCAAATAAAGACTTTGTTTTATATACTTTGTGGGATCGTCTACCTTTCTTGTGATATAATATGTTTATATACACATATAAACACATAAATAAATATGTATATATTCATATAAATATATATTTAAAATCTTCTGCCCATCGCTGTGTGATTTACCCCCTTCGCTGCGCTACTTCTCATGCTTTGTCTCACGGCAAGAGAACAAGGCTCTCATTGGAGTCTATGGAAGCGCACTCTAGTGAGCGCATAGCTTCCTAGCAATGCGAATGCGAAGTCGCGTTCGCATTGCGGGCCACTTAAAATACCAGCGAACAATTGTGCGCTGGTATTACGAGCACAATTTTGCGCTTCACTCGTAATCTGACCCAATATTTCAATAGCGTGCCCTAAGAATACTACGTTTTCATGTGCAGTAACCTGACAGTGTTAAGATCTTAATTGAGAAACCCAATGAATAAAATACATATTTTACATTCCTATGTTCTTCACATAGAAAATAATGTACTTTTTATTATTAAATATACATTTCTATATATATCTGATACTGTTCATGTAAAATACATATCTAAGGTATTTAAGAATAAAAATAACATTATCCTGTAATTGAAAAACATTGGAATATGAAATTTGTACAGTAAATATACAGTAAACATAAATACATAAGTACACACGTGTGTGTGTGTGTATATATATATATATATACACGTATATATATATATATATATACACACACCTGTATATACATACATACATATACATCTTTAGACATGTGTATGCTTATTGTTGCTTGTTAAAACCCTTTGCGTGCCTTTTTTTTTTAACACCTGAAAACGCATATCATTAAACCCTTATAACTTTTGATTGCAATTTCCCCCTTAATAATTTTTATCAGACTGTGTTATTATGAGTGTAACTGTACTTTGTGATGTTTTTTTGTGACACTTTTTTTTTTATTCGAGCATAACAGTTAACCAGAGATCTGAAGTTGCGCTAACCCAACTCGTGTTGAATTCAGGTGCACTCGAGCAAACGCTTTTACTTTCAACTTTTAATTCGCGCTCTACTTCTGACGCTCGCACACAGGCCCGATAAACCCAATATCACTCATGTGCAACAGTTAGTGCTTCACTCATAATTTAGCCCTCTGTAGGGTATTTAAACAAGATTACCCCTCTATTCTATTCATGTAGAAATTCCTGAGAGATATATATCTAATAGCACAGATAGTGTGAAAAGGAATATAACTGGAAAACCCCTTTGAAACTTAACTACAAACATAGGTTCCTTGTGTGATTTTCATATCGAAAGCCACAATACTGTTTAATAATCTTGTGGTTTTTAGTGGCTTTGCATTGTATAAACTCCACGTTTGCTTTACCCATCAGAAAACACTTTGGGCTCTATTTATAATCAGGTGGACTAACAAGGTTCACTATCATAAACCTCATCAGCCCAACCTTGTGGTGAGTGAGCAGCAATACAATGCACACTTCTTGTACAATGCCGCCCACTGCTCATGTGGCCAATCGCACGTAAGAGGGGGTTGTCAATCATCTTGATTGGATCTGATTGGAATGATTGAAATCTGCCACACTTTAGGTAGCGGAGAGGTTAAGTAGCGGCGGTAAATTGAGCCCTTTAAGTATCTTTTAACTAAAAAGCAACACTTATTTTTGATAGCCTTGATCTCTTGAAAAACATTTTTGGCCTCTTCGCTGTTTGGAAGGCTTTTTTATGTGTTAAGGTTTATTTGTGCATTCTCAGTAGGAATTTACAAATTTTCATATTTAGCATACGTATTCTAAACGAATGTCAAATATGGCTGCAGGCAGCAGCATTCAGGTATTTCAACACACAAAGATCTGTGCAAAAATAACGCTCAAATGAAACATTAACACTAAATTGTCACCACCTGAATACATACTGTATATCAGAATATCCCTTCATGATTACAATAAAAGGGACATTCCAGGTTAAGTTGGAATGTACATTGGTGCATTTCCATTTTGAATAGAAGTATTATTGCGATATACATAACATGTATTAGCAAAAATGCTTCTAAAAAAAGATATAGCTGTATCAAGAATGTACTTCCTGCACCAGCATTTTAAAAACACAACACTTGCTCAGAGAGCCGCGGGTGCTTGTATTATCTGGTAATGACTTCATTTGCATAATTTATGACATGATACAAGTCCACTGGCGCTCTATGCAACTTCAGTATTTAAAATGCTGGTGCACTGAGAATATCTAGCTATGCTTCACGTGCATGTGTAGAGAAAAATGTTAAAATAGTGATAACTTTTACTAGAAGCATTTTTGCCTATACATGTATATTGTAAATATGTTTCTTTTCAAAGATATAATTCATCTATTTGTATTTCAATTTTGACTGGAATGTCCCTTTAAGTAATTCAACATTTATAGTTATCTATAAAATTACACAAAATTATATGAAATTGTTTGTTGCCTACATGTTATCAATTAATATTATTAGTGAAAAGATACTGCAAACTCTATTAGACTGAAACAGGGACCATGACTAGATTAGGACTTACAGTATGTAGGGGAGATGTTGTACCATTTTAAGAATGTATAGTCATAGGGGCCAATTTATGAAGCAGCGGATGCTGCTTATTCTGCGCGAGCCTTCTGGCTCGCCGGAAACAGGAGTTAAGAAGCAGCGGTCGTCCTGAGGTGGCGGACTGCAATCATTCCGATCAGATACGATCGGGATGATTGACACCCCCTGCTAGCAGGCGATTGGCTGCGAATATGCAGGGGGCAGCATTGCTTGTGCAATGATAAATGCCGACAGTGTATGCTGTCCGCATTTAGTGATGTTGGGCGGAGAAGCAAATCATGTCCACACGACATTTGATAAATTGGCCCCATTGTTTCTTCAAGATTTTCTGTTAAAAGCTATGGAGGATTTTTGTAGATCTGATACTATTATTAATGTTTTCAGCTTGAATAAAATAGACCCATAGCATACTAATTAACCATTTTGTGTAGACAGAAAAAGCTATTAATTGAATGCAAGCATCAAAAAAGATGGGTACAGCAATGATATAAGAAACCAATAAAGAGCATGCTGTATCAATAACAAATACCCATAAATGAAGCATATTTCACAAATCCTGACAGCAGAGGTCTTAATATACTTAAAGTTCCCAAATAATGTAATTTAATTGTATCTGATACATTTTAATTTTGTTTAAGTAGCTAAAACCCCCAAAATAACAGAGCTATCATGGGTTCGCATAAAGATTTTACAGAGCTTCCCCAAAATATATAAAAGAAACAAACATGGCAGCTAATTCATTCAATACAATGATGATGCATTTGAAAAGTGTAAAATAAAATGTAAAATGGGTTTAAATTTTAAAACTATGTGAAAAGCTATATAGGGCATTTCGTAAGGAAATTCTAATTGAATGGAATGGAATCCAGATATATCTTCTTGACCATGTGTACTGAGAGAGACTCATACACATCTAGAATGGTATCCTGTAAGTAACCAACATTCTGTACAGTTTGGTGTGATTGAAGCAGCTCAGGAGTTTCAATGGAGGAATTATTTTTCAAAAACATGATTTACAGTGTGTGAACTTTTTAAAGCCTTTTATTGTAAACAGGAATAGTTGCAGCCACTTTATTCCGTGTGATATTAATATCTTGCATTTTTAGTCTTTATTCTAGGGCAAAATTAAAATAAAACACATTTTTCATAGTGACTGAAGTTTAAAAAAATGATACAATAAACTATTTTACAGTATAATACATACATAACATACATAACACACCATATACACATATCTAGTGTACCTATAATGCCCCAGCTCAAAGGTTTTGGAGCTGAAAAGGTTAATTTCAAACATGTAATTGATATTGTCATTACACACTGTACAAATGGATCCTTCCAAACACTATAAGGGATACAAAAAGACAAAAGAGCAATAAGACAGTGGAGTATACAGCCTATGTGAAATCACAACAGTCAATAGTATACGCTACTGCAGGACTAACAGTAGGGGGAACAATAGCTGTTTGGGACCGAGGCTCATGCCCCTCCTACCCCAATCACAGCTTACGGTTACCTCCATAGTAACTGCTTAGTGATTCAGTTTCAGTTAATCAGTTAATGTTGCTTAGTCCAATGCCCCCAAACACTGAGAACACAGCACTCTGACTCACAGATATGGTACTCAAACTGACAACGTGCAAAGCAGAACGTGATCAATACCACTCAACCCCACATCAAATGACATAGAACATTCCCCAAAAAAAAGAGAGGCTTTCCATCATACAGTGAAGGCTACTAACACATCTCTATGTGAAAGAACCTTCACACACAATTCCGAACCCTTTATAACATTACACATGTAATTTCCATTAGCTCTACGGATAGCTTCACAACGTAATTATGTGACACGTTTTAGATCATAGGGTCTGAGGGCCATACCAATTGGTATTTGATCTCTGGCTAACTAACTGTAGAGAGATTCCTGTTATACAAGTTTTAGAGCTTGCTGCTCAACCCCTTGCCCAATACTGACAACTTGTGAACAACCTTATTCAGTTCCATCAGAAACCTTATATATTACACCCATTGTAAAATTAATATAAACACTGAGACCCTTATCAGTTTTATTGATGGTTTTACAAAACAAACAAACAAACAAACAACTAAGGTACATTTTTTTCACCACAAACCTAAAGACTATTTTGGATTTGACAGTTCCCACATTGAACGTATAAAACAAATCTTCATCTGCAGCCTCAGCACAAGGCTAACACTATGGCCCCTAGTTATCTATGTGTCTACTTACCTGCCATCGCCGGCCCAAATACGCCCGCCTAAGCTCGCCTCACATCGCTGCCGCGGACCTGAATACGCTCGCCAAAGTTATCAATAAAGCTGTCAAAAAGCCGCGCACCAAGTACGGGGTGATGAGCAGCGGACTGTGATAGTTATCACTCATCCAATCTCGCTGCTCTTCGGCTTTTTCCCAGCTTTATTGATACCCCTGTCACTAAGCACTCACACTAAACTACACTGTTCTACCCCCAGCGCCCCCAGAGCCCCCTGCAACTAAATAAAGTTATTAACCCCTAAACCGCTGCTCTTAGACCCCGCCGCAACTATAATAAATGTATTAACCCCTAAACCGCCGCTCCCGGAGCCCACCGCCACCTACATTATACCTAGTAACCCCTATCCTGCCCCCCCTGTACCGCCGCCACCTATAATAAACTTATTAACCCCTATCCTGCCGATCCCGGACCCCGCCGCAACTAAATAAATTGTTTAACCCCTAAACCACCGCTTCCGGACCCCGCCGCCACCTATATTAAACTTATTAACCCCTAATCTGCCCCCCTACACCGTCGCCACCTTTAATAAAATTATTAACCCTTAAACCTAAGTCTAACCCTAACCCTAACACCCCCCTAACTTAAATATTAATTAAATACATCTAAATATTATAACTCTTATTAACTAAATTAATCCTATTTAAAACTACCCCACTGCCACTATAATAAATATGTTAACCCCTAAACCGCCGCTCCCGGACCCCGCCGCCACTATAATAAATATGTTAACCCCTAAACCGCTGCTCCCGGACCCAGCCGCACCTATAATAAATATGTTAACCCCTAAACCGCCGCTCCCGGACCCGCCGCCACTATAATAAATATGTTAACCCCTAAACCGCCACTCCCGGACCCCGCCGCAACTATAATAAAATGATTAACCCCTAAACCTAAGTCTAACCCTAACCCTAACACCCACCTAACTTAAATATTAATTAAATACATCTAAACAAATATTATTCTTATTAGCTAAATTAATCCTATTTAAAACTAAATACTTACCTATAAAATAAACCCTAATATAGCTACAATATTACTAATAATTATATTGTAGCTATTTTAGGATTTATTTTTATTTTACAGGCAAATTTCTATTTATTTTAACTAGGTACAATAGCTATTAAATAGTTATTAACTATTTAATAGCTACCTAGTTAAAATAAAGACAAATTTACCTGTAAAATAAATCCTAACCTAAGTTACAATTACACCTAACACTACACTATCATTAAATAAATTATTCCTATTTAAAACTAAATACTTACCTGTAAAATAAACCCTAAGATAGCTACAATGTAATTAATAATTACATTGTAGCTATTTTAGGATTTATATTTATTTTACAGGTAACTTTGTAGGGAGATCTTCAGGGGCTTAGTGTTAGGTTTATTTAAGGGGGGTTTGGGTTAGATTAGGGGTATGTGGGTGGTGGGTTGTAATGTTGGGGGGGTATTGTATGTTTTTTTTTCAGGCAAAAGAGCAGAATTCTTTGGGGCATACCCCGCAAAAGGCCCTTTTAAGGGCTGGTAAGTTAAAAGAGCTTTTCAATTTTAATTTTAGAATAGGGTAGGGCATTTTTTATTTTGGGGGGCTTTGTTATTTTATTAGGGGGCTTAGAGTAGGTGTAATTAGCTTAAAATTGTTGTAATATTTTTCTAATGTTTGTAAATAATTTTTTTATTTTTTGTAACTTAGTTCTTTTTTATTTTTTGTACTTTAGTTAGTTTATTTAATTGTATTTATTTGTAGGGATTTGTATGTAATTAATTTATTGATAGTGTAGTGTTAGGTTTAATTGTAGATAATTGTAGGTATTTTATTTAATTAATTTATTGATAGTGTAGTGTTAGGTTTAATTGTAACTTAGGTTAGGATTTATTTTACAGGTAATTTTGTAATTATTTTAACTAGGTAGCTATTAAATAGTTCTTAACTATTTAATAGCTATTGTACCTGGTTAACATAAATACAAAGTTGCCTGTAAAATAAATATTAATCCTAAAATAGCTACAATATAATTATTCGTTATATTGTAGCTATATTAGGGTTTATTTTACAGGTAAGTATTTAGCTTTAAATAGGAATAATTTATTTAATAAGAGTTCATTTATTTCGTTAGATTTAAATTATATTTAACTTAGGGGGGGTGTTAGTGTTAGGGTTAGACTTAGCTTTAGGGGTTAATAACTTTATTATAGTAGCAGTGAGGTCCGGTCGGCAGATTAGGGGTTAATTATTGTAGGTAGCTGGCGGCGACGTTGTGGGGGGCAGATTAGGGGTTAATAAATATAATATAGGGTCGGCGGTGTTAGGGGCAGCAGATTAGGGGTACATAGGTATAATGTAGGTTGTGGCGGTGTACGGAGCGGCAGATTAGGGGTTAAAAGTGTAATGCAGGGGTCAGCGATAGCGGGGGCGGCAGATTAGGGGTTAATAAGTGTAAGGTTAGGGGTGTTTAGACTCGGGGTTCATATAAGAGTGTTAGGTGCAGACTTAGGAAGTGTTTCCCCATAGGAAACAATGGGGCTGCGTTAGGAGCTGAACGCTGCTTTTTTGCAGGTGTTAGGTTTTTTTTCAGCTCAAACTGCCCCATTGTTTCCTATGGGGGAATCGTGCACGAGCACGTTTTTGAAGCTGGCCGCGTCCGTAAGCACCGATGGTATTGAGAGTTGCAGTGGCGGTAAATATGCCTCTACGCTCCCTTTTTGGAGCCTAACGCAGCCATTCTGTGAACTCTAAATACCAGCGGTATTTAAAAGGTGCGGGGAAAAAAAAAACAGCGTTAGCTACGCGGGTCGTTACCGACAAAACTCTAAGGCCTAGATTTGGAGTTTGGCGGTAGAAGGGCTGTTAACGCTCCGCGGGCTTTTTTCTGGCCGCACCATAAATTTTACTCTGGTATCGAGAGTTCAAACAAATGCTGCGTTAGGCTCCAAAAAAGGAGCGTAGAGCATTTTTACCGCAAATGCAACTCTCGATACCAGAGTTGCTTACGGACGCGGCCAGCCTCAAAAACGTGCTTGTGCACGATATCCCCATAGGAAACAATGGGGCTGTTTGAGCTGAAAAAAAACCTAACACCTGCAAAAAAGCAGCGTTCAGCTCCTAACGCAGCCCCATTGTTTCCTATGGGGAAACACTTCCTACGCCTGCACCTAACACTCTAACATGTACCCCGAGTCTAAACACCCCTATCCTTACACTTATTAACCCCTAATCTGCCGCTCCCGCTATCGCTGACCCCTGCATATTATTATTAACCCCTAATCTGCCGCTCCGTAAACCGCCGCTACATACATTATCCCTATGTACCCCTAATCTGCTGCCCCTAACACCGCCGACCCCTATATTATATTTATTAACCCCTAATCTGCCCCCCACAACGTCGCCTCCACCTGCCTACACTTATTAACCCCTAATCTGCCGACCGGACCTGAGCGCTACTATAATAAAGTTATTAACCCCTAATCCGCCTCACTAACCCTATCATAAATAGTATTAACCCCTAATCTGCCCTCCCTAACATCGCCGACACCTACCTTCAATTATTAACCCCTAATCTGACGACCGGAGCTCATCGCTACTATAATAAATGGATTAACCCCTAAAGCTAAGTCTAACCCTAACACTAACACCCCCCTAACTTAAATATAATTTAAATCTAACGAAATTAATTAACTCTTATTAAATAAATTATTCCTATTTAAAGCTAAATACTTACCTGTAAAATAAATCCTAATATAGCTACAATATAAATTATAATTATATTATAGCTATTTTAGGATTAATATTTATTTTACAGGCAACTTTGTAATTATTTTAACCAGGTACAATAGCTATTAAATAGTTAAGAACTATTTAATAGTTACCTAGTTAAAATAATAACAAATTTACCTGTAAAATAAATCCTAACCTAAGTTATAATTAAACCTAACACTACCCTATCAATAAATTAATTAAATAAACTACCTACAATTAACCTAACACTACACTATCAATAAATAAATTAAATACAATTGCTACATATAAATACAATTACATAAACTAACTAAAGTACAAAAAATAAAAAAGAACTAAGTTACAAAAAATAAAAAAATATTTACAAACATAAGAAAAATATTACAACAATTTTAAACTAATTACACCTACTCTAAGCCCCCTAATAAAATAACAAAGCCCCCCAAAATAAAAAATGCCCTACCCTATTCTAAATTAAAAAAGTTAAAAGCTCTTTTACCTTACCAGCCCTGAACAGGGCCCTTTGCGGGGCATGCCACAAGAATTTCAGCTCTTTTGCCTGTAAAAAAAAACATACAATACCCCCCCCCAACATTACAACCCACCACCCACATACCCCTAATCTAACCCAAACCCCCCTTAAATAAACCTAACACTAAGCCCCTGAAGATCTTCCTACCTTGTCTTCACCATCCAGGTTCACCGATCCGTCCTGAAGAGCTCCTCCGATGTCCTGATCCAAGCCCAAGCGGGGGGCTGAAGAGGTCCATGATCCGGTCAAAGTCTTCATCCAAGCGGGGCAGAAGAGGATCTTCCATCCGATTGAAGTCTTCATCCATGCGGCATCTTCTATGGTCTTCCATCCGGAGCGAAGCAGCAGGATCCTGAAGACCTCCAGCGCGGAACATCCATCCGGCCCGACGACTGAACGACGAATGACGGTTCCTTTAAGGGACGTCATCCAAGATGGCGTCCCTCGAATTCCGATTGGCTGATAGGATTCTATCAGCCAATCGGAATTAAGGTAGGAATATTCTGATTGGCTGATGGAATCAGCCAATCAGAATCAAGTTCAATCCGATTGGCTGATCCAATCAGCCAATCAGATTGAGCTCACATTCTATTGGCTGTTCCGATCAGCCAATAGAATGCGAGCTCAATCTGATTGGCTGATCGGATCCAATCAGCCAATCAGATTGAGCTCGCATTCTATTGGCTGTTCCGATCAGCCAATAGAATGCGAGCTCAATCTGATTGGCTGATCGGATCAGCCAATCGGATTGAACTTGATTCTGATTGGCTGATTCCATCAGCCAATCAGAATATTCCTACCTTAATTCCGATTGGCTGATAGAATCCTATCAGCCAATCGGAATTTGAGGGACGCCATCTTGGATGACGTCCCTTAAAGGAACCGTCATTCGTCGTTCAGTCGTCGGGCCGGATGGATGTTCCGCGCTGGAGGTCTTCAGGATCCTGCCGCTTCGCTCCGGATGGAAGACCATAGAAGATGCCGCATGGATGAAGACTTCAATCGGATGGAAGATCCTCTTCTGCCCCGCTTGGATGAAGACTTTGACCGGATCATGGACCTCTTCAGCCCCCCTGCTTGGGCTTGGATCAGGACATCGGAGGAGCTCTTCAGGACGGATCGGTGAACCTGGATGGTGAAGACAAGGTAGGAAGATCTTCAGGGGCTTAGTGTTAGGTTTATTTAAGGGGGGTTTGGGTTAGATTAGGGGTATGTGGGTGGTGGGTTGTAATGTTGGGGGGGGGTATTGTATGTTTTTTTTTACAGGCAAAAGAGCTGAAATTCTTGGGGCATGCCCCGCAAAGGGCCCTGTTCAGGGCTGGTAAGGTAAAAGAGCTTTTAACTTTTTTAATTTAGAATAGGGTAGGGCATTTTTTATTTTGGGGGGCTTTGTTATTTTATTAGGGGGCTTAGAGTAGGTGTAATTAGTTTAAAATTGTTGTAATATTTTTCTTATGTTTGTAAATATTTTTTTATTTTTTGTAACTTAGTTCTTTTTTATTTTTTGTACTTTAGTTAGTTTATGTAATTGTATTTATATGTAGCAATTGTATTTAATTTATTTATTGATAGTGTAGTGTTAGGTTAATTGTAGGTAGTTTATTTAATTAATTTATTGATAGGGTAGTGTTAGGTTTAATTATAACTTAGGTTAGGATTTATTTTACAGGTAAATTTGTTATTATTTTAACTAGGTAACTATTAAATAGTTCTTAACTATTTAATAGCTATTGTACCTGGTTAAAATAATTACAAAGTTGCCTGTAAAATAAATATTAATCCTAAAATAGCTATAATATAATTATAATTTATATTGTAGCTATATTAGGATTTATTTTACAGGTAAGTATTTAGCTTTAAATAGGAATAATTTATTTAATAAGAGTTAATTAATTTCGTTAGATTTAAATTATATTTAAGTTAGGGGGGTGTTAGTGTTAGGGTTAGACTTAGCTTTAGGGGTTAATCCATTTATTATAGTAGCGATGAGCTCCGGTCGTCAGATTAGGGGTTAATAATTGAAGGTAGGTGTCGGCGATGTTAGGGAGGGCAGATTAGTGGTTAATACTATTTATGGTAGGGTTAGTGAGGCGGATTAGGGGTTAATAACTTTATTATAGTAGCGCTCAGGTTCGGTCAGCAGATTAGGGGTTAATAAGTGTAGGCAGGTGTCGGCGACGTTGAGGGGGGCAGATTAGGGGTTACTAAATATAATATAGGGGTCGGCGGTGTTAGGGGCAGCAGATTAGGGGTACATAAGGATAACGTAGGTGGCGGCGCTTTGCGGTCGGCAGATTAGGGGTTAATTATTGTAAGTAGCTGGCGGCGACGTTGTGGGGGGCAGGTTAGGGGTTAATAAATGTAATACAGGGGTCGGCGGGGTTAGGGGCAGCAGATTAGGGGTACATAAGTATAACGTAGGTGGCGGTCGGCAGATTAGGGGTTAAAAAATTTTAATCGAGTGGCGGCGATGTGGGGGGACCTCGGTTTAGGGGTAAATAGGTAGTTTATGGGTGTTAGTGTACTTTAGGGTACAGTAGTTAAGAGCTTTATGAACCGGCGTTAGCCCAGAAAGCTCTTAACTCCTGCTATTTTCAGGCGGCTGGAGTTTTGTCGTTAGAGCTCTAACGCTCACTTCAGAAACGACTCTAAATACTGGAGTTAGGAAGATCCCATTGAAAAGATAGGATACGCAATTGACGTAAGGGGATCTGCGGTATGGAAAAGTCGCGGCTGAAAAGTGAGCGTTAGACCCTTTAATCACTGACTCCAAATACCGGCGGTAGCCTAAAACCAGCGTTAGGAGCCTCTAACGCTGGTTTTCACGGCTACCGCCGAACTCTAAATCTAGGCCTAAATCTAGCCGTTAGTTTTTTTTATTTTTTGTACTTTAGTTAGTTTATTTAATTGTATTTAATTGTAGTTATTTGTAGCTAATTTGTTTAATTAATTTAATGATAGTGTAGTGTTAGGTTTAATTGTAACTTAGGTTAGGATTTATTTTACAGGTAATTTTGTATTTCTTCTAGCTAGGTAGTTATTAAATAGTTAATAACTATTCTAACTAGCTAAAATAAATACAAAGTTACCTGTAAAATAAATATAAATCCTAAAATAGCTACAATGTAATTATTAATTACATTCTAGCTATCTTAGGGTTTATTTTACAGGTAAGTATTTAGTTTTAAATAGGAATAATTTATTTAATGATAGTGTAGTGTTAGGTGTAATTGTAACTTAGGTTAGTTTTTATTTTACAGGTAAATTTGTCTTTATTTTAACTAGGTAGCTATTAAATAGTTAATAACTATTTAATAGCTATTGTACCTAGTTAAAATAAATGTAAATTTGCCTGTAAAATAAAAATAAATCCTAAAATAGCTACAATATAATTATTAGTAATATTGTAGCTATATTAGGGTTTATTTTATAGGTAAGTATTTAGTTTTAAATAGGATTAATTTAGCTAATAAGAATAATATTTGTTTAGATGTATTTAATTAATATTTAAGTTAGGTGGGTGTTAGGGTTAGGGTTAGACTTAGGTTTAGGGGTTAATCATTTTATTATAGTTGCGGCGGGGTCCGGGAGTGGCGGTTTAGGGGTTAACATATTTATTATAGTGGCGGCGGGGTCCGGGAGCGGCGGTTTAGGGGTTAACATATTTATTATAGGTGCGGCTGGGTCCGGGAGCAGCGGTTTAGGGGTTAACATATTTATTATAGTGGCGGCGGGGTCCGGGAGCGGCGGTTTAGGGGTTAACATATTTATTATAGTGGCAGTGGGGTCCGGGAGCGGCGGTTTAGGGGTTAATAAATTTATTATAGTGGCGGCGGGGTCCGGGAGCGGCGGTTTAGGGGTTAACATATTTATTATAGTGGCGGCGGGGTCCGGGAGCGGTGGTTTAGGGGTTAACATATTTATTATAGTGGCGGCGGGGTCCAGGAGCGGCGGTTTAGGGGTTAATCAGTTTATTAGAGTGGCGGTGGGCTCCGGGAGCAGCGGTTTAGGGGGTAATACATTTATTTTGTTGCAGCGGTGTAGGGGGGACAGATTAGGGGTGTTTAGACTCGGGGTACATGCTAGGGTGTTAGGTGCAGACATCTCCCATAGGAATCAATGGGATATCGGGCAGCAGCGAACATGAACTTTCGCTATGGTCAGACTCCCATTGAATCCTATAGGATCCGCCGCCTCCAGGGCGGCGGATTGAAAACCAGGTACGCTGGGCCGGAAAAGTGCCGAGCGTACCTGCTAGTCATTTGATAACTAGCAAAAGTAGTCAGATTGTGCCGAACTTGCGTTCGGAACATCTGGAGTGACGTAAGAATCGACCTGTGTCGGACTGTGTCCGGCGGATCGAAGCTTACATCACTATATTCTACTTTTGCCGGGCAGCAGGGCTAGATAACTAAGGCGAATCAGCCTCGCCACAAATACGCTTCGGAATTCAAGCGTATTTGAGGTTGACGGCTTGATAACTAGGGGCCACTGCATCAATAAGAATTTTTAATTTGATTAGCAGTATGTACAGACATCAAATCTATTATTTTAACCTTCATTTATTAGTTGGAGGCCATAAGAAAAATGTCCAAGAACTTTCACTAGGATAACAGGTTTAAATGGACAGTCTAGTCAAAATTAAACTTTCATGATTCAGATAAGACATGCAATTTTAAACACATTTTCAATTGACTTTTATCATTAAATTTGCTTTATTCCCTTGGTGATATTTTTGAAAAGCTAAACCTAGGTAGACTCAAACTGATTTCTAAACCGTTGAAAACCACCTCTTAGCTCAGAGCATTTTGAAAGTTTTTCAGTTAGACAGTACAAGTTCATGTGTGTCATATAGATAACATTGTGCTCACTCCCGTGGTGTTATTTAGGAGTAGTGTCTGTCAAATTTTAGGAGTTGCATGTCTGTCAAAAGCACTGAGATAAGGGGGCAGTCTGCAGAGGCTTAAGACTGTGACACACTGCAAGCGGAGCGGCGCACAGCGTGTAAATGCGGCTGTGCGCGCTCAGTGTGTCCTGCCTTTTCATCTCTGAGCACTCTGCTGCGTCAGGTCGCAAAGCTGAGCGCTTAAAGATGAAATATCTGAACTTCAGAAGCGATGCGATACGGAGCGAAGCAGATGCTTCGCCTTGCACCCCATCACTTGCAGTGTGTCACAGCCTTTAGAAAGAAGGTGATCACAAAGGTAAAACATATATTAATATAACTGTGTTCATTATGCAAAACTGGGGAATGGGTAATAAAGGGATTATCTATCTTTTTAAATAATAACAATTCTGGTATAGACTGTCCCTTTAAATACATTTCTCAAAGGTCAGTGGTAGTAGGAAAAGACATTCTACTCTCTAGAAACAGTCAAAGACATGAGCCTCACAGAGCATATGGAAGAAAAGCAAGGCTGTTAATACTACCAGCAAAACTACAAGTCCAAGGGATAAAGCATAATAAAGAGTCAGAAAGCCGGCTAGAGTGTCAACAGATCAGGTGGAGACAGAATCAAAAGGATTAGGCAAGAGCGTAGTCGGGAAGCAGGCAGCTTTAGGTAGAACCAGTAGGCCAAAAGGGCTAGTCAGAATACAATGCAGAGGTCAAAAGCCCAAGGGTTCATTTTGCAGAAGAGCAGTACACCGAAATGAACAGTATTCACAAACAGCGCAACTAAATTTTACAACTGAATTCAATGGTACTGAGAAAAAAAACCTTTTATTATAGAAAAACAAGTTAAAAAAAACTCACAATCCATTAGCGCTACACAGAGGACTGCAAATCTATCTACACATCCTCTGAACACAACATTTGGTAATATTGAACATACACTACTGGACTATATTTATGGTGCCTTTATAAGCGCATAAGGTGTATAAGCATGAACAAAATCTACAATTGGAGAATATTACATAAGAGTAACACAACAGGCAAAAGAAAAACCTTTACCACTTCCTAATCAAGCACAGAAAAATAATCACTCGCATGGACAAACACTTCTGTAGTAAAAACCACATCCACATCCTATAACGTATGAAAACTGTAGTACCTAGATGGGGATTTCAGAACGCAGAAATGTAAGTATAATCAAAGACTTTAATTTTGTTCCCAGAGGCAGAACTTTTTTTTACTTTCTGCGATGAGATTTGTTTAGTGAAACATTTTCTGCAGGTTATTTTTAAATAAAAATCAATTTTAAATTAGGCAGTTAAACTAAATCACCAGTTCAAATGCAATGTGTTGATTAACTGGAGAATAATTACATTTTTAAAGTTTTTTATAATATATTTCAGCAGTTGAAAATTGGATTGCAAAATTAGTTGCACGCAAAAAAAAATTGTAAAAAGTCTCTTGAATAAATGTTTCCTTTTCTCTTGGTCTAACATAGAAATGTAATAATAAAAAGGTGCATTGCTCATAAGAATGGCTTATATTCAGAACAAAACAGCAGACTGGGAAAGGCTATATTTTACTGTTCACTTTAAACAGCACTTTGCTGTGGATGCGCTGTCTTAAGGAAAACGTACACAATACAGCCAGAGCACAGCACTCTTTGAAGAGAACAACCTGATGTGGTGCAGTGCTGCAAAGTTAAAGCACTAACAGTTCCTGCATGTGTCCTGCTCTTTCTGCAGACATGATGCATTTTCTGCGATGACATTTCAGATCACTGTATGTTCTGCCTTGGGGATTTTGTTTTTATTTATTCCCAACGGGCATTAATTTAGTCATGTAATTATAATTGCAGGTCACCTATAAGTATACATATACATCCATCCTATGTTATATTATACTAGCACGAGTAATACACTGTACTGTGTACTGTAATACACACCCTTTTTAGAAAATATTTAAAGTGATGGCAAACGCAAGTGTATAAGTGTTTACCATCACTAAAAATAAACGTTAGTTTCTTTCATTGTTTCGTAAAAAACAATGTTAAACTCACCTTCATCTGTAAGGAAAGAAGATTGATAACTGCGCCACGGCACAGTGCTTTCTTCAATGAGGTGATGTTTCCACCAATAGCCGTGCGTGTCAACTGACATCCTAGCACGGCTATTGTTCTAGAAGTGAAAACATCACCTGATTCGAGAAAGCGCGGCGCCGTGGACGGCCGGAGACGCTGTGTTAGTGATATGGTTTCCTTACATATAGGGTGAGTTTAACATACGGCTAGATTACGAGTTGTGTGTTAGGGTAAAAAAGCAGCCTTAAGAGGTCCTAACGCTGCTTTTTTACCACGCTGGTATTACGAGTCTTGAAGGTTTAGGTGTACCGCACACTTCTTTGGCCTTACCGCAAAACGACTTATGTAAACTTCGTACAGTCTTTTTTCTATGTGACTTCCATAGCGCCGGTATTACGAGTCTGTCCTGGGAGGCCAAAAAGTGAGCGGTACAGCCTACTCTGTCAAGAGTCCTAACGCATTTAAAAGTCAGTAGTTAAGAGTTTTATGGTACAACGCCGTAACATAAAACTCATAAGTGCTAAAAAGTACATTAAAACCCATAAACTACCTATTAACCCCTAAACCGAGGCCCTCCCACATAGCAAATATATAAATATAATAAAAATTTTAACCCCTAATCTGCCGCTCCGGACACCGCCGCCACCTACATTATATTTATGAACCCCTAATCTGCTGCCCCCAACATCGTCGACACCTACATTATATTTATTAACCCCTAATCTGCCGCCCCCAATGTCGCCGCAACCTACCTACACTTTTTAACTCCTAATCTGCCGCCCCCAATGTCACCGCCACTATAATAAACATATTAACCCCGAAACCGCCGTACTCCCGCCTTGCAAACATTAGTTAAATATTATTAACCCCTAATCTGCCGTCCCTAACATCGCCGCCACCTACCTACATTTATTAACCCCTAATCTGCTGCCCCCAACATCGCCGCCACTATAATAAACATTTTAACCCCTAAACTGCTGCACTCCCGCCTCGCAAACATTAGTTAAATATTATTAACCCCTTAACCTAAGTCTAACCCTAACACTAACATCCCCTAACTTAAATATAATTTAAATAAATCTAAATAAAATTACTATCATTAACTACATTATTCCTATTTAAAACTAAATACTTACCTATAAAATAAACCCTAAGCTAGCTAAAATATAACTAATAGTTACATTGTATCTAGCTTAGGGTTTATTTTTATTTTACAGGCAAGTTTGTATTTATTTTAACTAGGTAGAATAGTTATTAAATAGTTATTAACTATTTAATAACTACCTAGCTAAAATAAAGACAAATTTACCTGTAAAATAAAACCTAAACTAAGTTACACTATCATCTAACACTACAATATAATTAGGATTTTTCTACCTTAATTCCGATTGGCTGATAGAATTCTATCAGCCAATCGGAATCTAAGGGACGCCATCTTGGATGACGTCACTTAAAGGTACCTTCATTCAGCTTTAGTCGTCTGATGAAGAGGATGCTCCGCGTCGGATGTCTTGAAGATGGACCCGCTCCGCGCCGGATGTATGAAGATAGAAGATGCCGTCTGGATGAAGACTTCTGCCCATCTGGAAGACCACTTCTGCCCGGCTTTGATGAAAACTTCTGCCCGTCTGGAGGATCACTTCGCCTGGCTTGGATGAAGACTTCCCCCGGCTTCGTTGAGGACTTCGGCCCGGCTTGGATGAAGACGTCTCCCGGTAAGTTGATCTTCAGGGGGTTAGTGTTAGGTTTTTTAAGGGTGTATTGGGTGGGTTTTATTTTTAGGCTAGGGATGGGGGGCAAAAGAGCTAACTGCCCTTTTAAGGGCAATGCCCATCCAAATGCCCTTTTCAGGGCAATGGGGAGCTTAGTTTTTTTTAGTTAGGATTTTATTTGGGGGGTTGGTTGTGAGGGTGGTGGGTTTTACTGTTGGGGGGGGTTGTTTGTATTTTTTTACAGGTAAAAGAGCTGATTACTTTGGGGCAATGCCCAGCAAAAGGCCCTTTTAAGGGCTATTGGTAGTTTAGTTTAGGCTAGGTTTTTTTTTTATTTTGGGGGGGCTTTTTTATTTTAATAGGGCTATTAGATTAGGTGTAATTAGTTTAAATATCTGTAATTTGTTTATTATTTTCTGTAATTTAGTGGGGGTTTTTTGTACTTTAGCTAATTTAATTTAATTTAGGTAATTGTATTTAATTTAGTTAATTTATTTAATTATATTGTAGTGTTAGGTGTTAGTGTAATTTAGGTTAGGTTTTATTTTACAGGTAGATTTGTCTTTATTTTAGCTAGGTAGTTAATGATAGAAATATTTATTTAGATTTATTTAAATTATATTTAAGTTAGTGGGTGTTAGGTTTAGGGTTAGACTTAGGTTTAGGGGTTAATAACTTTAATATAGTGATGGTGATATTGGGGGCGGCAGAGTAGGGGTTAATAAATATAATGTAGGTGTCGGCGATGTTGGGGGCAGCAGATTAGGGGTTCATAACTATAATGTAGGTGTCGGCGATGTCGGGCGGCAGATTAGGGGTTAATAAGTGTACGTTTAGGGGTGTTTAGACTCGGGGTTCATGTTAGGATGTTAGGTGTAGACATAAATTTTATTTCCCCATAGGAATCAATGGGGCTGCGTTACTGAGCTTTACGCTGTTTTTTTGCAGGTGTTCGATTTTTTTTCAGACGGCTCTCCCCGTTGATTCCTATGGGTAAATCGTGCATGAGCACGTTACACCAGCTCACCGCTGACTTAAGAAGCGCTGGTATTGGAATGCGGTAATGAGCAAAATTTTGCTCAACGCTCACTTCTTGTCTTTTAACGATGGGTTTCTGAAAACTCGTAATACCAGCACTGCATGTAAGTGAGCGGTGAGACAAAACTGCTCATTAGCACCACACAGCTCAAAACGAAAAACTCGTAATCTAGCCGATATTTTTTTATGAAACGATGATAGAAACTAACATTTATTTTTTGTGATGGTAAATCCTAGCGTTTGTTCTACACTTTGATTTACCATCACTTTAACTGCTGATTTGTGCATATGCTCTTGTGTACAAGCCTAATTATCATGCAAGTGCACAATATGAAACACTTATCAGTACATATATAAACCACATTTGTTCCCAGAAATTAAATATATATATTTTACATGATTTATGAAATTCTGTTACTTCCCATAAAGATTTGGAAAAAAATCAAGGCAAACAAGTTATTCATGTATATTGTTGGTGTAATCTTTCAAACAATGTATTTGTTTTGTAATATCTAATATTTATCTGAAGTTAATTTTAATTTTAACTTCCTTGTCTAAGAGAAAACATAAACAATGCAATTGTGTAAGCTAACATCATATAATCAAATAATGCACTAAAAAGTACCTGGAATCCTAAATGAAGCTACTGTCCTCTCATGCAGAGCTTGGTTCCAAAACACACAGTCATATTCTTGTTTTGAATGCAGTTTAAATGTTATAGAGCTTGTTGTATTATAAAATGACTCTTCAGTCAGGATATGGGATGTATTTTCAGAGACGCTGGCATTGATACCGTTGTTCTGCCAGTATACTTCTGCTTTAGGAAAACCAAATGCTTGGCATGTCAGTGACACTTCATTTCCATCAGAGGATTTCTGCATACTCGTGTGTATGTTTTCATATGATGCTGTAATTAGAAAAAAAAGGTCAATGTGTGTCAACATTTAGCGCTAGATTACAAGTGGAGGGCAAAATATCGATTTCTCGATATCGATATTTGCTCTCCACCGAGTAATACCAGCGCACGCAAACATGCGCTGGTATTACAAGTAAGCTGCAATGCTAAAGTGAACTGAAGCTTTGCACTCACTAGAGTGCACTTCCATAGGCTCCAATGGGAGCCTCGTTCTCATGCCGTGAGACACGGCATGAGAACTAGCGCAGCAAAGGGAGTAACTCACGCAGCGATGGTCAGCAAATTATACATATTTATGTATATAAATATATACATATACAGTATATTTATGTGTTTAATATATGTATCTACACATATTAACACATAAATATATAGGTATATAAGCATATACATATTTACAGGGAACACACAGTTCCCATAGACCGCAATGTAAAGGAACTTTTCAGTGCTGTTTTTTTTCTTACACCCTACAGCCGCCAAATTTAGCACCCAAAAAGTGCAGTTAATTTATTAACAAAATAAAGATGCTACTATTTTTATTTTTTAATAAAGTATATTACACTGTATTTTGGGAGCATTTGGTGGACATTTATAAAATTAACCAGAGATCTGATCTCTGGTTCATTTTATAAGCGCTAATTGCTACCACAAGCTCGCGGTAGCAAAAACCAGCCACTTGTAATGGCTGGTTAATTATTGTGCGCCTGAAAATGGCAAATTTGCTTGTTTGTATGCGCACAATAAATTAGCTCTCCACTTGTAATCTAGCCCTTAATAAGAACATTTTGTCCTTTATCAAACTCTCAGCCTCAGTTTTCACAAAAAGATATTAGTAATTATTTTACTACAAAATTTTGTTTAACGAAGGATGTGTTACAACATGGTTACTAGATAAATGCTTAATCAAGAACATTAAAACTTCTTTATATGGGGTCAGGCCAGTAGCTAAAGATAGGATTTGCACATTTACTTTATACTTACACTTATGCTAAAATAGGACTAGATTACAAGTGGAGCACTATTTAGTGCTCTTGCTCAAGTTTAAACTTTACTAGATGAAATGAAAAAATGTGCTCACTATCGATACCTGATGCGCGCTTACCAAATATTGCAAAGCGTTAACGTATTCTCTTCATTGAAGACAATGGAGAGCGCAAACTGAAAAAAACCCCGACACCTTTACTTGTGCGCTAACCTGACAGGAGTTAAGAAAATATCACATTCCAATGTTCTTCATCTACAGAATAATGTACTTTTTATATTTTACATTCCTATGTTCTTCACATAGAAAAAATTACTTTTTATTATTAAATATATATTTCTATATATATCTGATACTGTTAATGTAAAAGCATATTTATACCTATGTATCTATAGGAATAGATATAAAGGTATAGGTATATATAGATATGCATCCACTTAGTTGTTTAAATCCCACCAATGGGTCATCCACCTTGGTGCATTATTGAAGGACAACAATAGGCAAGTAAGTATATGCACTCTAAAGATTTGTGAATGAACAGGTCAAGTTTATTGACGTTTCGGGGTCACATTTAGAAATATATGTATTTACAATAAAAAGGACATTATGTTGTAAGTGAAGAACATTGGAATGTTAATTATGTACAGAAAATATACAGTAAAACACATACACTTAAATACATATGTACACACATCTATATACTGTATATATATATGTATATATATATATTTATATTTATACACATATTTAGACATGTGTATATATACATATATATCCAATACAAAAGATGTGTGCACTCTATTAACAGGATTTAAACAGGTGCAAGCAGTCAACAACTAATTTAATTTAACTAAGTTAATTGCCAGCTGCAATTTGGATAGAAAAAGGATCTGTTGCTACAGTACAGTATATGTTTCCAATTGAGCCTTCTGAGCGTGTTGTGTACACTTATGTGCTCTAATTCTGGCTCCCCTGTATTTTTGCCTTATTCATCTGTAATATGAGAATAATTTAGGATTGTTTCATCTGGCTCCTATGTGTATTTGTATTTTTCACTTTAAGGGTTAGTATGGGGTTATTTGGGGTTTGCGAAGAGGTGTAAATAAATACTTTCTTGATTAAGGATTTTTTAAATGCAGCCTTGTCATTCTTTGATATCCATCAATACTGTGGATATCTCTCTCTTTTTTATTTTTGGTATTATATGCATATATATGTTAAAGACCTTTGCAGACCCTTTTTTGTCTAACACCTTAAACATATTTGAGCCCTTATTACTTTTAAAATAACTTTTTGTTTAATAATTTTTATCAGGCAGTGTTTATATGAGTGTAACTTTACTTTTAAGTGTATTTATCTTGTGTTTAATGCAACTTTTTTTCTTCAACTTTTAAGTTTTATGCGAGTTCTCGCTACACACTAACTGGACGAACGTGTTTACTTTGAACTCGTAACATTCGTGCTATTTCTGTTGTGTGCAAAAAGTTTAAAAAAACAATATCGCTCATACGCTACACATGCTACAGTTAGTGCGCCACTCGTAATCTAGTGCATAATGTCTCATAATGTTAGATTATAGTAAAAAAAAATTGTTACAAATTACATAGGATATTGGTTAACTAATTAATAAACTACAGGTACAAATCCTCAAATCCGGAATTCCAAAATCCAAACTTATTTTGAAACTTTTTAATTAATATTTTTTGAAAAATAAAATGATCAAAAATTACTTTTTCCACCCGTCTATAAGTCACAAACATCTCTGCCTGTGTCTTTGGTTTGATTTTTGTGATCTAAAACACAAATACTAGTCTGTATTTATTTTAAACAACAAATATTACCTTTCCTATTACAGTAGTATACTATCTCTCCAATGGCACTGTGTATACAAAAGTATAAAACTACCTTTAGGCTGCATGTATAAGCTGTATAATGACATGTAAATATTGCCTAAATGACATAAGATATTGTTGTTTACACTTGGTTCATCCCGTCCCCAAACTGTCCCATTTCACAGATGCAAATATTCCAAAATCCAAACCTTTCCCGGTCCTAAGCAATTTGGATAAAGGGTTTTCTACCTATACTTCAATCTACAGCACTTGGTACAAAACAATGGCTTAGTTATATATGGCCTGACAATCTAAAGCAATGCTCAGGGGAAATTATCTAAGTCATCTAACTCTGTATTAACATCATTCTCACCCTTGCAGTCCGATTCCTCACCTCCAATTTCTCACCCTCCAACCCTCTTGGATTGTAAGTTCCCACAGGAATATGGCCCTTAATTACTCCTGTATTTGTTTGTCAATTTTGTCTTGTCTCTTACAAGTATTGTATCATTCTTTAACTTATATCACTTTTTAGAAGGGCTAATTTTATCTTGAGAACTGCTGATCGCACTATGTATGTGTGAAGGAGAGACACAATACAAGGTCTAAAACAAAAATCCCAAAGATTTTGCTTAATTTCTCTCAAACCATGCCCTTAGGTCCTGAAGATCAAAAACCTGCTGCCATGAGAAGAATCACACAAAATCTTTGGGGATCTTTTTACCTTCTAAAATTATTTTAGGGACCTCACATTACTGACAATTCCTCTCAGGTCATCTCCCCAGAGAGGAGAACTCTAGATCTTTAGGCCCTTAAAGGGACACTATACCCAAACATTTAATTTCATGATTAACATAGAGCATACAATTTTAAACAATATTCCAATGCACTTCTATTACCTAATTTGCTCCATTGTTTAGATATACTTTAATGAAGAAATAGCAATGCACACGGTGAACCAATCACAGGAGGCATCTATGTGCAGCGACCAATCAGCAGCTACTAAGCATATCTAGATATGCTTTTCAGCAAAGAATATCAAGAGAATGAAGCACATTAGATAATAGAAGTAAATTAGAAAGTTGTTTATAATTGTATGCTCTTTCTAAATCATGAAAGAAAAAAATTGGGTTTCATGTCCCTTTAAGGAGAAGTGTGGAACTGCTTTTTCAATAACAAATTGGTAATGTCTGATTTCTGCTCAGTGGTGTTGTGGGCCACAGAAAACGGCATTTGGGCTTTGGTCTGTAGTTTGGGCAGAACCATGTCTATATACAACCACACATTGTAGAGAATGGTCTTCAGCATCACATCTGTAGCTACAATGAATGGCTTGTACGCAATTAGGGGCATATTTATCAAAGTGCGAGCGGACATGATACGATGTAGCGTATCATGTCCGCTGCACATCAATAAATGCAGACAGCATATGCATTGCATTTATCATTGCACAAGCAGTTCACCAGAACTGCTTGTGCAATACCTTCCCCTGCATATTCGCGGCCAATCGTCTGCTAGCAGGGGGTGTCAATCAACCCAATCGTATTCGATCGGGTTGATTTCTGTTTGCGGCCTCAGAGCAGGCGGACAAGTTACGGAGCATACGGTTACGGTTTCATAACTACTGTTTCTGGTGAGCCTGAAGGCTCGTCGGAAACAAGGGGCATCAAGCTGTATTTGGAGCTTGATAATTCGGCCCCTTAAACTGAAGCTGCAAAACATTTAGTGACAGCTGTATAGCTAAAAGCTCCAGCGACAAAAAAAAAATGTTTTTTAAGTTTTAGAGCAACCAAACTTTGTAATTATTTAATAATACAGTAGATAGCTTTAAAAATGAATTATATTTTTGACTAAGAACAGAATGCAGTTATGATTGCTTGTGGTAATTGGGTAGTGGATGATAAAAAAGATTTATTAGAGAATCTTAACATGGCCAACATTTTTTTAGTACACCCTATACTTTTATTGGATATTGTGTATTGAATGTAAAATTATTTTTTTTATTTACTTAAACAAATTTGTCTTGCCCAGGGCCCTGCAAATGACCCTGGTATAGGTAACAATATTTACAAGATTTCTTGAAATAAATGACTGTATAGTGCTACTTAGGCATCAGTTTTTTTTTATTTAGAGACAAAAAGTAGGTATTTGTAACCTATAAACATTCCTACATCGCACAAACCAATATAAACATAAGTAATATACAATTATGAAAACAATAGATAAATATTCACTATATCGATTAGCAATCACTATTAATAATGCTTTCAGTCAGTGAGAGGACAAACAAGAGGCTTATGTTGGTATCACACACAAATTCCAATAGTAATATGTCTAATACTGAGAATGACATAGAGAATTTATCTATTCATGCATTATTTGCTAGATTAGAGGAGTCCATCAATGTCGAATGCAGAAATTGGTTGGACGCCGAGATGTTACAAAAATATCTGGATAAAAAACAGATACCTCGTGGGTTAAGAGTTTTTAAAAATTGCTCATTCAAAGATGATTTAAATCTCAATGCTAAATGGGAGGAAGCCTTAGATGGCTGCTCCATTACACTTATGAAAATTTTAATTGCTCATAGAAAAACATTGGTTGAGCAGATCTCAAAGGAAATTGACTCTATCCAGAATAGTTTAGACAAATTCAAGAATTCCCAATTATATGATGAACTTAATTCGATGGTTTTACAAAAAACAGATAATTTTCAAAAAGAACTTATGCTAATTAAAAATAGAAAACTCATGAGAGATGAAGAAGACTATTTAAAGGGCCAAGTTCACACCTATAATAAGGGTCAAAACAGCCATAAAAATAAAAATACTAAAGTAAACCCACCAGAACACTCTATAGTGGGTAATACTGAAATTGAGGAAAATTCTAATTACCCTCAGACCCCTGGATTAGGGTATCCGACTGACCAAACTAATGATTGGACAGTGGTAAACTACTCTAGAAATAAAAATAAAAACAAAAATAAAAACACGAGTGGAAATAATAATAAAAATATAAATCAGTCACACTATAGAGAAAACAGGCAGCCCCATAATGATCATAATAGAGAATTTGGTCATTCATATGATGACTATAATAGAGATCCCCATAGGTCTTATGTACAACATGAAAGAGGGGGTTCCAATAATTATAGTGAGTGGTCAAACAAACAACATTTTAATCACACTGATCAAAAGAACGATAATGGATTGTTATAATTTTATATCTTGTTTGAGTGTTCACTATAGTGAGTGAAACATACAGGATTTCTTATAGCAATTAATATGGAAAATGACAAGAAAATATGTATAGTGTAACAGGTTGGTTAACAAAATAAGACTTTTGCTATGTTAACCTATCTGTAATTAATATTTGCCAGATAGATAGTTTGAAACTACAAACACTATAGTCTGCAGTAAACTAATTAGGCAGGATTAAAGATCAGGTTCATGCCGCAATACAGTCCAGATATTCAGTGAGATATTGTTCAAAGTAGTTACTGTAGCGGAAGTGAATATAAGGTAACAAGTAAAAGTATTGGTAAATATACGACCTGTAAGTCAGTCCTGAAAACAAAGGTCTGTAAATTAAATGTGGAGCCGCGGGAGGTTGCAGCTTGCAGCGTGGAGCTGTGAGAATGCCTCCAGGCGGTAGCTGATGACGTCAGCGGTAAGCAGCCGATACTGGTCTGAGAACAAGCTGAGAGTAGAAGCTGCGGTCAGTAGCGAGAGCGAGAGTGCCGCTCTGAGATGCTGGGGAAAATAGGAGGAGCCGGATTGGCTCAGTTCCACACACACTTGGGTGAGAATTGCAGATAATCCAGCATAGAAGAGAGGCAAAGGTGTGTCTTAAATAGGCAGGTAATTAATTAAAGGGGCAGTGAACAGAGGAAAAAAAGGAAGGTTCTGACATATCCCCCCCCCAAGAACACCCACAGCGAGGGTTCTAAGGACAAGGTCTTTCTGGATTCCTGCGGTGGAAAAGTGAAACACACCTGGGGGCTGAAACAGAAGTAGCAGGTTCCCATGAATCTTCAGAATGATCATACCCTTTCCATTGCACTAGATATTCCAGAACACCCCTTCGCCGCCTTGAGTCAAGAATAGCCTCTACCTCATATTCCAAATCCTGGGAAAGAAGATGGGTAACAGAATCCACGGTAAATCTGTCGGAAAGACAGGGTTTAACCAAGGATACGTGGAACGTCGGGTGTATCCTATACGAGTCAGGTAGTTGTAAAGTGACAGTAGCTGGATTCCTAACAGCAATAATAGGAAAAGGTCCTATAAACAGCTTACTCATTTTCTTGGAAGGTGTATGTAAGCGCAAATTCTTAGTTGACAACCAGACTAGTTGTCCAACCTGGTAAACAGGTTGAGGCTTATGCCGCAAGTCGTAATAACGTTTATGGGAGGCTTGTGCATGTTTTATGTTGTCTTGAGCAACAGACAAGGTTTGGGAGATGTCATTCACAGTGTCGTTGACTTTAGGACATGGAGATGGTGCATAAGGAAGGAAGCTGATTCTGGGATGGATTCCATGGTTGAGAAAGAAAGGGCTAAAGCCAGTTGAGGAATTCTTGGCGTTGTTATAGGCGAATTCTGCCACAGCGAGATGGTCAGCCCATTGATCCTGTTGGTTGGAGCAAAAACAGCGGAGGTACTGCTCCAACCACTGATTGGTGCGCTCTGCCTGTCCATTCGTTTGAGGATGATATGAAGTTGTGAGCTTTTGAGAAATTTGTAGAGTATGACATAAATGTCTCCAAAAACGAGAGGTGAATTGTGATCCTCTGTCCGAAAGAAGTACCATAGGCAGTCCATGTAATCTAACGACGTTCCTGATAAACATGTCGCAAGTTTGTTGTGCAGTGGGTACTCCTATAGCTGGTATGAAATGTGCCATTTTTGTTAGCAAATCAACTACTACAAAAATGGAGGTGTAGGATGAAGATTTTGGTAGATCGACAATAAAATCCATTGCGAGATGAGTCCAAGGGGTATCTGGGACTGGATATGGTTGTAGAAGTCCCATCGGAGATTGATGTGATGGTTTACAGGTGGCACAAATGCCACATTTGGATATATAGTCTTCTACGGAAGAATGCATAGTTGGCCACCAGTAATTACGCTGAAGTAGCTCTAAAGTTTTTTGTATGCCCAAATGTCCGGTGAGTGGGGAATCATGATGGGTTCGTAAAAGAGAAATTCTATACTGAGGTGGTATATATAGATGTTTACCATGGAAAAATAAACCATCTGGATTTCTTTGCAGAAGATGAGTTGGTTTTGTGGAATCCTGAATTTGATCTCTTTGAAACTGAGGGTCGTTATGGACGAGTAGCCCTAAGAAGTTTGAAGAGGGTATAACTGTAGATGGGTTTTCCATATTAAGTGGTCTAGAGTCTCTGCGGGAGAGAGCGTCAGCTTTGCCGTTGCGACTACCAGGTCTATAGGTAATGAGATAATTGAAACGTGAGAAATAGAGATTCCAGCGAAGTTGTCTGGAGGAGAGAGTCCTACTTTGTTGTAAATATTGTAGATTTTTGTGATCTGTAATAACGATAATGGGATGTAAAGCTCCCTCTAAGAGATGTCGCCATTGCTCAAATGCAGTTTTGATGGCCAGCAATTCCTTTTCCCCTATGGGATAAGTTCGTTCAGCTGGAAGCATGAGCCTGGATAGGTAGGCGACAGGATGCATCACATCAGTAAGGGATTGTTTCTGTGACAACACTGCGCCCAGAGCATAATCCGACGCATCAACCTCTACAATAAACTGTAAATCTGGGTCAGGGAAGTTAAGTATAGGTGCCGTGGTGAAGTCAGTTTTTAACTGTTGGAAGACTCTCTGACAGTCAGATGTCCAGTTAAAAGTGTTTGTGTGTTTAGTTAAATCAGTAAGTGGTTTAGCAGTCTGGGCGAAATTACGAATGAACTTTCGATAGAAATTCGCAAAACCAAGGAATCTTTGTACTTGTTTGCGATTTTTTGGAGTAGGCCACTGAGTGATAGCATGGATCTTAGAGTCATCCATCTTAATTCCAGTGTTCGAGATAATGTAGCCCAAGAAAGAGACTTGACTGCAATGAAATTCACACTTTTCTAATTTAGCGTATAACTTATGTTGACGAAGTCTTGCTAATACTGTTCTTACGTGGGACACATGTTGTTGTATAGTATCAGAATAAATCAAGATGTCGTCAAGATAAACTACTATGAAGGTGTCCAAGATGTCATTAAAAATGTCATTTATGAAACATTGGAATGTAGCTGGAGCGTTACATAACCCGAAAGGCATAACGGTATACTCATACAGGCCATAACGAGTTCTGAAAGCTGTTAACCATTCATCTCCAGCTCTCATTCTTATAAGATTGTAAGCACCCCTGAGGTCCAATTTTGTGAAGACTTTGGCAGTGCGCAATCTTTCTATCAATTCAGGGATGAGGGGTAATGGGTAGCGATTTTTCTTAGTACGTTTGTTTAACTCCCTGTAGTCAATAATTGGTCTGAGCGTCAAATCTTTGTTTTTAACAAAAAATATACCTGCACCAGCAGGTGAGGTGGACGGTCTAATAAAGCCCTTTGCTAGATTTTCCTGTAGATATAATTTTAGGTGATCTAGTTCTGGTTTAGATAGGGGGTATATGTGTCCCATTGGTATTGTGGAGCCAGGTAAGAGGTCGATAGGACAGTCGTAAGACCTGTGTGGCGGAAGTGTCTGTGCATCAGTCTTGTTAAATACGTCCTGGAAATCAGTATATTCAGATGGCAACTGAGAAGTAGATGAGAGAAGAATGTTATTGAGAGGGAAACAAGTCTGAGAGCAGTAGGGTGACGTTAGGTTTATAGTCAATTTGTGCCAGTCAAAGACAGGTTTATGGATTTGTAGCCAAGTAAGACATAATATAACAGGATAGAGAGGACTAGGTATAATGTCAAAGCTGATAGATTCTCTATGTCCTGAGGAAGTGCACATGAGTAAGGGAGTGGTTTCAAGAGTTACAGGACCAAAGGATAATGAAGACCCATCAACCAAATTTATAGAAACAGGAGACATTTTTGCTTGTGAGGGTATTTTATTTCTATTTACAAAATCACAATCAATGTAATTTCCTGAAGCGCCTGTATCAATGATCGCATCAATCTTTAGGCAGTGTAGATCCCACTGTAAAGTAAAGGACATAGAAATATGTGGTTGTTTTGGTCTGTTTAATGATAGGCTAAGAAATGTTGAAGAAGTCTTACCGTTTTTTGTCTTTTTTAAGAGAGGACATGCTGTCAGATCATGCTCAGGGGCAGCGCAGTACATACACAATCGATGAGTGCGTCTTCTTCCTTTCTCCTCAGGAGATAGAGGACCTCTGATGAATCCAATATCCATTGGAGACTCAGTCTCCCTAGAGGGTACTGGTGGAGTATTCTGTCGTTTGTATGGAGTTGAAGTGTTAGCCCTCTCTTGTTTACGTTCCCTTATACGCCTATCAATTGTAGTGCAATGTGTGAAGAGATCCTCCAAATGCTCCGGTACGCCAGTACGGGAGAGCTCATCTTTGATGTCTTCTGAGAGCCCAATCCTGAACTGGTGTCTGAGCGAGGGCTCATTCCACTTTGATTCAATTGCATAGATTTTAAATTGTGATATATAATTTTCTACAGGTTGTCTGCCCTGTCTCAAGGCCCTGAGAGAGGATTCGGCAGATTCCTGTTTAAAAGGATCTTCATATAGTGAGGATAAAGCCTTTAGAAAATCCTGTATAGAGTTTAGAATGGGATTCTGATTTTCAAACAAACTATCCGCCCATACACGGGGTTCACCCCTTAAATAAGAGATAGTCGTCAACACCTTAATTCTATCAGTGCAATAAGTTCTGGGTTTTAGTTCGAACATCAAAAGACAAGCATTTCTAAATTCCTTAAACATTGCCCTATTACCACTGAATTTGTCAGGAAAAGACACCTGTGGTTCTGGAAGTACTTCTGAATGTGCAGTTTTAGCGGTATACATATCTCTAAGGCAATCTTTAAGCACCTGATTTTCAGTTTGCACTTCCCTGAGGGTTAAATTTACAGAATCCATACGTTGAGTTAAAGTGGCAATTTGATTTGCAATCTCTGTCATATCCATGGTGCTATACCTGTATTTAGAGGCTGGATTATACTGTTATAATTTTATATCTTGTTTGAGTGTTCACTATAGTGAGTGAAACATACAGGATTTCTTATAGCAATTAATATGGAAAATGACAAGAAAATATGTATAGTGTAACAGGTTGGTTAACAAAATAAGACTTTTGCTATGTTAACCTATCTGTAATTAATATTTGCCAGATAGATAGTTTGAAACTACAAACACTATAGTCTGCAGTAAACTAATTAGGCAGGATTAAAGATCAGGTTCATGCCGCAATACAGTCCAGATATTCAGTGAGATATTGTTCAAAGTAGTTACTGTAGCGGAAGTGAATATAAGGTAACAAGTAAAAGTATTGGTAAATATACGACCTGTAAGTCAGTCCTGAAAACAAAGGTCTGTAAATTAAATGTGGAGCCGCGGGAGGTTGCGGCTTGCAGCGTGGAGCTGTGAGAATGCCTCCAGGCGGTAGCTGATGACGTCAGCGGTAAGCAGCCGATACTGGTCTGAGAACAAGCTGAGAGTAGAAGCTGCGGTCAGTAGCGAGAGCGAGAGTGCCGCTCTGAGATGCTGGGGAAAATAGGAGGAGCCGGATTGGCTCAGTTCCACACACACTTGGGTGAGAATTGCAGATAATCCAGCATAGAAGAGAGGCAAAGGTGTGTCTTAAATAGGCAGGTAATTAATTAAAGGGGCAGTGAACAGAGGAAAAAAAGGAAGGTTCTGACATGGATATGGTTATGAACGCCCCCATTATAGACCACATTATGATTCACAAAGACCCACATATAATGCTAATAAGCATTCTCATTCAACACGGGCTAACTTGACACATTATAATCATTCCCCATCCAATCAGAATTATGGAGATTGGAGAGGTCACTCCTCTAGAAATCAAGGTACATCACATTTTAGAGATACGTTCTCTTCTGATCATCGTGATTTTTCAAATAGACCACAGACCACTAATAGATCAATGGTAAATAATAATGGCCACTCCTTTGTAAATGACACTAGTCGGAATTGCAATTCCAACTTAAGTCCGTATGTTGATAGTGTGAACCAAACAGGAGCTTCTGCGAATGATTCTTCTCCTAATTTTTTAGAGTTAGGCCCCAGTCAATCCACTTGGAAACAGAAAACAATTGCCAGTTATCTAGAACCTGTGGTCTCTTTAACTGCCCCCCCAAAAGGCAAAAGACCACACGGAAACGAGGGTGCAGAGGACGAAGTACAGCCCTCAAAGAGACACGATTACAGACCTTGAGGAAAGGCATTTATAACCTTTCATCTCATGCATTAACAAATGATGAGATACGGGTTCTTGGTAAAGGCCTATCCTATAGCCCCTCTACCAAACATAACATTTTCTCACTTTTCGTAGATCTAAATAAATTTACACAGAAATTGTCTATGCAAAAGTTCTTTGCTGAGAAATTGCTTAAGGATAACACACAGAGGCCCATTCTAACTGATTCCATGGAAGCAAGACTCAGACAGCAAACTGTTGCTGTTTATGAGCCTGATAGCTTATTAGACCAATTATGTGATGGTTACATACACACATCTTTTAGAAACAAATCTAATTTTGTACCACAGCTTAATAATAATGCTCATATTGAAATATTTAGACAATTGGTTAGCGATGATTTCGAGAAAATTCCAAAAAAGATAAATATGAGACAAGAGAATGTATTCCCCAATGAAAAAAGAGCTATGTTAGCCCTCAGAAACAACAAATACCTCATCATTAGGCAGACCGATAAAGGCGGAGGGGTGGTCCTACAAGATAAAGATGATTATCTTATGGAAGCAAGAAAAATCTTATTTAATACTTCCTATTATACAAAACTCAACTTGGATCCTACTGTGAGATATAGAGCCATCCTTAGAGATATTGTAGAAGGTGCTTTTAAGGAAGGGATACTTTACAAAAAGGAAAAGGATTATCTGGTCCCTAATGAGCCTAACCAGGCTTTTTACTACCACCTTCCTAAGATACATAAGGACAACAAATGTCCTCCAGGCCGACCCATAATAGCAGGGATAGGCAGTCTCACGGACAGTGTATCTTCTTATGTGGACTACTTTCTGCAGAGATATGTATTGGGTCTCGAGTCTTATATTCGGGACTCTACTGATCTCTTGAAAAAATTAGAACCAATACAGATCTCTCCAGAAATGATATGGATAACATGCGATGTCCAAGCGCTGTATTCCAACATCCCCCATGAATTGGGGCTGATAGCAGTATCCCACTATCTAGAACATGATATGTACTTTCCTGAGAACCAAAGAGTCTTTATATTGGACTTGATCACTTTCATCCTGGAGCACAACTATTTTGTGTTCCAGGATGAGTTCTTTTTACAGACAAGAGGTACTGCCATGGGTACCAGGTTTGCCCCGAGCTACGCTAACCTATTTATGGGTCACTTCAAACAACATTATATCTATGAATCAGGCTTTGGGGCGAACCTGGTATTCTATGGCAGATTTATAGATGACCTCATATTCATTTGGAGGGGGGATCAGTCCTCCGCTAATCTATTTATAGACCATCTAAATTCTAACAATAGAGGCATAAGCTTCACGAGTGTCATCAATGATAAATCTGTTGTGTACCTAGATTTAAATCTTTGTTTCACTGATGGGAGGGTAACTAGTACCACCTTTTTTAAAACGGTTGACTGCAACAGCTTTTTGGACTTTAAGAGTTGCCATTACCATCCATGGAAACAAAATGTGCCGTACGGTCAATTTAAAAGAGTCTGCCGCAATTGCAGCTCTATATCTGACTATGAGTCCCAGAGTCTCATTTTACGAGAACGTTTCATTGAGAAAAACTACCCAACACATATCATTAATAATGGGTACAGTAGGGCCAAATTTGATGATAGAGAGAAATATTTCTCCACTGCTACCACCCAAGCAGAGAAGGTTGAGGGTATTAATAAATGTCCCCTATTCATAACCCAGTACAATTCCAACCATCATCTAATAAAACAGATTATTTACAAACATTGGGAGATTCTGATGAAAGACCCCATTTTAGGAAAACAGTTAGGCAATAAACCGAGAGTAGTCTATAGAAGGGCTCCCACCTTAAAAACACTGCTGGCTCCTAGTAAAGTGGTAAAACATAAGATACCACATACACGTAACCATCTATCATCATGCCAATTACCATCAGGTTCTTTTAAATGTAGGTCTAATAGATGCAAGATGTGCATATTTGTGCACAATAAACAAAAAACTTTTAAATCTAGCATCACCCAAAAATCATATACTATAACTGGGCATGTGTCCTGTGCATCTAATTATGTTGTTTATTTGTTGACATGCATGTGTGGAATACAGTACGTGGGGCGCACCTGTAGGCGTTTTAGCACCAGGTGGGCTGAGCACCAACGAAATATGAAAAATAACTATAGACTTCACAGTGTCTCCAGACACTGTAACAATGTTCATAATGGTGACCTTAAATGCTTTTCTATCAACCCCATCGAACATATACCTAAGTCTCATTTATATAATCGTTTTTTTAGACTCAGGCAGAGGGAGACCTACTGGATTCATGTACTGAAGAGCATGCACCCTGACGGCCTGAATCTATGTGTCGATTTGGCCGCCTTTCAGTGACTGGCTCTATTAGGTCTCCCTCTCCATGAATGAGCCTTGGTCCATAGGACTGTAATTGACAGGTCATGTGTGTAGTATCATGCTATCATTAATATTGGGTTAATCTTACAAGTCCCTCTGTTGTAGCTATACACCTGCATTTGGGATACATATATGTTAAGAAGGACCATATTAAATCTCCCTTAATATATGAGCCCTGATCATAGGACAGCGCTATATAGGATATACATCCCCACTAACTATATATATTTTATATTGTACTGCATTGCTACTATATCTTTCCAATTGGTTTTGGTCTGGTGGTGACTTATGTCACGTCTGAGATCCCTGACCCCTTTTTTTTATATAATATGCATGCTTTTTATAATATATATGTTTGTATGTTAGAATGTATTGGTCAGTCTTATCTGTGAGACTATGACATTTGTCTAGTCAGAAAGGACATCTATAGCATAGGAATGCCCGTTCATGTGAACTCATGTAATTCTTTTGTTCCTGGTGGCATTGACGCTTTTATATAAACATGTAGGGTGTTATCTTTACCCTAAGCTGTTGCATTCAGGATCAATGAAGTTGTTTAATATCGTGATCAATTGTGCATATATTTTTTATTACTTTTATTTGAGTTGTCATATGCTGATGTTCTAGTATTATACAATGTTAAGATGAATTGTTACCAATTTTCAATTTTAAATATATTCGAAAGCCGATGTGGCTCACGTCACACACACACCTTACCTATTGGACGAATGTGAATGGCCATGAACCAATCCTTGTTTGGCTCTCTGATTGGCTCCCTATAGGGGTGTGTGACTGAGGTCAGCATTTGATAGGTTTTCAAATACTATAAGTAGAGCAAGTTGTGAGATAGGCATTATCAGCCTGATGAAACGACCCATAGGTCGAGAAACGCGTTGCTGTTTGCCATTTGTTTTTAAATAACTCAATAAATACAAGTTTTTTATCCATACCACTTCTTGCTCTTCATTATCCTGATCCATCATCCTGATTGGTCTGCCGACCTGCCTGTCTATACGTGAAGCCTGGCATTGGCTACTCCCGGAACAGCTCTGACATCCGACACTGATCCTTTGTGGCCGGTGATTGGCTGAACGGGCCCCGTGAACTGACGTCTTCACGCACTGTTGTGTTTGTCTGTCGGGCGACCTAAAGTCCCGTCCCGCTCTACTAGGCATCCTCATATGCCGCTATCTTTGTGAGTATATCCCATCACGGGCTGTCTCATTGCTTGCCTTATTTGGTTGTCACGATACTGTCCCATGAGGCGCCTCTTTCTTTCTCTCTAATATACAATTAAACATTTATTTTGCCAACCTTCATATTCTTTTCCCAGATATTATTTAGTGCTAATGCCTATCAATCTCTTAAAAGTTGCCACATAAAAAAGCTGTCCTGCGATTAACAGAAATCTGTCTTCTGTGTTGCCGAGCTAAGAGCACTGCTGCGTCTGATTCGTTCCTCTGCTGCACCCTAAAGTAAGACCCCCTGAATTACTTCTGCATTGGCTCTGGATTGGCTGCAAGCTTCACTCATAGTAGAAATCAATTCAACAATTCAATTCACTAGATTAAAACCTACCTAGGGGCTGATGGAAAGGCACAGGGCAGCGACTACAACTGAAAAAAAAAACAGGACACTCCTTAGGCTTCGGATCACAGCTTGTCCTTCATATATATTTATTTGTATTTATTTCCCAACTGAATACTGTGTACTTAGCCACATGTTGGACAGTGCAAACTGAAGAATATATATATTATATTGTTTCTCTCAGGATCTGTTCAATAACTCTGTACTACATTGAGAGGAAGATATTTCACTTACCAAATAGCAAACATTTAAAGTTTCCTAATATATGTTAATTGGGTATCTATCATCTATCTATCTATCTATCTATCTATCTATCTATCTATCTATCTATCTATCTATCTCTTTACACATACATGTCAGCTGCAGTTTCAGAAACCTTATTATTATGGGGAGCAAACACTCCTTGGTTTACTTGTGGGTGTTCCATTATAAGGGGGGGGGGGGTGGAGCCTTGTGTTCTGAGGACAGAGCCAGGTTCTCTGGGGGTGTGGTTAGGCAATTGTGGGGCTTGGCCTGTCAAAAAGGACAGGGACAGAGAGTATTCATGTTTACCCTTTCACCCTCCTCAGCCCAATGGAGGTGCAAAATAGAAGATTGGGAGTGTTTTGAACCCCCTAGAACTGTAACTGATACAAATAAATATAGATATAGTTGAAGTTTTCTGGAATCTTAAATGTTAAACTCTGTTTTTCATGTGCTTCTAACATTGTATGATTGGCAGGTACTTCAGTGACTGTAAACACTGAAATTTTAAAGAACTACTAAATACAGTAGACTTGCATACGAAACAAATGCACCTAAGCCTGACAGGAGTACACTAATTCTTCATGTGGCTAACCCAACATGAGAGTTATATTATGTACTTATTAAATATAAAATATTAATTAACAATGTAAATAATTATTATAAAAATCAATAGACTATATATGTATAGTTTACAGTATTTATAATAATTATTAATAATATTTAACAATATTTAATATTTACATAACTTTCCTTAAGATGACTAATTCTTAATTTACGTTTACCCAACTCCGCATTAGACCTACAGTGCAAAACCCAAAATACGTTACACATATTTTCAATTCCAATATCCTTCACATGGATTTTTTATTTTTTTTTTTAAATATATTTTAATGCATTTATGTGGTGTTTGGAGCAACTTTTATTTTAGCCCTAACCCTTACGCGAGGTCTTCAGTCTTGCTATCCCGACATGCATTCATTTTTATTTCACTTGAGCGACCACATTAACTATTAACTTGTAATATGCACGCAAATTAATGACGGCACGATATTGCTATATCGCACGTACAATAAATTTAGAGCACCATTTGTAATCTAGCCCATAATTGGATATTATAATATATATTAATGATGGGGACTTTCATTTTTGAATTGTCATGCTTTTTAATGTTTAAAAGTCCAGGTATTCTTTGTTAAAAGAGCAGGAATTCAAAATTAAACCTTGATGATTTCGTATGAAATCTGTCTAATCGTGTGTATGTATATATGTCCATATGCTGCATGTGTATATATTTGTATACATGTGTATTTATGTGTTTATATGTGTAAATACATGTAAATACATGTATACACATACACATATATACAATTCTGAACCCTTCCCAGTCAAATACCTTTAAACATGCAATAATATTTTTATTAGTTTTTAACATGTTTTAAAAGTGTTTGGATAGCTAGCGTAGTTGCTAAATCCTAAGTCCTGAAATTAGTACACCTGAGTATTTCTCTGGTGCTCTCACTTTTTACATATAACTTGTAGTACATGCACTAATCTAGTTAGTTTGAGCACAATTAGAGCTCAAGTGGAAAAATTTGAGCTTGCCACTTGTAATATGGCCACCTTTGTTTACAGCTAACTATGGGCTAAATTACGAGTTGCATGCAACTGTTAAGTACAAGTGGTATCAAGTTTATTCTGGGTGTTTGCACGTATCTGAAGTAGCACACGTATTACAAGTTGAAAGTAAATTTGTTTGCTCAAGTACAATTTAATTTAGCGCGCGTCAGGTTAGTGCGACTTCCGAGCTCTGATTAACTGTTACGCTCGAATAAAAAGTGTCACAAAAACACCAAAAATACATTTCACAGTACAGTTACACTCATAATAACACTGTCTAATAAAAATTATTCAAAAAAATATTGCAGTAAAGTATGCATGTATTTTACATTAAAAAGGTACATTATTTTCTATATGAAGGACATAGTAATTTGAAACATGTGTTTTGCGCACTGTCGCCTAGATTTAGAGTTCTGTGTTAGCCGTCAAAACCAGCGTTAGGGGCTCCTAACACTGGTTTTGGCCGTCTGCTGGTATTTAGAGTCAGTCAGGAAAGGGTCTAACACTCACTTTGCAGCCGCGACTTTTCCATACCGCAGATCCCCCTACGCCATTTGCGTATCCTATCTTTTCAATGGGATCTTTCTAACGCCGGTATTTAGAGTCTTGGCTGAAGTGAGCGTTAGAAATCTAACGACAAGACTCCAGCCGCAGCAAAAAGCCAGGAGTTAAGAGCTTTCTGGGCTAACACCGGTTCATAAAGCTCTTAACTACTGTGCTCTAAAGTACACTAACACCCATAAACTACCTATGTACCCCTAAGCCAAGGCCCCCCACATCGCCGCCACTCTAATACATTTTTTTAACCCCTAATCTGCCGACCGCACCCCGCCGCAACCTACATTATACCTATGTACCCCTAATCTGCTGCCCCTAACACCGCCGACCCCTATATTATATTTATTAACCCCTAATCTGCCGCCCCCAACGTCGCCGCCACCTACCTTCAATTATTAACCCCTAAACTGCCGACCGGACCTCACTGCTACTATAATAAAGTTATTAACCCCTAATCCGCCTCACTCCTGCCTCAATAACCCTATAATAAATAGTATTAACCCCTAATCTGCCCTCCCTAACATCACCAACACCTAACTTCAAGTATTAACCCCTAATCTGCCGACCGGACCTTACCGCTACTCTAATAAATTTATTTGCCTGTAAAAAAAAACATACAATACCCCCCCCAACATTACAACCCACCACCCACATACCCCTAATCTAACTTAAATCAGCCAATCAGATTCAAGTTCAATCCGATTGGCTGATCCAATCAGCCAATCAGATTGAGCTCGCATTCTATTGGCTGATCGGAACAGCCAATAGAATGCAAGCTCAATCTGATTAGCTGATTCCATCAGCCAATCAGAATTTTCCTACCTTAATTCCGATTGGCTGATAGAATCCTATCAGCCAATCGGAATTCGAGGGATGCCATCTTGGATGATGTCATTTAAAGGAACCGTCATTCGTCGGGAAGTCGTCAGCCAGGATGGATGTTCCGCGTCGGCGGGATGAAGATGGATCCGGAAGAAAGAAGATTGAAGATGCCGCTTGATAGAAGACTTCAGCCGGATGATGGATCTCTTCAGCCCCCGCTTGGATCAAGACTTCAAGATGGACCTCTTCAGCCCGATGATGGACCTCTTCAGCCGGATGTAGCACTTCTTCAGCCGGATGATGGACCTCTTCAGCCCGATGATGGACCTCTTCAGCCCCCGCTTGGGCTTGGATGAAGATTTCGGAGCCTCTTCTGGACGGATCGGTGATACCCGGCGTGGTGAAGATAAGGTAGGGAGATCTTCAGGGGCTTAGTGTTAGGTTTATTTAAGGGGGGTTTGGGTTAGATTAGGGGTATGTGGGTGGTGGGTTGTAATGTTGGGGGGGGTATTGTATGTTTTTTTTTACAGGCAAAAGAGCAAAATTCTTTGGGGCATGCCCCGCAAAAACATAATTTATGCTTACCTGATAAATTCCTTTCTTCTGTAGTGTGATCAGTCCACGGGTCATCATTACTTCTGGGATATTACTCCTCCCCAACAGGAAGTGCAAGAGGATTCACCCAGCAGAGCTGCATATAGCTCCTCCCCTCTACGTCACTCCCAGTCATTCGACCAAGGACCAACGAGAAAGGAAAAGCCAAGGGTGAAGTGGTGACTGGAGTATAAATTAAAAAATATTTACCTGCCTTAAAAACAGGGCGGGCCGTGGACTGATCACACTACAGAAGAAAGGAATTTATCAGGTAAGCATAAATTATGTTTTCTTCTGTTAAGTGTGATCAGTCCACGGGTCATCATTACTTCTGGGATACCAATACCAAAGCAAAAGTACACGGATGACGGGAGGGATAGGCAGGCTCTTTATACAGAAGGAACCACTGCCTGAAGAACCTTTCTCCCAAAAATAGCCTCCGATGAAGCAAAAGTGTCAAATTTGTAAAATTTGGAAAAAGTATGAAGCGAAGACCAAGTTGCAGCCTTGCAAATCTGTTCAACAGAGGCCTCATTCTTGAAGGCCCAAGTGGAAGCCACAGCTCTAGTAGAATGAGCTGTAATTCTTTCAGGAGGCTGCTGTCCAGCAGTCTCATAAGCTAAACGAATTATGCTACGAAGCCAAAAAGAAAGAGAGGTAGCGGAAGCTTTTTGACCTCTCCTCTGCCCAGAGTAAATGACAAACAGAGAAGACGTTTGTCGAAATTCCTTAGTTGCCTGTAAGTAAAATTTTAGAGCACGGACTACATCCAGGTTGTGCAGTAGACGTTCCTTCTTTGAAGAAGGATTTGGGCATAAAGAAGGAACAACAATCTCTTGATTGATATTCCTGTTAGTAACTACCTTAGGTAAGAACCCAGGTTTAGTACGCAGGACTACCTTATCCGAATGAAAAATCAAATAAGGAGAATCACAATGTAAGGCTGATAATTCAGAGACTCTTCGAGCCGAGGAAATAGCCATTAAAAATAGAACTTTCCAAGATAACAACTTTATATCAATGGAATGAAGGGGTTCAAACGGAACGCCCTGTAAAACATTAAGAACAAGGTTTAAACTCCATGGTGGAGCAACAGTTTTAAACACAGGCTTAATTCTGGCCAAAGCCTGACAAAAAGCCTGGACGTCAGGAACTTCTGACAGACGTTTGTGTAACAGAATGGACAGAGCTGAGATCTGTCCCTTTAATGAACTAGCAGATAAACCCTTTTCTAAACCTTCTTGTAGAAAAGACAATATCCTAGGAATCCTAACCTTACTCCAAGAGTAACCTTTGGATTCACACCAATATAGGTATTTACGCCATATCTTATGGTAAATCTTTCTGGTAACAGGTTTCCTAGCCTGTATTAAGGTATCAATAACTGACTCAGAAAATCCACGTCTTGATAAAATCAAGCGTTCAATTTCCAAGCAGTCAGCTTCAGAGAAGTTAGATTTTGATGTTTGAAGGGACCCTGTATCAGAAGGTCCTGTTTCAGAGGTAGAGACCAAGGTGGACAGGATGACATGTCCACCAGGTCTGCATACCAAGTCCTGCGTGGCCACGCAGGTGCTATTAGAATCACTGATGCTCTCTCTTGTTTGATTCTGGCAATCAATCGAGGAAGCAACGGGAAGGGTGGAAACACGTAAGCCATCCTGAAGTCCCAAGGTGCTGTCAGAGCATCTATCAGGACTGCTCCTGGATCCCTGGATCTGGACCCGTAACGAGGAAGCTTGGCGTTCTGTCGAGACGCCATGAGATCTATCTCTGGTTTGCCCCAACGTCGAAGTATTTGGGCAAAGACCTCCGGATGAAGTTCCCACTCCCCCGGATGAAAAGTCTGACGACTTAAGAAATCCGCCTCCCAGTTCTCCACTCCCGGGATGTGGATTGCTGACAGGTGGCAAGAGTGAGACTCTGCCCAGCAAATTATCTTTGATACTTCCATCATAGCTAGGGAGCTTCTTGTCCCTCCCTGATGGTTGATTTAAGCTACAGTCGTGATGTTGTCCGACTGAAACCTGATGAACCCCCGAGTTGTCAACTGGGGCCAAGCCAGGAGGGCATTGAGAACTGCTCTCAATTCCAGAATGTTTATTGGCAGGAGACTCTCCTCCTGACTCCATTGTCCCTGAGCCTTCAGAGAATTCCAGACGGCACCCCAACCTAGAAGGCTGGCGTCTGTTGTTACAATTGTCCAGTCTGGTCTGCTGAATGGCATCCCCCTGGACAGATGTGGCCGAGAAAGCCACCATAGAAGAGAATTTCTGGTCTCTTGATCCAGATTCAGAGAAGGGGATAAGTCTGAGTAATCCCCATTCCACTGACTTAGCATGCACAGTTGCAGTGGTCTGAGGTGTAAGCGTGCAAAGGGTACTATGTCCATTGCCGCTACCATTAAGCCGATTACCTCCATGCATTGAGCCACTGACGGGTGTTGAATGGAATGAAGGGTGCGGCAAGCACTTTGAAGTCTTGTTAGCCTGTCCTCTGTCAGGTAAATCTTCATTTCTACAGAATCTATAAGAGTCCCCAGGAAGGGAACTCTTGTGAGTGGAACCAGTGAACTTTTCTTTTCGTTCACCTTCCATCCATGTGACCTTAGAAATGCCAGCACTAACTCTGTATGAGACTTGGCAGTTTGAAAGCTTGAAGCTTGTATCAGAATGTCGTCTAGGTATGGAGCTACCGAGATTCCCCGCGGTCTTAGTACCGCCAGAAGAGCACCCAGAACCTTTGTGAAGATTCTTGGAGCTGTAGCCAATCCGAATGGAAGAGCCACAAACTGGTAATGCCTGTCTAGGAAGGCAAACCTTAGGTACCGATAATGATCTTTGTGAATCGGTATGTGAAGGTAAGCATCCTTTAAATCTACAGTGGTCATGTATTGACCCTCTTGGATCATAGGTAAAATTGTCCGAATAGTCTCCATCTTGAACGATGGAACTCTTAGGAATTTGTTTAGGATCTTTAAGTCCAGGATTGGTCTGAAAGTTCCCTCTTTTTTGGGAACCACAAACAGATTTGAGTAAAACCCCTGTCCCTGTTCCGATCGTGGAACTGGATGGATTACTCCCATTAACAAGAGCTCTTGTACGCAGCGTAGAAACTCCTCTTTCTTTGTCTGGATTGTTGACAATCTTGACAGATGAAATCTCTCTCTTGGAGGAGAGTATTTGAAGTCCAGAAGGTATCCCTGAGATATTATCTCTAGCGCCCAGGGATCCTGAACATCTCTTGCCCAAGCCTGGGCGAAGAGAGAAAGTCTGCCCCCCACTAGATCCGATCCCGGATCGGGGGCCCTCAATTCATGCTGTTTTAGGGGCAGCAGCAGGTTTCCTAGTCTGCTTGCCCTTGTTCCAGGACTGGTTAGGTTTCCAGCCTTGTCTGTAGCGAGCAACAGCTCCTTCCTGTTTTGGTGCAGAGGAAGTTGATGCTGCTCCTGTTTTGAAATTACGAAAGGAACGAAAATTAGACTGTCTAGTCTTGGCTTTGGCTTTGTCCTGAGGCAGGGCATGGCCTTTACCTCCTGTAATGTCAGCGATAATCTCTTTCAACCCGGGCCCGAATAAGGTCTGCCCTTTGAAAGGTATATTAAGCAATTTAGACTTAGAAGTAACATCAGCTGACCAGGATTTTAGCCACAGCGCCCTGCGTGCCTGAATGGCGAATCCTGAATTCTTCGCCGTAAGTTTAGTAAGATGTACTACGGCCTCCGAAATGAATGAATTAGCTAATTTAAGGACTCTAAGCCTGTCCGTAATGTCGTCCAGAGTAGCTGAACCAATGTTCTCTTCCAGAGACTCAATCCAGAATGCCGCTGCAGCCGTGATCGGCGCAATGCATGCAAGGGGTTGCAATATAAAACCTTGTTGAACAAACATTTTCTTAAGGTAACCCTCTAACTTTTTATCCATTGGATCTGAAAAACAGAATTTATGTTTACCTGATAAATTTCTTTCTCCAACGGTGTGTCCGGTCCACGGCGTCATCCTTACTTGTGGGATATTCTCTTCCCCAACAGGAAATGGCAAAGAGCCCAGCAAAGCTGGTCACATGATCCCTCCTAGGCTCCGCCTACCCCAGTCATTCGACCGACGTTAAGGAGGAATATTTGCATAGGAGAAACCATATGGTACCGTGGTGACTGTAGTTAAAGAAAATAAAATATCAGACCTGATTAAAAAAACCAGGGCGGGCCGTGGACCGGACACACCGTTGGAGAAAGAAATTTATCAGGTAAACATAAATTCTGTTTTCTCCAACATAGGTGTGTCCGGTCCACGGCGTCATCCTTACTTGTGGGAACCAATACCAAAGCTTTAGGACACGGATGAAGGGAGGGAGCAAATCAGGTCACCTAAATGGAAGGCACCACGGCTTGCAAAACCTTTCTCCCAAAAATAGCCTCAGAAGAAGCAAAAGTATCAAACTTGTAAAATTTGGTAAAAGTGTGCAGGGAAGACCAAGTCGCTGCCCTACATATCTGATCAACAGAAGCCTCGTTCTTGAAGGCCCATGTGGAAGCCACAGCCCTAGTGGAATGAGCTGTGATTCTTTCGGGAGGCTGCCGTCCGGCAGTCTCGTAAGCCAATCTGATGATGCTTTTAATCCAAAAAGAGAGAGAGGTAGAAGTTGCTTTTTGACCTCTCCTTTTACCTGAATAAACAACAAACAAGGAAGATGTTTGTCTAAAATCCTTTGTAGCATCTAAATAGAATTTTAGAGCGCGAACAACATCCAAATTGTGCAACAAACGTTCCTTCTTTGAAACTGGTTTTGGACACAGAGAAGGTACGATAATCTCCTGGTTAATGTTTTTGTTAGAAACAACTTTTGGAAGAAAACCAGGTTTAGTACGTAAAACCACCTTATCTGCATGGAACACCAGATAAGGAGGAGAACACTGCAGAGCAGATAATTCTGAGACTCTTCTAGCAGAAGAAATCGCAACTAAAAACAAAACTTTCCAAGATAATAACTTAATATCAACGGAATGTAAGGGTTCAAACGGAACCCCCTGAAGAACTGAAAGAACTAAATTGAGACTCCAAGGAGGAGTCAAAGGTTTGTAAACAGGCTTGATTCTAACCAGAGCCTGAACAAAGGCTTGAACATCTGGCACAGCTGCCAGCTTTTTGTGAAGTAATACCGACAAGGCAGAAATCTGTCCCTTCAGGGAACTTGCCGATAATCCTTTTTCCAATCCTTCTTGAAGGAAGGATAGAATCCTAGGAATCTTAACCTTGTCCCAAGGGAATCCTTTAGATTCACACCAACAGATATATTTTTTCCAAATTTTGTGGTAAATCTTTCTAGTCACAGGCTTTCTGGCCTGAACAAGAGTATCGATCACAGAATCTGAGAATCCTCGCTTCGATAAAATCAAGCGTTCAATCTCCACGCAGTCAGCTGGAGTGAAACCAGATTCGGATGTTCGAACGGACCCTGAACAAGAAGGTCTCGTCTCAAAGGTAGCTTCCAAGGTGGAGCCGATGACATATTCACCAGATCTGCATACCAAGTCCTGCGTGGCCACGCAGGAGCTATCAAGATCACCGACGCCCTCTCCTGCTTGATCCTGGCTATCAGCCTGGGGATGAGAGGAAATGGCGGGAACACATAAGCTAGTTTGAAGGTCCAAGGTGCTACTAGTGCATCCACTAGAGCCGCCTTGGGATCCCTGGATCTGGCCCCGTAGCAAGGAACTTTGAAGTTCTGACGAGAGGCCATCAGATCCATGTCTGGAATGCCCCACAGGTGAGTGACTTGGGCAAAGATTTCCGGATGGAGTTCCCACTCCCCCGGATGCAATGTCTGACGACTCAGAAAATCCGCTTCCCAATTTTCCACTCCTGGGATGTGGATAGCAGACAGGTGGCAGGAGTGAGACTCCGCCCAAAGAATAATTTTGGTTACTTCTTCCATCGCTAGGGAACTCCTTGTTCCCCCCTGATGGTTGATGTACGCAACAGTCGTCATGTTGTCTGATTGAAACCGAATGAACCTGGTCCTCGCAAGCTGGGGCCAGGCCTGGAGCGCATTGAATATCGCTCTCAGTTCCAGAATATTTATCGGTAGAAGAGATTCTTCCCGAGACCAAAGACCCTGAGCTTTCAGGGATCCCCAGACCGCGCCCCAGCCTATCAGACTGGCGTCGGTCGTGACAATGACCCACTCTGGTCTGTGGAACATCATCCCTTGAGACAGATTGTCCAGGGACAGCCACCAACGGAGTGAGTCTCTGGTCCTCTGATTTACTTGTATCTTCGGAGACAAGTCTGTATAGTCCCCATTCCACTGACTGAGCATGCACAGTTGTAATGGTCTTAGATGAATGCGCGCAAAAGGAACTATGTCCATCGCCGCCACCATCAACCCGATCACTTCCATGCACTGAGCTATGGAAGGAAGAGGAACGGAATGAAGTATCCGACAAGAGTCCAGAAGCTTTGTTTTTCTGGCCTCTGTTAGAAAGATCCTCATTTCTAAGGAGTCTATAATTGTTCCCAAGAAGGGAACCCTTGTTGACGGGGATAGAGAACTCTTTTCCACGTTCACTTTCCAGCCGTGAGATCTGAGAAAGGCCAGGACAATGTCCGTGTGAGCCTTTGCTTGAGGAAGGGACGACGCTTGAATCAGAATGTCGTCCAGGTAAGGTACTACTGCAATGCCCCTTGGTCTTAGCACCGCTAGAAGGGACCCTAGTACCTTTGTGAAAATCCTTGGAGCAGTGGCTAATCCGAAAGGAAGCGCCACGAACTGGTAATGTTTGTCCAGGAATGCAAACCTTAGGAACCGATGATGTTCCTTGTGGATAGGAATATGTAGATACGCATCCTTTAAATCCACCGTGGTCATGAATTGACCTTCCTGGATGGAAGGAAGGATAGTTCGAATGGTTTCCATCTTGAACGATGGGACCTTGAGAAATTTGTTTAAGATCTTGAGATCTAGGATTGGTCTGAACGTTCCCTCTTTTTTGGGAACTATGAACAGATTGGAGTAGAACCCCATCCCTTGTTCTCTTAATGGAACAGGATGAATCACTCCCATTTTTAACAGGTCTTCTACACAATGTAAGAACGCCTGTCTTTTTATGTGGTCTGAAGACAACTGCGACCTGTGGAACCTCCCCCTTGGGGGAAGTCCCTTGAATTCCAGAAGATAACCCTGGGAGACTATTTCTAGCGCCCAAGGATCCAGAACATCTCTTGCCCAAGCCTGAGCGAAGAGAGAGAGTCTGCCCCCCACCAGATCCGGTCCCGGATCGGGGGCCAATATTTCATGCTGTCTTGGTAGCAGTGGCAGGTTTCTTGGCCTGCTTTCCCTTGTTCCAGCCTTGCATTGGTCTCCAAGCTGGCTTGGCCTGAGAAGTATTACCCTCTTGCTTAGAGGACGTAGCACCTTGGGCTGGTCCGTTTTTACGAAAGGGACGAAAATTAGGTCTATTTTTTGCCTTGAAAGGCCGATCCTGAGGAAGGGCGTGGCCCTTACCCCCAGTGATATCAGAGATAATCTCTTTCAAGTCAGGACCAAACAACGTTTTCCCCTTGAAAGGAATGTTTAGTAGCTTGTTCTTGGAAGACGCATCAGCCGACCAAGATTTCAACCAAAGCGCTCTGCGCGCCACAATAGCAAACCCAGAGTTCTTAGCCGCTAACTTAGCCAATTGCAAAGAGGCGTCTAGAGTGAAAGAATTAGCCAATTTGAGAGCATTGATTCTGTCCATAATCTCCTCATAAGGAGGAGAGTCACTATCGAGCACCTTAAGCAGTTCATCAAACCAGAAATATGCGGCAGTAGTGACAGGGACAATGCATGAAATGGGTTGTAGAAGGTAACCCTGCTGAACAAACATCTTTTTAAGCAAACCTTCTAATTTTTTATCCATAGGATCTTTGAAAGCACAACTATCCTCTATGGGAATAGTGGTGCGTTTGTTTAAAGTAGAAACCGCTCCCTCGACCTTGGGGACTGACTGCCATAAGTCCTTTCTAGGGTCGACCATAGGAAACAATTTTTTAAATATGGGGGGAGGGACGAAAGGAATACCGGGCCTTTCCCATTCTTTATTAACAATGTCCGCCACCCGCTTGGGTATAGGAAAAGCTTCTGGGAGCCCCGGCACCTCTAAGAACTTGTCCATTTTACATAGTTTCTCTGGGATGACTAAATTTTCACAATCATCCAGAGTGGATAATACCTCCTTAAGCAAAATGCGGAGATGTTCCAATTTAAATTTAAATGTAATCACATCAGATTCAGCCTGCTGAGAAATGTTCCCTAAATCAGTAATTTCTCCCTCAGACAAAACCTCCCTGGCCCCCTCAGATTGGGTTAGGGGCCCTTCAGAGATATTAATATCAGCGTCGTCATGCTCTTCAGTAACTAAAACAGAGCAGCCACGCTTACGCTGACAAGGGTTCATTTTGGCTAAAATGTTTTTGACAGAATTATCCATTACAGCCGTTAATTGTTGCATAGTAAGGAGTATTGGCGCGCTAGATGTACTAGGGGCCTCCTGAGTGGGCAAGACTCGTGTAGACGAAGGAGGGAATGATGCAGTACCATGCTTACTCCCCTCACTTGAGGAATCATCTTGGGCATCATTGTCATTATCACATAAATCACATTTATTTAAATGAATAGGAATTCTGGCTTCCCCACATTCAGAACACAGTCTATCTGGTAGCTCAGACATGTTAAACAGGCATAAACTTGATCAGAAAGTACAAAAAACGTTTTAAAATAAAACCGTTACTGTCACTTTAAATTTTAAACTGAACACACTTTATTACTGCAATTGCGAAAAAACATGAAGGAATTGTTCAAAATTCACCAAATTTTCACCACAGCGTCTTAAAGCTTTGAAAATATTGCACACCAATTTTGGAAGCTTTAACCCTTAAAATAACGGAACCGGAGCCGTTTTAAGCTTTAAACCCCTTTACAGTCCCTGGTATCTGCTTTGCTGAGACCCAACCAAACCCAAAGGGGAATACGATACCAAATGACGCCTTCAGAAGTCTTTTATAAGTATCAGAGCTCCTCTCACATGCGACTGCATGCCATGCCTCTCAAAAACAAGTGCGCAACACCGGCGCGAAAATGAGACTCTGCCTATGCTTTGGGAAAGCCCCTAAAGAATAAGGTGTCTAAAACAGTGCCTGCCGATATTATTATATCAAAATACCCAGATAAAATGATTCCTCAAGGCTAAATATGTGTTAATAATCAATCGATTTAGCCCAGAAAAAGTCTACAGTTTAAATAAGCCCTTGTGAAGCCCTTATTTACAATCGTAATAAACATGGCTTACCGGATCCCATAGGGAAAATGACAGCTTCCAGCATTACATCGTCTTGTTAGAATGTGTCATACCTCAAGCAGTAAGAGACTGCACTCTGTTCCCCCAACTGAAGTTAATTGCTCTCAACAGTCCTGTGTGGAACAGCCATGGATTTTAGTTACGGTTGCTAAAATCATTTTCCTCATACAAACAGAATTCTTCATCTCTTTTCTGTTTCTGAGTAAATAGTACGTACCAGCACTATTTGAAAATAACAAACTCTTGATTGAATAATGAAAAACTACAGTTAAACACTAAAAAACTCTAAGCCATCTCCGTGGAGATGTTGCCTGTACAACGGCAAAGAGAATGACTGGGGTAGGCGGAGCCTAGGAGGGATCATGTGACCAGCTTTGCTGGGCTCTTTGCCATTTCCTGTTGGGGAAGAGAATATCCCACAAGTAAGGATGACGCCGTGGACCGGACACACCTATGTTGGAGAAAAGCACAGCTATCCTCCACCGGGATAGTGGTACGCTTAGCTAAGGTAGAAACTGCTCCCTCCACCTTAGGGACCGTTTGCCATAAGTTCCTTGTGGTGGCGTCTATTGGAAACATTTTTCTAAATATCGGAGGGGGTGAGAACGGCACACCGGGTCTATCCCACTCCTTAGTAACAATTTCAGTAAGTCTCTTAGGTATAGGAAAAACCTCAGTACTCGTCGGTACCGCAAAATATTTATCCAACCTACACATTTTCTCTGGTATTGCAACTGTGTTACAATCATTCAGAGCCGCTAACACCTCCCCTAGTAATACACGGAGGTTTTCCAGCTTAAATTTAAAATTTGAAATATCTGAATCCAGTCTGTTTGGATCAGAACCGTCACCCACAGAATGAAGTTCTCCGTCCTCATGTTCTGCCACCTGTGACGCAGTGTCTGACATGGCCCTAATATTATCAGCGCACTCTGTTCTCACCCCAGAGTGATCACGCTTACCTCTTAGTTCTGGTAATTTAGCCAAAACCTCAGTCATAACAGTAGCCATATCCTGTAATGTGATTTGTAATGGCCGCCCAGATGTACTCGGCGCTACAATATCACGCACCTCCCTCTGAGCGGGAGATGTAGGTACTGACACGTGAGGCGAGTTAGTCGGCATAACTCTCCCCTCGTTGTTTGGTGAAATTTGTTCAATTTGTACAGATTGACTTTTATTTAAAGTAGCATCAATACAGTTAGTACATAAATTTCTATTGGGCTTCACTTTGGCATTGCAACAAATGACACAGGTATCATCCTCTGAATCAGACATGTTTAACACACTAGCAAATAAACTTGCAACTTGGAAATACAATTCAATTAGAATAATATTAAAATGTACTGTGCCTTTAAGAAGCACAGAAGATCTATGACAGTTGAAAATTAATAAATTGAAACAGTTATAGCCTCAATCCTTGTAAACAACACAACTTTAGCAAAGGTTTAATCCCATTAGCAAAGATAACAAATTCTGAAAGCAGGAAACAAATTACAGAATAAACGTTTTTTATCTCAGTCAAACTATAATTCTCACAGCTCTGCTGAGAGAAATTACCTCCCTCAAAATAAGTTTTGAAGACCCCTGAGCTCTGTAGAGATGAACCGGATCATGCAGGGAATACAATGAGTTGCTGACTGAAATATTTGATGCATAGAAAAAGCGCCAAAAAACGACCCCTCCCCCTCACACACAGCAGTGAGGGAGAACAGAAACTGTCAGAAAAACAGATTAAGCAACTGCCAAGTGGAAAAATAGTGCCCAAACATTTATTCACACAGTACCTCAGCAAATGAAAACGATTTTACATTCCAGCAAAAACGTTAAACATAATCTCTAGTTATTAAACAGCTTTATGTATTTCTTACCGTGTAATTCTAGTGAAGTACCATTCCCCAGAATACTGAAGTGTAAAGTATACATACATGACATTATATCGGTATGGCAGGATTTTCTCATCAATTCCATTGTCAGAAAATAAAAACTGCTACATACCTCTATGCAGATTCATCTGCCCGCTGTCCCCTGATCTGAAGTTTACCTCACTCCTCAGATGGCCGAGAACAGCAATATGATCTTAACTACTCCGGCTAAAATCATAGCAAAACTCTGGTAGATTCTTCTTCAAACTCTGCCAGAGAGGTAATAACACACTCCGGTGCTATTTTAAAATAACAAACTTTTGATTGAAGATATAAAACTAAGTATAATCACCATAGTCCTCTCACACATCCTATCTAGTCGTTGGGTGCAAGAGAATGACTGGGAGTGACGTAGAGGGGAGGAGCTATATGCAGCTCTGCTGGGTGAATCCTCTTGCACTTCCTGTTGGGGAGGAGTAATATCCCAGAAGTAATGATGACCCGTGGACTGATCACACTTAACAGAAGAAAGGCCCTTTTAAGGGCTGGTAAGGTAAAAGAGCTTTTCTATTTTTATTTTAGAATAGAGTAGGGCATTTTTTTTATTTTGGGGGGCGTTGTTATTTTATTAGGGGGCTTAAGATTAAAATTAGCTTAAAATTGGTGTAATATTTTTATAATGTTTGTAAATTATTTTTTTATTTTTTGTAACTTAGTTCTTTTTTTATTTTTTGTACTTTAGTTAGTTTATTTAATTGTATTTATTTGTAGGTATTTGTATGTAATTAATTTATTGATAGTGTAGTGTTAGGTTTAATTGTAGATAATTGTAGGTATTTTATTTAATTAATTTATTGATAGTGTAGTGTTAGGTTTAATTGTAACTTAGGTTAGGATTTATTTTACAGGTAATTTTGTAATTATTTTAACTAGGTAGCTATTAAATAGTTATTAACTATTTAATAGCTATTGTACCTGGTTAAAATAAATACGAAGTTACCTGTAAAATAAATATTAATCCTAAAATAGCTACAATATAATTATAATTTATATTGTAGCTATATTAGGGTTTATTTTACAGGTAAGTATTTAGCTTTAAATAGCAATAATTTATTTAATAAGAAATAATTTATTTCGTTAGATAAAAATTATATTTAACTTAGGGGGGTGTTAGTGTTAGGGTTAGACGTAGCTTTAGGGGTTAATACATTTATTAGAGTAGCGGCGAGGTCCGGTCGGCAGATTAGGGGTTAATACTATTTATTATAGGGTTATTGAGGCGGGGGTGAGGCGGATTAGGGGTTAATAACTTTATTATAGTATCGGTGAGGTCCGGTCGGCAGATTAGGGGTTAATAATTGAAGGTAGGTGGCGGCGACGTTGGGGGCGGCAGATTAGGGGTTAATAAATATAATATAGGGGTCGGCGGTGTTAGGGGCAGCATATTAGGGGTACATAGGGATAATGTAGGTTGCGGCGGTGTACGGAGCGGCAGATTAGGGGTTAATAATAATATGCAGGGGGCAGCGATAGCGGGGGCAGCAGATTAGGGGTTAATAAGTGTAAGATTAGGGGTGTTTAGACTCGGGGTACATGTTAGGGTGTTAGGTGCAGACTTAGGAAGTGTTTCCCCATAGGAAACAATGGGGCTGCGTTAGGAGCTGAACGCTGCTTTTTTGCAGGTGTTAGTTTTTTTTCAAGCTCAAACGGCCCCATTGTTTCCTATGGGGGAATCGTGCACGAGCACGTTTTTGAAGCTAGCCGCGTCCGTAAGCACCGCTGGTATTTAGAGTTGCAGTGGCGGTAAATTATGCTCTACGCTCCCTTTTTGGAGCCTAACTGTCATAATATCAGTATATCTTTACAGCCTGTCCCTTTAAGAACTGCCTGTTGTGTTCCTTTATAAGCATCCTAGCTGCTTTGCTCATTGCTTGTTATTGAGGAACCTCCCCTGGTTTCATTAGAGCCACTTACTGCCTTGTTCAGCTGCTTCCTGCAGCATATCCTGGAAGTCTGCCTTCAGATTCAGTGTGCACCTGGACACCTCCCCCTTCAGACTGGAGCTTTGCAGTCAAACAGAAGCCTGCTGCTCTTTGGTAACAACACATCCTTTTTGTCAGCGGATTCCAGTAAGTACTTACTGCATTACCATTGTACTACAGACTGTTGCTGTTTGAAGTCTCACTTTACTCAGTTGTTCCAGCTTCTGATACTATAACCAAGACTTTGTTTATCCTGCATGTGATTGAGGAATTGAAACAACCAGTTTACAAGTTCCTTTGCTTAATGCTCTTATTTTTTCTTTATGCTGTTAACCATCGATGTAGCAAATTATCAGCATCTTTATTTTTATATATTTTCTGAGTCCACACACTGATTATTTCATTTGCAAATGTTACATTAAGATCAATTACTAACCACTATATTAAGAATGTAATGTTAAAGTTAAACTTACATTCTGATAAGGTGGGATATAAAAACTCTGCAGTTAGTTTTTATTTCAAAACAGTATGTGAAGTAAAACTAAAGCAGAAACAACACTACTTAATTTTTTCTATATAATTGACTGAATCTGCACATTTGATTCTTTTACCTAAGGAACACTTCTGATTATCAGCAGCTGTGACAGAATAACAAGCCTGAAAATGGATCAAGCAGATTTGCCCACACATGTATACAATCTTTCACAGAGAGTAGATCAACTTTCTCAAGGTTTAAGAGAGTTGCAATTAGAAAATCAGACACTAAGAGACATTATAAAAGATACTGCAGCTCCTAAACAGGTTACTATTGATTCAACAAATGAGCCTATTGTATCACCTCCAGAAAAATTTTCTGGTGATAGAAGTCAGTTCCGTGACTTAAAGAATGCATGTTACCTTTTATTCACTTTAAGACCAAAAACATACACTACTGATAAACAAAGAGTACTGACAGTTATTTCTTATCTCAGAGCAGAGCCTAGAACTTGGGCCAACTCTTATTTTGAGCAAAATGATCCCATATTAGATAACTTAGAAGTTTTTTTTCATGCAATGGCGTTATTGTATGATGATCCGTGCAAACAACTCACATCAGAAAATTCAATGAGAGCTCTTAAACAGGGAAAGAGGCCTGTAGAGGACTATATAGCCGAATTTAAAAGGGTTTCAAAAGATTCACAGTGGAATGACATCTCACTTAGAAACCAATTTAGATTAGGATTATCAGAAGCCCTGAAAGATGAGCTATCTAGAATAGACATACCAGAAAGTCTGGATAATTTAATGTCTTTGTCAATTAATATTGACAGACGTTTAAGGGAACGAAAGAAGGAAAGATATAATTCAGATCCAATAATACGGAAATCCTATCAACCTTATAAAGTTACAGAAGAACCAATGGAAATTGGTGTAATCAGGGGACCTTTAAGCCCTGAAGAGAAAAAGAGGAGAAGGGAAAATAACCTCTGTCTTTATTGCGCATCTAAAGAACATGAAGTAAAAGACTGCCCTAACCTTACCAAGATAAAAAGAGGTAAGAACTATAACTTCAGTAGTACTTCTGACATAAGTTTTGGTAAACCATCTTACTGTCATTTACTTGTTTCCTTACAGTGGGGCTCAAAAGAGATTATGTTGAAGGCACTCGTTGATTCCGGTGCTTCAAGCAACTTTATTGATTTAGATGTGGTGTATAGGAATGAAATAGCATTAAAGAAAAAACAAAATTCATATGTGTTACGTGTATTTGATGGTAGTCAAATTTCTAACGGACCAATCACACATCAAACAACACCTATTATTATGGTTACACACGGGGAATATAAAGAACATATTTCATTCGACGTAACACCATCACCTCTATTTCCATTAATCTTAGGCTTACCTTGGTTACAACAACACCAACCTAGCATTGATTGGCAAACACTTAGTACACAATTCCAATCTCATTATTGTAAGCAACATTGTTTACCAAAACAAATATACTCACATATAAATAATCTGTCCACAACAAAGAATCAAGTTGGAAAATTACAACACCCAGTACCTGAAATCTATTCCCAATTTCAGGATGTATTTGATAAAAAAGGAGGCGGAGACTTTACCACCGCATAGGACTTACGATTGTCCAATAGATCTCCTTCCTGGGTCACCAATACCTTTTGGTCACATTTATCCACTATCTCAGCCTGAGCTACAGCACTTAAAACAATATCTAGATGAGAATCTAAAAAAGGGCTTTATAAGAGCTTCCACTTCGCCAGCAGCTGCTGGAATGTTTTTCGTGCGCAATAGAGATGGAACACTTAGACCAATTGTTGACTACTGACAGCTCAATAAGATTACAATTAAAAATAGATACCCATTACCTTTGATAACTGAATTAATTGAAAGGTTGGGTAAGGCATCTATTTACACTAAACTAGATTTGAGGGGTGCATATAATTTAATCCGTATAAGGAAAGGGGACGAATGGCTCACAGCGTTCCGTACCAGATATGGTTTGTACGAGTACACTGTGATGCCATTCGGCCTCTGCAACGCCCCAGCAACCTTTCAACATTTTATTAATGAGGTTTTCCGTGATTTACTGGATGTTTGTGTAATCATCTACTTGGATGACATCCTGATTTACTCAGAATCCTTGCAAGAACACATAAAACATGTAACTACAGTACTAACCAGATTAAGAGAGAATCATCTCTATGCAAAACCAGAAAAATGTACATTTCATACCCAAGATATATCATTTCTTGGTTACAGAATTACAGCAGATGGTATCAATATGGAAGATACTAAGATATCCTCCATTACAAATTGGCCACAACCAACCAATGTAAAAGAACTTCAAAGTTTCTTAGGTTTTTCGAATTTTTATCGAAAATGTATTAAAAAATTTTCTTCTATAGTGAAACCTCTCACAAGGCTTACAGGAAAAGGGACACCTTTCGTTTGGACTCTGAATGCACAACAAGCATTTGATTTACTAAAAGAATGTTTCACAACTGCACCAATACTTCATTTCCCAGATCCTACAAAACAGTACATCCTAGAAGTTGATGCATCGGAGTATGCAATAGGTGCCATCCTATCTCAAAGGACAAGTTTAACAGAACCCGTTCATCTGGTTGCTTACTACTCACGATCTTTAACACCTCCAGAAATTAACTATCCAATTGGGGAAAAAGAACTCCTATCGATTAAATCAGCTTTCGAACATTGGAGGCACTTGTTGGAGGGTACAGATATACCAATTCTTGTATATACTGACCACAAGAACCTAGAGTATTTGCAGACTAATCGCACGCTGTCATCAAGACAACTCAGATGGAGTCTGTATTTCTCTAGGTTTAACTTCAATATACAATACAGACCTGGATCACGTAACGGGAAAGCAGATGCTCTGTCAAGACAGAGAACACCCCATAACCATATTGAACCACAGAGAACTGTTCTATCTCCAGGAAATGTCATCTCCTGCATACAACCTTTTACACAAGAATTAAAGGATGCTCAAAGCAGGGATGTTAATACAAATAAATATAATCTCATAAAACATCCAGATGGTCTATATTATTTTGAGAATCTCTTGTATATACCACCAACTTTACAAAAGGTAATTCTACAACAAAACCATGACTCAGTCCTTAATGGACATCCTGGTATACAAAATACATATGATTTAATTAAAAGGAAATACTGGTGGCCTAAGATGTGGAGCTCAATAGAGGATTACATCAAAACTTGTACTTTATGTGTTCAAAACAAAAAGGATCACAAAAAACCTTATGGATATTTAATGTCATTACCGATACCCGATCGACCATGGAAAGAAGTCGCTATGGATTTCATAGTAGAGTTGCCTAAATCTAAGACTTATACTACAATTTTAGTAGTTATCGATTTATTTACTAAGATGGCACATTTCTTGCCCATACCAGCTTTACCCACTGCATCTCAAACTGCGGAGTTGTTTTTATCAAACATTGTAAAAATACATGGACTACCAACAAGTATTCTCACAGACCGTGGTAGCCAATTCACATCTAAATTTTGGCAATCCTTATGTGACAAATTGAATATCACAAGAAAACTTACAACATCATATCATCCGCAAACGAATGGCCAATGTGAACGCACCAACCAAACTTTAGAGCAATATTTACGTGTTTTCTGTTCCCAGCAACAAGATAAATGGGCTGAATATTTGGCAACTGCTGAGTTTGCCTATAATAACACCAAAAATGATTCCACTCAGCTTTCCCCCTTTTTCGCCAATTATGGATTTCATCCTACTTATGATCTCCTACCCAATATGCATGCTCAATGTCCTATTGTTAACGACTTAGTTAATTCCATCGCTCAAAATTTTAAATTATTACAGGATAATATCACCCGGGCTCAATCCCGCCATCAACACTACTACAATTTACGCCGGCGACCAGCTCCGGATTACAAGGTCGGGGATTTGGTCTGGTTATCCACCCGTCACATACGAATACCAGCTACGAAAGCTAAATTCAACCAGTTGTATATAGGACCATTTCCCATAGAAAAAATCATTAACTCCAACGCTGTTGTACTACGGTTACCAGAAAGGTATCGCATACACCCTTCATTCCACGTTGCCATGATTAAACCTTATACTCCTGTCCGATCTGTTCCATCGTCCATTCCGGATTCGGTTCAGTCCCAATCTGACCAAGAGGAGTATGAGGTCTCTGAAATACTGGATTCTAGAGTGTTTCGGGGTGTACTTCAGTATTTAGTCCATTGGGAGGGGTATTCGCATGAGGAGGATTCTTGGGAGCCTGCCACTAACATTTCTGCCCCTCGTTTGGTCTCGCTTTTTCATCGGAGACATCCTGAGAGACCCTCTTTTTGAATCGACTCCTGGAAATAAAACCTGGAGGTTTTCCTTGTGTGGGGGACCTGTCATAATATCAGTATATCTTTACAGCCTGTCCCTTTAAGAACTGCCTGTTGTGTTCCTTTATAAGCATCCTAGCTGCTTTGCTCATTGCTTGTTATTGAGGAACCTCCCCTGGTTTCATTAGAGCCACTTACTGCCTTGTTCAGCTGCTTCCTGCAGCATATCCTGGAAGTCTGCCTTCAGATTCAGTGTGCACCTGGACACCTCCCCCTTCAGACTGGAGCTTTGCAGTCAAACAGAAGCCTGCTGCTCTTTGGTAACAACACATCCTTTTTGTCAGCGGATTCCAGTAAGTACTTACTGCATTACCATTGTACTACAGACTGTTGCTGTTTGAAGTCTCACTTTACTCAGTTGTTCCAGCTTCTGATACTATAACCAAGACTTTGTTTATCCTGCATGTGATTGAGGAATTGAAACAACCAGTTTACAAGTTCCTTTGCTTAATGCTCTTATTTTTTCTTTATGCTGTTAACCATCGATGTAGCAAATTATCAGCATCTTTATTTTTATATATTTTCTGAGTCCACACACTGATTATTTCATTTGCAAATGTTACATTAATATCAATTACTAACCACTATATTAAGAATGTAATGTTAAAGTTAAACTTACATTCTGATAAGGTGGGATATAAAAACTCTGCAGTTAGTTTTTATTTCAAAACAGTATGTGAAGTAAAACTAAAGCAGAAACAACACTACTTATTTTTTTCTATATAATTGACTGAATCTGCACATTTGATTCTTTTACCTAAGGAACACTTCTGATTATCAGCAGCTGTGACACTAACGCAGCCCTTCTGTGAACTCTAAATACCAGCGGTATTTAAAAGGTGCGGGGGGAAAAAAACACGCGTAGCTAACGCACCCCTTTGGCCGCAGAACTCTAAATCTAGCGGTGTGTTTCTTAATTTAGATCTAACATGGTTGGGTTAACACACATAAAAACTTACGGCTAGATTACAAGTTTTTGTCGGTAAGGCTGTGCGGTGCTAACGAGCATTTTATTCTCACCGCTCACTTAAGACAACGCTGGTATTACGGTTCTTTATAAACCCAGCATTAGCCACAGAAAAGTGAGCGGAGAGCAAAATTTAGCTCCACATCTCACCTCAATACCAGCGCTGCTTATGGTAGCGGTAAGCTGGCTAAACAAAAAAAAAAGCAGCGTTCAGCTCCTAACGCAGCCCCATTGTTTCCTATGGGAAAATACATTTTATGTCTACACCTAACACCCTAACATGAACCCCGAGTCTAAACACCCCTAATATTACACTTATTAACCCCTAATCTGCCGTCCCCGACATCGCCGACACCTACATTATATTATTAACCCCTAATCTGCCGCTCCGGACACCGCCGCCATCTACATTATACCTATGAACCCCTAATCTGTTGACCCCAACATCGCCGAACCCTACATTATATTTATTAACCCCTACTCTGCCCCCCCAACGTCGCCGCAACCTACCAACATTTATTAACCCCTATTCTGCCGCCCCCAACGTCACCCTAAACCTAAGTCTAACCCTAACCCTAACACCCCCCCCTAATTTAAATATAATTTAAAATAATCTAAATAAAATTACTATAATTAAATAAATTAATCCTATTTAAAACTAAATACTTACCTATAAAATAAACCCTAAGATAGCTACAATATAACTAATAGTTACATTGTATCTAGTTTAGGATTTATTTTTATTTTACAGGCAACTTTGTATTTATTTTAACTAGGTAGAATAGTTATTAAATAGTTATTAACTATTTAATAACTACCTAGCTAAAATAAATAAAAAAGTACCTGTAAAATAAAACCTAACCTAAGTTACAATTACACCTAACACTACACTATAATTAAATGAAATCCCTAAACTAAATTCACTTAAATACAATTAAATAAAATAAACTAAAGTACAAAAAACAAACACTAAATTACAGAAAATAAAAAAATAATTACAAATTTCTAAACTAATTACACCTAATCTAATTCTATCAGCCAATCGGAATTAAGGTTCCAATAGAATGCAAGCTCAATCCTATTGGCTGATTGGATCATCCAATAGGATTGAACTTCAATTCTATTGGCTGATTGCATCAGCCAATAGGATTTTTCCTACCTTAATTTCGATTGGCTGATAGAATCCTATCAGCCAATCGGAATTCAAGGGACGCCATCTTGGATGACGTCATTTAAAGGAACTTTCATTCGTCGGGAGTCGTCGAAAGAAGTGGATGCTCCGCATCGGTTGGCTTGAAGATGGACCTGCTCCGCTCCGGATTAATGAAGATAGAAGATGCCGCCTGGATGAAGTCTTCTGGCCGTCTGGAGGACCTCTTCTGCCCAGATCGGATGAAGACTTCTGGCCATCTGGAGGATCACTTCTGCCCGGTTGGGTGAAGACGTCTCAAGGTAGGGTGATCTTCAAGGGGTTAGTGTTAGGTTTTATTAAGGGGGGATTGGATGGATTTTAGAGTAGGGTTGTGTGTGTGGTGGTGGGTTTTAATGTTGGGGGGGTATTGTATTTTTTTACAGGTAAAAGAGCAGATTACTTTGGGGCAATGCCCCGCAAAAGGCCCTTTTAAGGGCTATATGTAATTTATTATAGGGTAGGGATTTTTATTATTTTGGTGGGCTTTTTTATTTTATTAGGGGGATTAGATTAGGTGTAATTAGTTTAAAAAACTTGTAATTATTTTATTATTTTCTGTAATTTAGTGGGATTTTTTCGTACTTTAGTTTATTTAATTTAATTGTAATTAATTGTAGTTAATGTAGGTAATTCATTTAATTATAGTGTAGTGTTAGGTATAATTGTAACTTAGGTTAGTGTTTATTTTACAGGTAAATTTGTACTTATTTTAGCTAGGTAGCTATTAAATAGTTAATAACTATTTAATAATTATTGTACCTAGTTAAAATAAGTACAAAGTTGCCTGTAAAATAAAAATAAACCCTGAGATAGCTACAATGTAACTATTAGTTATATTGTAGCTATCTTACGGCTAGATTTGGAGTTTGGCGGTAAAAGGGCTGTTAACGCTCCGCGGGTTTTTTTCTGGCCGCACCATAAATTTAACTCTGGTATCGAGAGTTCAAACAAATGCTGCGTTAGGCTCCAAAAAAGGAGCGTAGAGCATTTTTACCGCAAATGCAACTCTCGATACCAGAGTTGCTTACGGACGCGGCCGGCCTCAAAAACGTGCTCGTGCACGATTCTCCCATAGGAAACAATGGGGCTGTTTGAGCTGAAAAAAAACCTAACACCTGCAAAAAAGCAGCGTTCAGCTCCTAACGCAGCCCCATTGTTTGCTATGGGGAAACACTTCCTACGTCTGCACCTAACACCCTAACATGTACCCCGAGTCTAAACACCCCTAGCCTTACACTTATTAACCCCTAATCTGCCGCCCCCGCTATCGCTGACCCCTGCATTACACTTTTAACCCCTAATCTGCCGCTCCGTAAACCGCCGCCACCTACGTTATCCCTATGTACCCCTAATCTGCTGCCCTAACATCGCCGACCCCTATGTTATATTTATTAACCCCTAATCTGCCCCCCACAACGTCGCCGACAACTGCCTACACTTATTAACCCCTAATCTGCCGAGCGGACCTGAGCGCTACTATAATAAAGTTATTAACCCCTAATCCGCCTCACTAACCCTATCATAAATAGTATTAACCCCTAATCTGCCCTCCCTAACATCGCCGACACCTACCTTCAATTATTAACCCCTAATCTGCCGACCGGAGCTCACCGCTATTCTAATAAATGTATTAACCCCTAAAGCTAAGTCTAACCCTAACACTAACACCCCCCTAAGTTAAATATAATTTTTATCTAACGAAATAAATTAACTCTTATTAAATAAATGATTCCTATTTAAAGCTAAATACTTACCTGTAAAATAAATCCTAATATAGCTACAATATAAATTACATTTATATTATAGCTATTTTAGGATTAATATTTATTTTACAGGCAACTTTGTAATTATTTTAACCAGGTACAATAGCTATTAAATAGTTAAGAACTATTTAATAGTTACCTAGTTAAAATAATAACAAATTTACCTGTAAAATAAATCCTAACCTAAGATATAATTAAACCTAACACTACCCTATCAATAAAATAATTAAATAAACTACCTACAATTACCTACAATTAACCTAACACTACACTATCAATAAATTAATTAAACACAATTGCTACAAATAAATACAATTAAATAAACTATCTAAAGTACAAAAAATAAAAAAGAACTAAGTTACAGAAAATAAAAAAATATTTACAAACATAAGAAAAATATTACAACAATTTTAAACTAATTACACCTACTCTAAGCCCCCTAATAAAATAACAAAGACCCCCAAAATAAAAAATTCCCTACCCTATTCTAAAATACAAAAATTACAAGCTCTTTTACCTTACCAGCCCTGAACAGGGCCCTTTGCGGGGCATGCCCCAAGAATTTCAGCTCTTTTGCCTGTAAAAAAAAACATACAATACCCCCCCCCAACATTACAACCCACCACCCACATACCCCTAATCTAACCCAAACCCCCTTAAATAAACCTAACACTAATCCCCTGAAGATCTTCCTACCTTGTCTTCACCATCCAGGTATTACCGATCCGTCCTGGCTCCAAGATCTTCATCCAACCCAAGCGGGGGTTGGCGATCCATAATCCGGTGCTCCAAAGTCTTCCTCCTATCCGGCAAGAAGAGGACATCCGGACCGGCAAACATCTTCTCCAAGCGGCATCTTCTATGTTCTTCCATCCGATGACGACCGGCTCCATCTTGAAGACCTCCAGCGCGGATCCATCCTCTTCTTCCGACGACTAGACGACGAATGACGGTTCCTTTAAGGGACGTCATCCAAGATGGCGTCCCTCGAATTCCGATTGGCTGATAGGATTCTATCAGCCAATCGGAATTAAGGTAGGAATATTCTGATTGGCTGATGGAATCAGCCAATCAGAATCAAGTTCAATCCGATTGGCTGATCCAATCAGCCAATCAGATTGAGCTCGCATTCTATTGGCTGATCGGAACAGCCAATAGAATGCGAGCTCAATCTGATTGGCTGATTGGATCAGCCAATCGGATTGAACTTGATTCTGATTGGCTGATTCCATCAGCCAATCAGAAAATTCCTACCTTAATTCCGATTGGCTGATAGAATCCTATAAGCCAATCGGAATTCGAGGGACGCCATCTTGGATGACGTCCCTTAAAGGAACCGTCATTCGTCGTCTAGTCGTCGGAAGAAGAGGATGGATCCGCGCTGGAGGTCTTCAAGATGGAGCCGGTCGTCATCGGATGGAAGAACATAGAAGATGCCGCTTGGAGAAGATGTTTGCCGGTCCGGATGTCCTCTTCTTGCCGGATAGGAGGAAGACTTTGGAGCACCGGATTATGGATCGCCAACCCCCGCTTGGGTTGGATGAAGATCTTGGAGCCAGGACGGATCGGTGATACCTGGATGGTGAAGACAAGGTAGGAAGATCTTCAGGGGATTAGTGTTAGGTTTATTTAAGGGGGTTTGGGTTAGATTAGGGGTATGTGGGTGGTGGGTTGTAATGTTGGGGGGGGGGTATTGTATGTTTTTTTTTACAGGCAAAAGAGCTGAAATTCTTGGGGCATGCCCCGCAAAGGGCCCTGTTCAGGGCTGGTAAGGTAAAAGAGCTTGTAATTTTTGTATTTTAGAATAGGGTAGGGAATTTTTTATTTTGGGGGTCTTTGTTATTTTATTAGGGGGCTTAGAGTAGGTGTAATTAGTTTAAAATTGTTGTAATATTTTTCTTATGTTTGTAAATATTTTTTTATTTTCTGTAACTTAGTTCTTTTTTATTTTTTGTACTTTAGATAGTTTATTTAATTGTATTTATTTGTAGCAATTGTGTTTAATTAATTTATTGATAGTGTAGTGTTAGGTTAATTGTAGGTAATTGTAGGTAGTTTATTTAATTATTTTATTGATAGGGTAGTGTTAGGTTTAATTATATCTTAGGTTAGGATTTATTTTACAGGTAAATTTGTTATTATTTTAACTAGGTAACTATTAAATAGTTCTTAACTATTTAATAGCTATTGTACCTGGTTAAAATAATTACAAAGTTGCCTGTAAAATAAATATTAATCCTAAAATAGCTATAATATAAATGTAATTTATATTGTAGCTATATTAGGATTTATTTTACAGGTAAGTATTTAGCTTTAAATAGGAATCATTTATTTAATAAGAGTTAATTTATTTCGTTAGATAAAAATTATATTTAACTTAGGGGGGTGTTAGTGTTAGGGTTAGACTTAGCTTTAGGGGTTAATACATTTATTAGAATAGCGGTGAGCTCCGGTCGGCAGATTAGGGGTTAATAATTGAAGGTAGGTGTCGGCGATGTTAGGGAGGGCAGATTAGGGGTTAATACTATTTATGATAGGGTTAGTGAGGCGGATTAGGGGTTAATAACTTTATTATAGTAGCGCTCAGGTCCGCTCGGCAGATTAGGGGTTAATAAGTGTAGGCAGTTGTCGGCGACGTTGTGGGGGGCAGATTAGGGGTTAATAAATATAACATAGGGGTCGGCGATGTTAGGGGCAGCAGATTAGGGGTACATAGCGATAACGTAGGTGGCGGCGATTTGCGGTCGGAAGATTAGGGGTTAATTATTTTAAGTAGCTTGCGGCGACGTTGTGGGGGGCAAGTTAGGGTTTAATAAATATAATATAGGGGTCGGCGGGGTTAGGGGCAGCAGATTAGGGGTACATAAGTATAACGTAGGTGGCGGTCGGCAGATTAGGGGTTAAAAATTTTAATCGAGTGGCGGCGATGTGGGGGGACCTCAGTTTAGGGGTACATAGGTAGTTTATGGGTGTTAGTGTACTTTAGGGTACAGTAGTTAAGATCTTTATAAACCGGCGTTAGCCAGAAAGCTCTTAACTCCTGCTTTTTTCAGGCGGCTGGAATCTTGTCGTTAGAGCTCTAACGCTCACTGCAGAAACAACTCTAAATACCAGCGTTAGAAAGATCCCATTGAAAAGATAGGCTACGCAAATGGCGTAGGGGGATCTGCGGTATGGAAAAGTCGCGGCTGTAAAGTGAGCGTTAGACCCTTTAATCACTGACTCCAAATACCAGCGGGCGGCCAAAACCAGCGTTAGGAGCCTCTAACGCTGGTTTTGACGGCTACCGCCGAACTCTAAATCTAGGCCTTAGGGTTTATTTTATAGGTAAGTATTTAGTTTTAAATAATTTAGTTAATTGTAGTAATTTTATTTAGATTTATTTAAATAATATTTAAGTTAGGGGGGTGTTAGGGTTAGGGTTAGACTTAGATTTAGAGGTTAATACATTTAATATAGTAGCGATGGCGTTGGGGGTGGCAGATTAGGGGTTAATAAATGTAGGTAGGTGTCGGCGATATTAGGGACGGCAGATTAGGGGTTAATAAAATGTAACTAATGTTTGCGAGGCGGGAGTGTGGCGGTTTAGGGGTTAATATATTTATTAAAGTGGCAGCGATGTCCGGTCGGCATATTAGGGGTTAAAAATTTTAGTTAAGTGTTTGCGATGTGGGGGGGGGGCTCGGTTTAGGGGTTAATAGGTAGTTTATGGGTGTTAGTGTACTTTTTAGCACTTTAGTTAAGAGTTTTATGTTACAGCGTTAGCCCATAAAACTCTTAACTACTGACTTTTAAATGTGGTAGGAGTCTTGACAGGAGAGGCTGTACCGCTTACTTTTTCCAAGACTCGTAATACCGGCATTAGGAAAATCCCATTGAAAAGATAGGATACGCAATTTACGTAGGTGGAATTGCGGTATGCTCGAGTCGCGGAAAAAAAGTGAGCGGTACACCTGTACCTGCCAGACTCTTAATACCAGCGGGCGTTAAAAAGCAGGGTTGGGACCTCTCAACGCTGCTTTTTAAGGCTAACGCAAGACTCGTAATCTATGCATTAGTATTCTTAATGTGCATTTTTAAGGTGTTAGCGCGTGAGTGAAGGTGTTTCAACTTGTAATATGTGCGGTATCCGTGTTCTTAGTTCTGTCATATTTTTTTTAGCACTGTTGATATTGCTCCAAAACATTTGGTGTCTCTTACTTTCCTCCATCATGTGAAAGTTTTGTTGGTCTCTTCCACTTTAGATCTATGTTCCTAATTTCACTAGCTCTGTTCTTCTGAGGAGCACTGTTAAATATTGTTGGAATTAGGTGCCTTGAAGCAAGTTTCCCAAACTTCAATGTTCTTAGGTCTGGAAGTGTAGCCTGGATTGAGTTCACTCTAATTAGTGTAAAAGAAAGTTATTAGACTTAAATTTGTGAAGTTGTTTTGTGCTTTTTCTTATTTCTTTTTCTTTATAGGAGATACGCTGTCCTGGTCTTTGGTAAATTAATTTCTTCATTTTATTATTTACTTTACAGCAGAAAATTGTCTGTTTTTTACACTGCTTATCTTCAAAGATTACTGCAGATTGTATGTTAGAACATCCTCTGTTGTAAATGCTTTGTTCTTGAAAATGATTTCCTTTCAAAACAAGTTTTTTGTGTCCCACCCAATTTCTTTGTTTTACTGTTGTGGTATTTTGTTGTTGGTGACTTGATTTCTACTGTGAGTGAAGGAAACACAGAGTTCTTATTACGAATTAAATAAATTATATTTTTTTCAGTTAATAGTTTAGAAGTATTCATTATTTTATGTCCATATTCAAATTACTTTGAACTCTAAGAGGCTGATTTATCATTGGTCTGTCCAACATGATCCGCTCAGCGGATCATGTCTGACAAACATTGATGAATGCCAACAGCATACGACATTGCACAAGCAGTCCTGTTGAACTGCTTGTGCAATGTCGCCCCCTGCAGATTCGCGGCCAATCGGCTGCTAGCAGGGGTTGTCAATCGTATAGGATCGGGCAGATTGATGTCTGCAGCCTCACAGGCAGCGAACCAGTTAAGGAGCAGCGGTATTAAGACAGCTGCTTCCTAACTGCTGTTTCCGGCAAGCCTGAAGGCTCGTGCGGAAACAGGGACATCAAGTTCCATTTGGAGCTTGATAATTCGTCCCCTAAGAATGTCACATAAAATACATAAGCACATGACATTTTCAATGGTCATGTATGCAGATTTTAATTTATAGTAAACTCTAAAACAGTGAAAATATTACACATAAAACCTAATTAACATAAAAAAAGAGTTTTATATGGAACCTCCCCCAAACTGTTGGCACTACTGATCACAAGAACAGTCTCTCTTATTTCAAGGCCAATCATAGACTTCTAGTGAGACAATGAGACAATGTCAATACTTCTTGTAATAGCAGCTAAGTAGGCGCTATATTTTTGCATTCATTATGTTTAATGCAATATATTTTCACCAGTTTAAGTTTATTTTTTATTATAATGTGCCCACTAGTTTTATGCGAATATATTTATAGCCGGTACATAACTATTAATACATTTTTGTGCTTATGAATTTTGTGCCAATTATTTACTGAGATCGCTGGCCTTTTTTTTTAGTTCCCCTCTTCCATTTGTGTATAGCAGTTCCTATCCTCTTTAGGGCAGATCTGATCTCAGTAAATACTGCTGTTCTGAGAGGGGAAATAAAATGTATCTGGATTATTGAACACAAAACTTGCGTGTTTAAATCAATAAATGGTGTATAGGAATGGAAAGAAACATGATGGGGAAAATGGTTGTGGAGTTGTTTGTTGGAGTAAATCAGGTAATTTCTTGAGATGTAAAAATAGGGACTACAGGAAAACCCGAAGTGGATCTCATATGACCCGAGTTGTCCATCACTAACATAGATGGTCCCACATCTATACTTATATAGTTACTTTATTCTACATTATATAAGTGGTCTGATAAAAAACAAAACACACACATAGAGCTATAAATGGCTACCAGCTCACTAGTGCTGGATCCAGAGGCAGAACTTTTCTCCACTTTCTGCAATGAGATTTTTTTTATTAAAAGATTTTCTGTAGTAAAAATGTAGTTAACAATTTCTTACAAGAATGTCTTACATTCAAGAGTCACATCTTTTACAGACTGGGAAATGCTAGGAGGCTGTGTTAAAAAAAATGCCTGAGAGCCAGTCATCAATGTGCTTCCACTTTTTAGCACTGCTCGGTGTTTGACTGTTCTCTTCAAACAGTGCTTCTCTCATGCTGCACTGTGTTGAGGAAAACATACACAGTGCAGCCATAGCACAATATTGTTAGAATATAACAGGCTAATGTGGAGCAGCACTGCAAAGTGAACATGCTAACAGTTCCTGCATGTGCCCTGGTCTTTCTGCAGACATGCTCCGTTTTCTGCGATGACATCTCAGATCACAGCATGTTCTGCCTTGGGGGTGCTGGACAAGTAAGACATTGCAATAAATTAATTAAATGATGTGGCTTTCATCCTACGTTTAATACTAAGCAGATGTATAACTTTTCCCTTATAGACATTTCTCCCCTGACTACAGTGGTACTCTTCTATATATATAAATACAGGTATATACTTTTTCTTTTTAAAAGTGATTCTTCAAAAACTCTAAGCAGCCAAACCAACTTATAATTTATGAGTAACCTCATTTCTTACTAGAAAAGCAACTTAATCCATGAAATACATACTTTATTTCAATGACATTTTTATACATAGCTTTATCATTACAGTTAGAAATGCAAAGCTTCTATCTCATGTGAGCGTGGGTTATTATATCCGGTTTTGGCAACTGACCTTGAACTTCAAGATGAATTATCTTGTAATCAGATCCATCAAGCTGTAAAAGGCAGACATACGACCCTGTGTCAGTAATTTTCAAATCCTTTATCTCAAGGATAGCCCGTCCCTTTTTCAGTTCATCCATCAACATTGACGTTCGCCCAAAGTAATTATTATCCTGACTTATCAGATCCTTTATTCCATTGGTAATGCGATATGCTTCCCTCTTTTTTGATTTAACAATGTGGTCCCATGAAACTGTTAATTTTGTAATGTTAAAATTATCATCTACTTGAAAGTTGCATTCCATTTGCACGGTGGCTCCGTACAGTGCTTGATATGACAATCTTGGAGCTTGTACTGTAAATAAAGCTGGATTTGCATAAAAAATACAAACAGTTATCAATATTATTTGAAACACAATCATTTTTGTAATATTCCTTAAATTTATAATATATTATATTATGTGTCTCAAACAAACATTATAGGAACAGATTACAATGGGAGCTGTATTTAGTGCTGCCGCTTGAAAGTAAAAAAATGTTGCGCGTGTGGGTTAGAGCACGTATTACAAGTAAAAAGCTAAATTTCAGGGCCTCGGATATTGCGCCAGTGCTAACTTTTTCTCCCCATAGACCTTAATGGAGAGCGTAGAAGAAAAAAACCTAACACTTATCGTTTGTGCATTAACCCAACAGGAGTTATTAATATTTCAACTTCCAATGTTTTTCACAAACAGGAAAATGTTATTTTTATTTTAAATTCCTATTTCTTTATATATCTTCATATAACTATACCATATATATTTATAGATTGGTGTGTTGTACAGGACTCAGAAAAGATCCCAACTGTCCAACACGTAAGCAGGCACCATAGATTGTTCCAAACACCTTTATTGTGTCAAACACATAACGTTTCAGCCCCCCACAGAGGCCTTGGTCACATAAATAGTAATGCCCCCTGCACATTCGTGGCCAATCGGCCGCTATCAGGGGGTGTCAATCAACCCGATTGTATGGGATAGGGCGGATTGCTGTCCATTGCCTCAGAGGTGGCGGACGAGTTAATGTAGCAGCCGGGCTTGATAAATTGGCCCCCTTATGAACATTTTTATGTTTTAATCTACATCTGCATGCTTTACATGCAAAACAAGACAAATACCCTCATAACCTGCACACATATATATATATATATATATATATATATATATATATATATACATACACACTATACATTTTATGTTATTTAGTATTAAAGTCAAAGTAAATCCTAGCGTTTTACAAATGCTAGGATTTACTATTGAAACAAATAAAGAGTATGGTAACTTCATGTAGAAAGCTCCTTTATTTGATTCAATTGATCGTCGCTCTTAGCTCCTACAGCAGCCCACAGCTAAAAAAAAATTAAATAGCCGTGCAGTATATCCAGGTTCGGCACCCATGGGAGCCGGATTTACCGCACGGCTATTGGCTAAGAGGTGAAAACGTCACCTCTTAGCCAAAAATTTTTTTAACCGTGCGCTGCTGTAGGAGCTAAGAACGGCGACCGATTGAATCAAATAAAGGAGCTTTCTATATGAAGTATCTTATATTTCATGAATGAAAGTGCCCTTTATTTGTTTCAATAGTAAATCCTAGCGTTTGTAAAATGCTAGGATTTACTTTCACTTTAATTTAGAGAATTACAACTTTTAGTGACTACTCTGGCCTATATATATATAAGTACACTGCACCGTATAATGGTGAGTAGTGTATACCCTGATATTAACACACACTGGTGTATAAGGATCATGAGGTTCTATATACTGATAATAAGCCCTATATAATGATGCTGAGGGGCCGGACACTGATAATGAGCATGCTGCTCTGTAAAATTATGCTTTTCTAAAGACTTGTACACTGATAATGTGCATGTTACATTGCATAATGATGAGGCTGGTAGTCTACCCTGCATCAAGATGCACAGTGTAGGACAACTGGATATACTATACATGATAAAACACATACAGGCCAGAGTGACCAGTTTTTTTTTTGTTTATTTCACTGCATTAATATACTGTACTGATTGTATTAATTTATATATATAAAACAATAAGAATAACAATTACATAACTATATTTGAATCACTCACTGGACTGAAGGGGAGGCAAGTATCTCTCTAGCATCCAAGCAAGGAGTTAATGTAGCTTCCTTAAGATCGAGGTCTGGCTGAAGCAATGGGATGAAGGAATGTTGCACAGCCTTGTGACCACCGGTACCGTTCTTATATCACGCAGGGGGAACAAATTTGACACTAACTACAGGGAGAGTGATACTACCCAGCTGTACACACCGATCCAAGAAGGGGGAGTGAAATCAGCAAAACCAGGAGCTTCGGTTACCTGTCAGCAGAACGGCAGTCTGCTTGCTTTATTGTTGTTCAAAGTACTGTAGGCTATTTATCATTGTTTTGCAGATAAGTTAAGAAACCTGCAAACTCCTTTGCAGTACAAATTTGCTGTGCATAAGGAAGTGGGAGATGGCACACGTCCCTTAGCAGATTGCGGTAAATGTGACAGCATGGAGATGGTTGGTTATTTACCCTCATCTGTCACAGCTACACATACAAGTGTGAGGGTTATGTAGGCTAGGTAAATGTGACAGTTTTTTTCTTTCTACAGTTTGACTCCGCAACAATTCTGACAACTATTCCCTGCTTTATTAATTGCAACCTCTATCTCCAAAGGGCGGCCCTGACTAGGGGTTGGTGTTACCCCTCCCCAGGGTGTCACCCGGTGCAGTCTGCACCCTCTGCATCTCCCCTAGTGAGGCCACTGGAACAAAGGTGTTAAAACAAAAAGAGGATGATTCAGTTTCCTGATCAAAGACTGATTCTTGATCATCTGAAAACACTTCACTCACAGAGAATAAATCAGAAGAACCTAGGCCTGGAACATTCATCTTAGCATTAGCAGACTTAGATTTACTTAAATCAGATAAGATAGAAGAGGGAATATCAGTCACCACCTTCTTACTCTTACTTGGAGGGGGCATGACCATCAACATCTCATATATAGAAGAGTGTACAAAATCATTAAATCCTGGAGTAAAATCTGAAAAACTCTCCAGTGAAGAACAAAGGGAGGACAGATACCCTCAGAAGCAAGAGCAGCATTAGACTGATTAGAATGCATAAGATGATAAGACATGCTTTGCAAAGCTGAGCAGGGGGGGGGGGTTGCATCAACCAGTTTGCTAAAAATACACTTAATATTAGTAGGAAAGTACAGCGGATCTAGCTTCTGACATACTAGTATTAACAGAAGAGGGGACAGGATCAGTATGCTCCATAATGAAAAAGAGATAAACAGGCAAAGGTAATGAGTAAATCAAAACACAGACAATGATTTAAACATAACAATAAAGGCAGGATAGATAAAGTTACCTTACACTTAGGTGATCACTAACACAATGACAGGCCAAACATACATACAAGTAAAAGAAAAGGACGCACACAAGCAAGTCAACGTGCGCAAACAAAAAAATATGATTAAAAGAAAAGCTGACAACGCTAACATAAATAAATACTTGCACCTCAAGACCTACATAGGGTGAAATAAGGTACTTATTTAACCAAGCCTAAAATGCCTGACCTAATGGTCCATAAGCTTTGATATACCCATAAGTGAGTACCTACTAATAGCCTACAGGCTAAAATGGTGCCAGCAACAACCCCCACACTTACCTGATAGGCACCCATACTACTGGACTTACTGTAAGCAAAAACAACTGCTTCCTGTAGATAGCCAATCCAGTGCTGTACATGTGATAGGGGAGTATCTAAATATATATAGTTTAACACTGAATCAACAGGAAGAGGCTAGGGACCAGTCCCGGCGAAACCTGTGGAAGACCTGTAACTGATTTCCATAGGGTGTTCTTGTGCCACTACCCATACCAGAAAGACATACCTCTGTCCAAACAGTAGCTATCTGAGAGGAAACTGGGCCTCAAATTGGTTTGGGAACCCTTCTCACAAACACCTAGAACACCTCCCTTCTTTACCTTCCTCCTGTGAAGGCAAAGACAAGACTAGTTTCCAGCAAGGTGGGAAGGGTTTTAAGGGCTCTTGGGATTTTGGGATTTATGCCTTCTCCTAGTGGTCACCATCTTTATGAAAGAAAGTAAGTTGTTGAATAGGTAATCTCCCTTATCCTTATACCTTTACAGTATTCTGATACACATCAAATCTGATTTTTTTTTTGGTGCTCACAATATATAATGCATCTATACATCCATCCATTTTCAGAATAAACTACTCAATATATTTTAATTGATAAGAGAATAAGTTCATTCATTAATTTTACAATCTATCTTTAAATTATAAGTTTCTGATAAAGGTAGTACTCTTTTGGATAGGACAAATTTCTGATAATCTTAATGAAATATATACTCTCTACCCAACAATTCTTAATTTAAAATTGTAAATTAATAGATTCAAAAGAGATATACTCTTGAATAAAAAGGATTTAATATTGGGAAGTTTGAGAAATAATATATAGGGGCATATATCTCATATATAAAGCATTTGAAGTTTGAATTTATGGATTATCTGTAATGGAAATTATATATATTCAAAACTCTATCCCAATGTATACTATTATATGAAGTTAAAATTGTAATTGTCTGAAATATTATAAAATAATGGGCCACTCCTAAAAGTAAATGCATTAAGGATTAGAGCTGAATTCTGACACAGTTGGATCAGCTATTAAAAAAATCATGTGATATAAGACTTTTAACATCAATGTAGCCGCCAATAAGCAAGTTCTATCCTTGGTGGTGAACCAAAAATGGGCCAGTTCTTAAGCTTAGATTCCTGCTTTTTCAAATAAATATATCAAGCGAATGAAGAAAAATGGGTAAATTAGAAAGTTGCTTAGAATTACATGCTCTATCTGAATAATGAAAGAAAAAAAATTAAGTTTAGTATCCCTTTAATGTGGCTAATTGGTAACACACCTAACAGAAATGATCAAGTATGCATTGATAGTAGATAACATAAATATTACAAAAAGCAATTAAACAAAAATACAACATAAAATATGCTCCATAGTGAGTATGAACATTAGAATAGCCACTTGGAGGGGCCAAAAGCTTTGCCTCCATTAGTGAAAGGATTAACAATTATGACTTGTCCATTTTCCACTCTTACTATCCCGTTGAATTTATTCTAACTATAGTTTAATTGGGTGTTGCAACCCTACGATTAATTGGAGAGTATGTGGCCAAAAGAAAGAAGAGAGAGATCAAAAAGGTGGGGGGGGGGGGAGGTAAGAGAAAAAAAAACAAAAGAAAGAGGGAAAGATAGGGGAAGATATGGTATGGGGTGGGGGTTGTGCCACAAACATATATATCTAGAACCTTGGCCAACTAGTGATCTTCTCCTATGGTCTAGTGGAGTAACTAGGACATAGGTAGGGCTTGTTCCCAATAAAATATAAGATCCAGAAAATAGAAAGGCTTAGCATGATTTAAAAATCCATATTCCTCCATGTAAAGGAATTCAGAGGTTCTATCTAACAACATCAGTTTGGAAGGCGAGATGAAAGTTCTCCAATGTCTAGCTATTAGTGATTTTGCTCCATTTATTCCTATCTGTAAGAGGTGTCCTGAGTTTGCATTTGTTTTTGGGAAGGTCATTCAATAGTGCCATTCTGGGGGTTAGGTTAAAAAGGCCCTCAATATCTTTTGGAAGTGTTCTTCAACCATCAGCCATAAGGAATGGATGGCCCTACATGTTTAGCAAATGTGGAGAAGCGTGCCACGGTCTCCATACTACCCCCAGCACCCACTGGATGCTCCCCTATATATCACTGACAACCGTGCAGGGGTGACGAACCACCAACGTTTAACATTTCTTATTTAAGATTATTAAGCATAAAATTAGAAAAAGAAGCAAATCTTTGAATTTCAAGAAGTGCAGCTTGAATTAAAACTGAAGGCAATGATAATGATAAAAGAACATTAATGATAAAAGAGCCTTTGGCATTCATTGCTACTTTTTAATTGAGGGGGCCAGTTTGGATTCCAGACACTTTTTTTGCATTGTATGTGTGTAGCAAGCACTTCCATTGTTAGGACAAATAAGATAGGGACAGGAGGCATCCTTGTCTTGTACGATTACAAATGTAGAAGGTAAGTGTGTGAATACCATTGGCCTTGACCTTTGCTGAAGGGGAAGAGTAAGGACTAAAGATACAGAGTATAGTTTTTGAGCCAAAGCCTAATGCTTCCATGGTAGCTCTCAAGAAGGACTAGTCAGTGAGAGCAAATGCTTTTTCAGCATTCCCTCACCATAATTTCACTGACCTTGGCCATCAGTCAATTTAACCCTAACCTAAACCTAACAAGCAGCCCCAGCTAACCTGCCACCTCATTCACTATTGAAAACAACAATGATCCAGCTTAACCCTCAAAATTAACTCTACCTAACATATCCACACAAGACTGTCCCAGCTTCAATAAATTATCCCTACCACAATACCTCCCAACATCCAAGGGACCTCCTTTAGAGCTCCCTACCATATTACCAAAGGCTTGTTCTACTGCTTAATCCTCTCTCAAATCCCCTCCATAATCAAATGAATACTTAAAGGGACAGTCTACACCTTAGTCATCTTAAAGTCTTACCTTAGATTAAGCTGCAAAGAGCCCTATGCACCCCTTTCTATATCATGCAGCAGGAACAGTAAAAAAGGCTTTTATAAAATAATAGCATTTTTGGCCATTTTGAAATGGAGGCCAATCTACGCCCACTGATGACATCACAATCCAAAGTGCATCTAGGCATTCTGCTGAATAACATTGACTGTCTGCTGAATCCAACTAGTGAGACTTTTGTGATTAGATGCCATATACAGCTCGGATCATTTCTTCATCAGTGGGCGGAGCTTGGAGGCAATTTCAGAGTGGACAGAAATTATATTCTTTTTAAAATAACTTCTTACCGTTCCTGCTGCTTAATATAGAAAGGGGTGCAGGAGGTTATTTGCAGCTTTATCTAAGGAAAGATTTTAAGATGATTAAGGTGTAGACTGTCCCTTTAATGTAATTTGCCTATCTTTATTCTTTCATGGTCACTCTTCAGCCTTTTTTATCTAGCAAAATAATTCACATTTTTCCTTTTTGTCTGCAGTTCACTGAAAATCTTTAAATTAACCAATCATTATAGTGATGGAAATGTTAACTGTCAACATTGAGCCATCCTCCTACTCTTCTGATTGGTTAGCCAGCTTCTTTCAGCGCACTTCTGCTGTTAATACCACATCTTATACTTGTACTGCTTGTACTGCTATTATCAGTAGCACAGCATCTGTTTAAGTGTGGTTATGTCTCTGTTATGCTCTACTCTAAGTTTTAGACATGTTTAAAAGCATTTGCAGATAAGTTTATCCTTAATTTTATAGCAACAGTATAAACTACTGACACATTAATACATAAGTAATTAAGTCCAGCATTATTTATGTTTAAATGACACACTAAATTAACTTCTTTGTTGAGTTAGAAAGTTCATGGAGCCTATTTATGATGGTGCGAGCGGACATGATCTAATAAGCCCTGCACATCGATAAATGCCGGCAGCATACGCTCTCAGTATTTATCATTGCACCAGCAGTTCTTGTGAACTGCTGGTGCAATACCGCCCCCTGCAGATTTGCCAATCGGCCGCTAGCAGGGGGTGTCAATTAACCCAATTGTATTCCCTCACATTTGTACAGATGTAAAAAAATATATTATGATCCAAATAATTAAATAACTGTCAAATAACTGGATTTATTGTCCCTACAGAAAAGCAGACCATTTGCAAACAGAAAAAATACCGGCCTAGATTTAGAGTTTTGCGGCCAAGGGGGTGCGTTAGCTACGCGTGCTTTTTTCCCCCCGCACCTTTTAAATACCGCTGGTATTTAGAGTTTACAGAATGGCAGGGTTTTCAGTGCGTTAGGCTCCAAAAAGGGAGCGTAGAGCATAATTTAACGCCACTGAAACTCTAGATACCAGCGGTGCTTACGGACGCGGTCAGCCTCAAAAACGTGCTCGTGCACGATTCCCCCATAGGAAACAATGGGGCTGTTTGAGCTGAAAAAAACCCTAACACCTGCAAAAAAGCTGCGTTCAGCTCCTAACGCAGCCCCATTGTTTCCTATGGGGAAACACTTCCTACGTCTGCACCTAACACCCTAACATGAACCCCGAGTCTAAACACCCCTAACCTTACACTTATTAACCGCTAATCTGCCGACCCCGCTATCGCTGACACCTGCATATTTTTTTAACCCCTAATCTGCCGCTCCGTAAACCGCCTCTACTTACATTATCCCTATGTACCCCTAATCTGCTGCCCCTAACACCGCCGACCCCTATATTATATTTATTAACCCCTAATCTGCCGCCCCCAACGTCGCCGCCACCTACCTACACTTATCAACCCCTAATCTGCCGAGCGGACCGCACCGCTACTATAATAAAGTTATTAACCCCTAATCCGCCTCCCTCCCGCCTCACTAACCCTATAATAAATATTATTAACCCCTAATCTGCCCTCCCTAACATCGCCGACACCTAACTTCAAACATTAACCCCTAATCTGCCGACCGGAGCTCACCGCTATTCTAATAAATTTTTTAACCCCTAAAGCTAAGTCTAACCCTAACCCTAACACCCCCCTAAGTTAAATATAATTTTATTCTAACGAAATAAATTAACTCTTATTAAATAAATTATTCCTATTTAAAGCTAAATACTTACCTGTAAAATAAACCCTAATATAACTACAATATAAATTATAATTATATTGTAGCTGTTTTAGGATTAATATTTATTTTACAGGCAACGTTGTAATTATTTTAACCAGGTACAATAGCTATTAAATAGTTAAGAACTATTTAATAGTTACCTAGTTAAAATAATAACAAAATTACCTGTAAAATAAATCCTAACCTAAGTTACAATTAAACCTAACACTACACTATCAATAAATTAATTAAATAAAATACCTACAATTATCTACAATTAAACCTAACACTACACTATCAATAAATAAATTAAATACAATTCCTACAAATAAATAAAATTAAATTAACTAACTAAAGTACAAAAAATAAAAAAGAACTAAGTTACAAAAAATAAAAAAATATTTACAAACATTAGAAAAATATTACAACAATTTTAAACTAATTACACCTACTCTAAGCCCCCTAATAAAATAACAAAGCCCCCCAAAATAAAAAAATGCCCAACCCTATTCTAAATTACAAAAGTTCAAAGCTCTTTTACCTTACCAGCCCTTAAAAGGGCCCTTTGTGGGGCATGCCCCAAAACATTCAGCTCTTTTGCCTGTAAAAAAAAACATACAATACCCCCCCCCAACATTACAACCCACCACCCACATACCCCTAATCTAACCCAAACCCCCCTTAAATAAACCTAACACTAAGCCCCTGAAGATCTTCCTACCTTGTCTTCACCATTCCAGGTTCACCGATCAGTCCAGAGTCTTGATCCAAGCCCAAGCGGGGGGCTGAAGAGTGACGTCCATCCTCGGGCTGAAGTCTGGATCCAAGCGGCGGCTGAAGAAATCCATCATCGGGCTGAAGTCGGAAGTCCATCATCGGGATGAAGTCTTCTATCAAGCCGCATCTTCAATCTTCTTTCTTCTGGAGCGGAGCCATCTTCTTCCCTGCCGACGCGGATCCAACCTCTTCAAGCGACGCCTACTCGTCGAATGAAGGTTCCTTTAAGGGACGTCATCCAAGATGGCGTCCCTCGAATTCCGATTGGCTGATAGGATTCTATCAGCCAATCGGAATTAAGGTAGGAAAATTCTGATCAGCCAATCAGATTGAGCTCGCATTCTATTGGCTGTTCCGATCAGCCAATAGAATGCGAGCTCAATCTGATTGGCTGATCGGATCAGCCAATCGGATTGAACTTGATTCTGATTGGCTGATTCCATCAGCCAATCAGAATTTTCCTACCTTAATTCCGATTGGCTGATAGAATCCTATCAGCCAATCAGAATTCGAGGGACGCCATCATGGATGACGTCCCTTAAAGGAACCTTCATTCGGCGAGTAGGCGTCGCTTGAAGAGGTTGGATCTGCGTCGGCTGGGAAGAAGATGGCTCCGCTCCGCTCCAGAAGAAAGAAGATTGAAGATGCGGCTTGATAGAAGACTTCATCCCGATGATGGACTTCCAACTTCAGCCCGATGATGGATTTCTTCAGCCGCCGCTTGGATCCAGACTTCAGCCCGAGGATGGACGTCACTCTTCAGCCCCCCGCTTGGGCTTGGATCAAGACTCTGGACCGATCGGTGAACCTGGAATGGTGAAGACAAGGTAGGAAGATCTTCAGGGGCTTAGTGTTAGGTTTATTTAAGGGGGGTATGTGGGTGGTGGGTTGTAATGTTGGGGGGGGTATTGTATGTTTTTTTTTTACAGGCAAAAGAGCTGAATTTTTTGGGGCATGCCCCGCAAAGGGCCCTTTTAAGGGCTGGTAAGGTAAAAGAGCTTTGAACTTTTGTAATTTAGAATAGGGTAGGGCATTTTTTATTTTGGGGGGCTTTGTAATTTTATTAGGGGGCTTAGAGTAGGTGTAATTAGTTTAAAATTGTTGTAATATTTTTCTAATGTTTGTAAATATTTTTTTATTTTTTGTAACAGTTCTTTTTTATTTTTTGTACTTTAGTTAGTTAATTTAATTTTATTTATTTGTAGGAATTGTATTTAATTTATTTATTGATAGTGTAGTGTTAGGTTTAATTGTAGATAATTGTAGGTATTTTATTTATTTAATTTATTGATAGTGTAGTGTTAGGTTTAATTGTAACTTAGGTTAGGATTTATTTTACAGGTAATTTTGTTATTATTTTAACTAGGTAACTATTAAATAGTTCTTAACTATTTAATAGCTATTGTACCTGGTTAAAATAAATACAAAGTTGCCTGTAAAATAAATATTAATCCTAAAATAGCTACAATGTAATTATAATTTATATTGTAGCTATATTAGGGTTTATTTTACAGGTAAGTATTTAGCTTTAAATAGGAATAATTTATATAATAAGAGTTAATTTTTTTTGTTAGATTTAAATTATATTTAATTTAGGGGGGTGTTAGGGTTAGGGTTAGACTTAGCTTTAGGGGTTAAAAAATTTATTAGAATAGCGGTGAGCTCCGGTCGGCAGATTAGGGGTTAATGTTTGAAGTTAGGTGTCGGCGATGTTAGGGAGGGCAGATTAGGGGTTAATACTATTTATTATAGGGTTAGTGAGGCGGGAGGGAGGCGGATTAGGGGTTAATAACTTTATTATAGTAGCGGTGCGGTCCGCTCGGCAGATTAGGGGTTAATAAGTGTAGGTAGGTGGCGGCGACGTTGGGGGGCAGGTTAGGGGTTAATAAATATAATATAGGGGTCGGCGGTGTTAGGGGCAGCAGATTAGGGGTACATAGGGATAATTTAGCTGGCGGCGCTTTGCGGTCGGCAGATTAGGGGTTAATTATTGTAGGTCGCTGGCGGTGACGTTGTGGGGGGCAGGTTAGGGGTTAATAAATATAATATAGGGGTCGGCGGTGTTAGGGGCAGCAGATTAGGGGTACATAAGTATAACGTAGGTGGCGGTCGGCAGATTAGGGGTTAAAAAAATTTAATCGAGTGGCGGCGATGTGGGGGGACCTCGGTTTAGGGGTACATAGGTAGTTTATGGGTGTTAGTGTACTTTAGAGCACAGTAGTTAAGAGCTTTATGAACCGGCGTTAGCCCAGAAAGCTCTTAACTACTGACTTTTTTCTGCGGCTGGAGTTTTGTCGTTAGAGTTCTAAATCTCACTCCAGCCACGACTCTAAATACCGGAGTTAGAAAGATCCCATTGAAAAGATAGGATACGCAATTGACGTAAGGGGATCTGCGGTATGGAAAAGTCGCGGCTGGAAAGTGAGCGTTAGACCCTTTAATCACTGACTCCAAATACCTGAGGGCGGTAAAAACCAGCGTTAGGAGCCTCTAACGCTGGTTTTCACGGCTACCGCAAAACTCCAAATCTAGGCCACCATCTTCATGTTGGAATCTATTTTTGTGCACATTTCTCCATTTTAAAATATCCCTTTAATATTTATTGGCAGTCAGTTTTTGCAAATGTATTTTTTTTTAAGAAAGCAGTTTCTTTTTTACTTTGAAAGATATTGAACTCACCAAATGTTGTGGAAAGCAGAGCAAATATAATATGTAGTAAAAACAGAGGAGCCGGAGCCTGATGCCTTCTAAAATGCATTAAAAACAGAAAGTCCTTCATGTTTTTTTGTTATCTGTAAACACAAAATATAATCACCAAGAAAGTGAACAATTTAAAGGGTCAATAAAGTCAAAATTAAACTTACATGATAGATGGCACATGCTATTTTAAACATCTTTCCAATTTACTCTTATTAAATAATTTGCTTCATTCTCTTGGTATCCTTTATGAAAAGTATAGCTGGGTAAGCTCAGGAGAAACATTGCACTACTGGGAGCTAGCTACTGATTGGTGGCTGCACATAGATGTGTCTTGTTATTGGCTTACCCTGCTGTTCTGAGCTACTTCCCAGAAGTGGATTTCCCAGATAGTTTATTCCATTATTATTATCATTTATTTGTATAGTGCCGCCAAATTCCGTAGCGCTGGGTACAATGATAGGGGTATACAATGACAAGGATTTGTGATAAAATAGAAAACATAACAAAACTAAACAAATCTAGTACAGGAGGACCATGAATCATTTATAAAAATAGTTTCATAAATGCTACTAGTGCCCACTTTAACAAGTGGAAATATAATGTACTGTATGGTCAGTATTTATGTATTAGAAGAAATGGCACATAATACAAGATTTCATGAGGGAATCAGAGATATTCAATAAAATATTTCTAGAGAGGATACTCAAAAGCAATTCTGGAGAAAGCAAAAGCAAGATCATTACAACAAAAGAGAGATACACTTATAAACCCTGAAGGAAAAAAGAAAAAAGAGCTTGAACCATAAAGACCAGGTTACATTTATAACCACCATCTAAGAGTTCTAGTAAAGTGTGTTCCAAAAGAAAAACAAAAATACATTACAAAGTACACTTGCACCCATAAACTAAATTATTAATCCATAAACCGCCATCCCCCACACCACAAACACTAAATAAAAGTATTAATCCCTAAAACGTCATCCACCCACATCGCAAACACTAAATAAAAATATTAACCCCCTAACCTAACACCCCCTAACTTGACCCCAATTAAAATACCCATAAATTAAATAAAAACTATATCAACTACCTTAAAAAAAAAAACTTACCTGTAAAATTAAAATAAAACTTAAGCTTACCCTAAAAAAACAAAAACAACTAACATTACTTAAAAAAAATTACATTACCAAAAATGAAAAAAATTACATTGCTAAAAATAAAAAACTATAAAAAATTATTTACCAAAAAACAACTACTGACATTTAAAAAAAAAAACAAAACCTACCATTACAAAAAATAACAAACGAAATTACCAAAAATAAAATTTTTTATTCCCATTCTAATACCCCTAAAAACACCCCAAAATAAAAAAAAACCCTATTCTACAAATAAACTACCAATAGCCCTTAACCCTTGAGTGCTAAGCACTTTCCCACCTGGGTGCTAAGCTGTTTAAAGTTTTTTTTTTTTTTTTTTAAATATACTATATATATATATATATATATATATATATATATATATATATATATATATATATATATTTTATATATATATATATATATACACTTTTTTTTTTCTTTCTTCAGATCCCCAAGACTTACAATGTTGGAAAGGTTAGGCGATTACCTTTCCAACTGTGGGTCTTGGGGTCTGTAGCTGCTTAGATGCCTGTGATAGCATGCCTCCTTTAGCTATTCTTAACATTTTTATTTTTAAATAAAGTTGATGTCACCGCACATAATGTGAAGCACCGCAATGCCCATCACTATACAGGCTCGATCACCGAGGTAGGAGCCCCCAGATCTCCCTCAAGTTGGGAGAGTGCTAGCGACGGCTCAGAGCCGTTGTTAGCACTGAAAGGGTTAAAATGGCTTTTTGTAGGGCATTGTCTAAAGCAAACAGCTCTTTTGCCTAAAAAATAAAAAAATACCCCCTAACATCACAAGCCCCCAACCTAAAAAAAATCCTAATTAAAAAAATCTACACTACCTATTGCCCGAAAAGGGCATTTGGATGTGCAATGCAAGGGCATTCAGCTTAAATAAAATTAAAAAAAATTAAAAAGTCTAACTTCCACCTCCATCTTCATCCCGGCGGCACACCACCTTCATCCATCACGGGTCCGTCTTCTTCCATCTCCATCCCAGCCGCGGTCCATCTTCTATCTTCATCCAGGTGTTGGCGGCAAGGTCAGTGGCGATGGTGGTGGCGACGTCAGTCCTCTTCTTCAGAGCATCGACACATAGGTCCTCTTCATGTGGTATCCAGCCACACACTGAAGATTGACTGCATGGTACCTCTTTTATATAGGGGTACCCTTGCATTCCTATTGGCTGATTTGATTCTTTAAATTCAAATCAGCCAATAGGATGAAAGGAAAAACTCTGCTAGAAGTAAGCTTTTTGCACACGTTAGTTACACGTTGGGTAGTACTCCTATTACAAGTTGAAAGTAAAAAGCTTTTTTCTCATGCACTAACCTGACCCGCGCAAAAAGCAGAACTTCGAATATCGTGATCATGTTAACATATTCCCCCATAGAAGTCAATTGAGCAAGAAAACTGAAAAAAAAAACACCCTACTCGAGCACAAACCCGATCGCTTTTTCTCAAATGCGCTAACACAGCATGAAAATATTAATATTTCACATTCCTATAGAAGAATATTGTTTTATTTATTCATAAATACAAATTTCCATATATATCTGATGGTATTTTGGTAAAATATATACCTTTATATATATATATATATATAGCTCAAAAATGAAATTTCCCAGAGGCAAAGTTCAATGAAGTAAAAACGTAAAGGCTTTGTTTATACATATTTATACATATTATACATCAATATGTTTACATTCAAACTTTGTATGAGTATTATATGTGTATGTGCAAGATTTTTTGCCTTCAATTATAAATTATATATTATCAGGACAGGAACAGATATAGTATGCAGTTTCTATAGAATATCAGGCCACCTTTCTCTTTTCTTTCCTTTCTTTCTTTTCATTTTCATCCATAATACATTATTACATGGACAATTATTTCAGCACATGTTGCATTATGTACTATCATTGTCTAGGCACAAACTTGTTAAGGTGTACCGTTTTAACAGTACTATTATAGAATTGCATATAGTTTTATAAGGGTTCATATCTTGCCCCTATAATAATAGTACTGATACTAAATTATAATGTATACTATGATGGTGTGTATGTCCGCTAAGAGTATATTAGCCTTTTAGAGGGTTTTGTATGTTAGGTCTCTGTAAGGTGAAGATATCTAAATATATATAAGATGTTTGATTGGTTATTTTCAAGTCCTCTTGTTCCAATGTCCCACCCATCCATTTTCTGATAGATGCACGGAATTGTACATCAAGTGCATTAGATTAATGTTAGATTTTTGATATTGTTATATTATTGTTCAATGTTCCGCATAACTTTATGAGTGTACTGCTATTTTTGCACAATGTACATAAGGGACTGTATATTTATATTTAACTCTATAGGATTAGACTTAGGTAGTGAAGGAATAATTAGGGTTAACTTTTAAGTACTCAGTTCAGACACACATGAATTGGTTCACACAGGACCAATCAGTTTCAAGTATTGCTTTTAAATAGGTAACACAAGTGTTCTGGTTTAGTTATGATTATGGCACTCTAGCCAAAACATGTCAACATCCAGTACTCTTGGGCTGTTTTACTGAGACTCTCTGTGACCCTCCTGGAATGTTTTATCAATTGGAATAAATAAAGCCTTTACGTTTTTACTTCATTGAACTTTGCCTCTGGGAAATCTTTTTCATTTTTGAGCTACACATTGTCCAGGTAACCTGAGGTTAAGGGAGCTCGCCCACACTTCCTAAGCATTTGGAGCTTGCATCAGCTGATGACATCGTCTTTCCAGATCAGTGATTGGCCACACAAGGAACATGTGACATAAACACCCCTGGAACACGGAACACTGCCGAGTGCGCAACTGTTAACGCGCCACTGGTAATCTGACCCATAATGTTTTCATACCTTATTTATTTATGCAACCACTAGAGGGGGTTAGTGTGTACAGATATAATGGACTCAGTGGAGTAACGTGGTATTCCTCTTGAGAATGTCTGTACAACTAACAGACTATGAAACAGATTACGAGTGGAGCTCTATTTAACGCTCCGGCTCGAGCGTTAAGTGCGCTAGAAGTAAGCATTTTGCGCTCGTCGGGTTGTGCTTGTATGATGAGTGTAGAATATAACTTATGCGTTCCCTTATCCCCCATAGAAGTCAATGGAGCAAACAAAGTGCAAAAAAAATCACCTAACTCACGTGCATACCCGATCATGTGCGCTAATCCGACATAAAAATATGAATATTTCACATTTCAATGTTCTTCGCATACAAGAATATATTTATTCATAAATTAATATTTCTATATATATCTGATGGTATTTTGGTACAATATATATATATATATATATATATATATATATACACACATGATTATATATAGATATAGATTTATACAGATACAGTATATATAGGAATATATATATAAATGCATGGAACATATTCTGCTATGTGCAAAAAGTGAAATAGTTACAGTACACACACACTATAACACTTTATTAAATATGAATATTGCATAAATATTATTTTACATGTTTTCATCTACATGACTGAAAAGGGCTCCAATGCACTTATATATACCTATACTGTATATATATATATACACACACATATACATATATACACACACACTTTGGAGGAACAAATATTTTATTCAATAACAATATTTTATTATTTAATAATGCTTTTTACTTTGTATTTTTAAATGTAATCATATATATATATATATATAAATATATATTTAAAAAGACCATTTTTTTGTATGTGAAGAACATTGGAATATTAAATGTTCATAACTACCTTTGGGTTTATCGCTGTAGGTCTAATGCGGTGTTGAGTTAGCATGCAAACGATAAGTGTTAGTTTTTTTCCAATTGCGCATTCCATTAAATTCTATATCGAGAAGAAGTTAACGAGGCTACAATATCCAAAGTCCTAATTTTTGCACGCTTCGGGTTATGTTTAAATGCAAACCATTTTTACTTTTGCATTACATTTTTACTTCCAGCGGTATTTGTGCGCAAGCGAAAGCTCTAAATAGAGCACCACTTGTAATCTGGCTCTATGTGTATAACATTGTTACAAACACTGCTGCCATATAATGCTCACATACACGTCTATGGCTCTGAATACAAGAAAGTTAGGTATGTCTGCTTGTAGAGTACATGTGTGTCCATATCTATACTATAATTGCATTTGTAATGTCTTTTGCTGTCGGCAGTTGCGCACGCATCCTCATTGGAATGTTGGCAGCGCGAGGACAAAAGAATTCACCTGGATGCAGCAAAGCTGCATCCAGGGGAATTCCGAAAATGGCAGGGTGATGAAAGAATCCACCACCCTGCCATTTTCGGAATCGGTGGAGGCAGCGAAGGCAAACTGAGCATTAGAAAAGCAACACCTAATCGCCCACATTAAAGTATTTAAAAAAAGAACTAACCTCCCGCATCAAGTATTAAAAAAAACAACACCGCCCGCACGAAATATAACCAAAAAAAAATCACATATTAACTCCTAAACCGCAAAACCCCCACATCGCAATAAACCTATTTAACTTATTAACCCCTAAACCGCAAAATCCCTAAATCGCAATAAACCTATTTTCTCTATTAACCCCTAAACCGCAAAATTGGCTGATTTGAATAGCCAATAAAATTTCACTTGCTCTCATTCTATTGGCTAATTTAAATAGCCAATAGGATTTGAGTAGTTTTCATCCTATTGGCTGATTTGAATTGGAAGAATCAAATCAGCCAATAGGAATTCAAGGGACACCATCTTTAATCGTGTACCTTGAATTCACTATTCAGTGTACGGCGAAGAGGATCCTCCATGCTCCATGGCTCCGCGGTCGCCGGTCTTTTATGTAGCATAAAACTCATAACTAAAGTGCTAAAAAGTACACTAACACCCATAAACTACCTATTAACCCCTAAACTGAGGCCCTCCGGCATCGCAAACACTAAAATAAAAATATTAACCTGCCGCTCCGGACATCGCCGCCACTATAATAAACATATTAACCCCTAAACCGCGGCACTCCTGCATCACAAACACTAGTTAAATATTATTAACCCCTAATCTGCCGCCCCTTACATCGCGGCCACCTACCTACATTTATTAACCCAAAATCTGCCACCCCCAACGTCGCCGCCACTATAATAAATTTATTAACCCCTAAACCTAAGTCTAACCCTAACCCTAACACCCCCTAACTTAAATATAATTAAAATAAATCTAAATACAAATTACTATCATTACATAAATAATTCCTATTTAAAACTAAATACTTACCTATAAAATAAACCCTAAGCTAGCTACACTATAACTAATAGTTACATTGTAGCTAGCTTAGGGTTTCTTTTTATTTTACAGGCAAGTTTGTATTTATTTTAACTAGGTAGAATAGTTACTAAATAGTTATTAACTAATTACTAACTACCTAGCTAAAATAAATACAAATTTACCTGTAAAATAAAACCTAACCTGAGTTACACTAACACCTAACCTTACACTACAATTAAATCAATTACATTAATTAAATACAATTACCTTAATTACATAAAAATACAAACACTAAATTACACAAAATAAAAAAAGGAATTATCAGATATTTAAACTAATTACACCTAATCTAATAGCCCTATAAAAAAGCCCCCTCCCCAAAATAAAAAAAAACCCTAGCCTAAACTAAACTACCAATAGCCCTTAAAAGGGCCTTTTGCGGGGCATTGTCCCAAAGAAATCAGTTTTTTTACCTGTAAAAAAAATACAAACAACCCCCCAACAGTAAAACCCACCATCCACACAACCAACCCCCCAAATAAAATCCTAACTAAAAAAACCTAAGCTCACCATTGCCCTGAAAAGGGCATTTGGATGGGCATTGCCCTTAAAAGGGCATTTAGCTCTTTTTGAAGTGCCCAAACCCCTAATCTAAAAATAAATCCTACCCAATAAACCCTTAAAAAAGCCTAACACTAACCCCCAAAGATCCACTTACAGTTTTTGAAGACCCGACATCCATCCTCAACGAAGCCGGCAGAAGTCCTCAATGAAGCGGCAGAAGTCTTCATCCAACTGGGCAGAAGTTTTCATCTAACCGGGCAGAAGTCTTCATCCAGACAGCATCTTCTATATTCATCCATCCGGCGCGGAGCGACTCCATCTTTAAGACATCCAGCGCGGAGCATCCTCTTCAATCAACGTTTTTTTGCAGAATGAAGGTTCCTTTAAATGACGTCATCCAAGATGGCGTCCCTTGAATTCCGATTGGCTGATAGAATTCTATTAGCCAATAGGAATTAAAGATGGAAATATCCTATTGGCTGATGCAATCAGCCAATAGGATTGAGCTTGAATTCTATTGGCTGTTCCAATCAGCCAATAGAATGCAGCTCAATCCTATTGGCTTTATTATCTATACTATATTTGGAATAAGGTTGTCACTATACCTGTTGGTTATATAAATATACATTATATAAATATACATTTTCAATAAGTATATGTATTATATATATATATATATATAGGACAGTTGAAAAAGGCTTTCACTACACCTGTAGAAATATTTATATATAGATTAAAGCAGTTTTCACAATACATTTTTGCTACTTTGGTAGCTTTATTATATATTCTGTTGTTTTATTAGAAATTTCATATTTTTAGTATATTTTAGACAGTAGTTCATTCAAATAAGGGTGTTGTTACACTTATAGGTTTTATATATATATATATATATATATATATATATATATATATATATTTATATATAATTCACCTGTAGATTAATTTATATATATAGATGAAAGCAGCATAGCAAATAAAAGTGTTGCTATAACAATATCATTATAACAAAAAAAATATTATTAGTAGCTTTATTATCTATACTATATTTGGAATATATTTAGGACAACAGTCCATCCAGATAAGGTTGTCACGATAGCTGTTGCTTATATAAATATACATTTTCAATAAGTTTGGCAAATAGGGGTTGGCTAAATGGGTATATTTATTATATATTTAGGACAGTTGAATATAAAAAAGGCTGTTACTACATCTGTAGAAATATCTTTATATAGATTAAAGCAGTTTGCACTATAATATTTTTGCTACTTTGTTAGCTTAAAGGGACATTAAACACCTAATGAAAATTGCTGAAACCTACTTTTTCTTATAAATAAAAATCAAATAATCACTGCTGTTTATTTTATCTGTTCCTCTTACCCCAAACTTTTCAAAGGGATTGTTTTGAAATACAGTGTTGAGCCAGTGCCAAATTTCCTATGTAAGCTGCCATATTGTAGCGTGTGTTACAGGGCTCAGTAGTCACATGACACAGCATATTGGCTGTTACATACAGTACTTAGAGGAATATAACATTTGCCTGCAGCGTGTGAGCTGCAGTGAGACACATTTATTTCTCAGTCAGGGTGTAAATAGATTTAATTTGCCAGTCTATTGTATATAATACACATTATGCAGCAAATGCTAAGTGCATTACTTATGTTTTTAACTTCCCAACACACATTTATATTTTTTGAAACTCCACAATGATGATTTCTGCTTTTCATGACATTTGATCCTGGTAATGTGAATCACTAAGGGCTGACAGTCAGCTTAGTATTCGTTTAGCAAGGATTGCTCCTATGCATTATTTATCAGTGTGATCTACTCCTGTCACTGACAGGAGTAGATCACACTGATAAATAATGCATACCAACGATCCTTGCTAAATGAACACTAAGCTGTCAGCCCTTAGTGATTCACATTACCAGGATCAAATGTCATGAAAAGCAGAAATTATCTGCACAAACAAACTTCACTCCGTTCCTTTATAGCTTCCCTCTCCCCCTCCTGGAGGCTGGAGCATGTCAGTAATTGACAATAACAGTGCCTGAACGCACTGCTTAGAGCAGAAAACTTGTGGAGTTTCAAAAAATATAAATGTGTGTTGGGAAGTTAAAAACATAAGTAATGCACTTAGCATTTGCTGCATAATGTGTATTATATACAATAGACTGGCAAATTAAATCTATTTACACCAGTGCTTTCCAAACTGTGTGTCGGGACACACTAGTGTGTCGGCAGCAGTGTGTAGGTGTGTCCCTGCTTCAGCACAAATTTTTTTTAAATTTAAATTTTGTAAAATTTTTTTTTTTTTTGGTTTCTGACTTTCAGTCTGCCTGCAATGCATATCACATGGTTGACACGTGATTGATACCTAGGGGGTCACAGATCATCTTAACCTATTGGCACAGATCAGTGGGAACTGAAACTATTCCCATTGGTGGCTTTGGCGGCACATTGGCTCCTGACTGCACGTGTAGTCTCCTTAATTGGCTCCTGACTGCATGTGTAGTCAGTGAGTGGGACAGCAGTGTGTTTGCAGCGCGGGCAGTAGTCAATCGCACTCACCGAGCTCTGAGGGTGGCAGCTTAAACGCTGAGCAGAAGTCAGTGGGGGTTTTTTTTGCAACTAGCTCCCAGTAGTAGTAGGGGAAGCGTAAAAATGCGAGTGTCTAATATTCCACTAAATATTCATAAACTGTGTTCATCCCATCAACCTCATACATCCCATTAAAATAGTAAGTAGCTATTGGTGTTAAACTTTTTTTTAATTCTTGCACATACTTACATACTGTTACTTGTAAATACATTTCGTTATTATATCATTTATGTATGTGTCCGTATCTCTTAAAACAAGTTAGTTTAATCTCCTGTTTGCCAATAGTACAACTGAATTACTGTGTCGCGAAATGATGTAGGTCTAAAAAGTGTGTCACCGACATGAAAAGTTTGGAAAGCTCTGATTTACACCCTGACTGAGAAATAAATGTGTCTCACTGCAGCTCACACGCTGCAGGCAAATGTTATATTCCTCTAAGTACTGTATGTAACAGCCAATATGCTGTGTCATGTGACTACTGAGCCCTGTAACGCACGCTACAATATGGCAGCTTACATAGGAAATTTGGCACTGGCTCAACACTGTATTTCAAAACAATCCCTTTGAAAAGTTTGGGGTAAGAGGAACAAATAAAATAAACAGCAGTGATGATTTTATTTTTATTCTAAGAAAAAGTAGGTTTTGGGGATTATTAGAAGACAAATGTTAATGGTCCCTTTAATTATATATCCTGTAGCTTTATTAGAAGTTACATATTTTCAATATATTTAGGACAGCAGTCCAGTCAAATAAGGGTGTTGTTACAACTGTAGGTTATATACATATAAATATATGTATAATACACCTGTAGATTAATTTATATATATAGATAAAAGCAGTGTTGCTAAATAAAGTTTTGCTTTATCTGTAACATTATAACAAAAATAAATATTGTTGCTACATCTGTAGACTTATTATCTATAATATATTTGGCATATATTTAGGACAACAGTCCATCCAGATAAGGTTGTCAGTATACCTGTTGGATATATATATATATATATATATATATATATATATATATATTAATTAAGTCTGGGTTTTGCTACTGTTGTATCTTCAGAATATATATATCAAAAAATTAAAAAACATTTAAAGAAACATGCCCCCTAAAAGAAAGTTATCTTTAGAAGAACAATTTGCTGCTATAAAGAGACGAAATGAGAGAAATAGAATAAATAAAAATAAAAAACTGATGAAGGAAGGGCCCATTTAAGGGAATCAAAAACAGTTCAGAAAAGAAAAGAGAGAGCAAATATGACAGCAAATCAGAGACATAAAGAAAAACAAAAAAATGCTTACGCTCATAGAAAAGCACGTTCACAAAATGAACAATCAGAAACACAAAAACAGCTTAGCATAATAAGCAATATAGAAAGGGAACATAAAAGAAAACTTAGTGCAAGTTATTTAAAAAGTCAGCGTACAAATTTGACTAAACATACTCAACATATTGCAGCACTTGCGAGATATGATGATATATTTGATCATCATAACTGTGGAGAGCTAAATGTAATATGCAGCAACTGTGATGCATTACATTTTGCAAAAGAGCAGCCATTAGACAAATGATTTAGTCCAGCGGTCGCCAACCAGTGGTCCATGGACCACTGGTGGTCCACGAGAAGATGTTGGTGGTCCTTGACACCATCAAGCAGGAATTAATCTACTCTGATGGTGTCACCCCCGTCGCGCCGCAGCTCACTACAGTGCCTGGCTCGACATCAGTGAAAACCAATGGAGGAGTTAAATTACAATCTCCCTACACAACGTGCGTAGGGAGTATTTTTAACTCCTCTCGCCCGGCGTGCTGCTCAGAGGAAGATGCTTCCATTCTAAAGCCAGCAGAAGTTGGTAAAGTGTTGGCTTGAAATAGTGGAATTAAAGTATATAAAAAAAGAAAATCTTTATTTATTTATTTTTCTTATATTTCATTTGTTTTCTTCCCTTTACTTGTCTCTTTGTAGTAGTTTTCCTAATTCCTTCAGATGGACTTACATCACTGTTTGTCTTCCTCCCCTCCATCTTCTTTTTTTTAATATTAAATATTAATTATTTTTCATTCTAATAATTTTCCCGCGCACAAAGCCATTTCACCTGTATTCCAGTAATTGCCATCCAGCAGATCAGCCATATCCCACCAGTATTATAATAATTGCCAGTAACATCAGTTGTGGTTAGCTCACATCCATATTGAGAGCTTTCTGATATAAACTTAATTTATGACTCCAATGTCTGTCCATGATCATAAGTAGTTTTGAATAATTCCTAACTGGGGAGGTAACTTGGAAGTCGTGTGGTCCTTTTAAACATTATTCTTTTGTTCCTACTTTCTTCCAATCTGTTTCCAGCTCAAAAGTTGGCACTCACCCTTCATCTGTCATTTGGAAGTATTCTCTCAGTTCTGTCATTCAATTAGTTAATTCCAAAAAATAATTCTTAAATAGTGTAAATATATACATAATGTAAACTTAGCTATAGTTATACTAGTTATGCACAGTATGTGTGTGTATGTGTATATATATATATATATATATATATATATATATACACAAATAAATAGGAAGTCATAAACATTCAAAAATAATTTACAAAAATATTAGATCTTTTAATAATTCATTAGCATTTGCTTCAATGGGGGTGAATATTGCTCCTCCTCCCAGTTACGGCCCTTACTGTTTTAGAATTAATGGACAAATATATCACAGAACTGGATCACTACATCCTTCCAATGAGGATAATAGAAAGTTTGCACAACTATATATTCTTGATCCAGATGAGGCTGCACAACAGCGCCTTAAGATTGATGAAAATACAAATTGCAACCCTGAATTAATGACTGAGTTAAGTTCTTTTATGGCTTTAAACAATCATTTTGCAGAAGCATGTAAAATGTTATATGAAGTAGAAAAAGATTGTTTAGAAGATGCATCCTGAAATAGTGTTACACCTGCAACTGTGACCATGGCAATAGTACAAGATCGCAATAACGATCAACGTAGATATAATGCTCCTCGGTGTAATGAGGTAGCTATTATTTTCCAAAATGCAGATGGTGAACCTCCTCTTGAGCGAGATCTTATTATTCATTGTCAAAGTACAAATAATGAAAAAACAGAAAGGATAAGTATTTTAGATCCAAATTTGGAACCAATGTTGTATCCACTTCTTTTCCCTTTTGGGGATCAAAGTTGGTCACCTAAAATCAGGGTCGGCTCCAGAACAAATGAAATAGGGGAGCATTTTTTCCCCCCGAGGGGGCATGCATTTACAAAGCATGTATGAGAGTCAAAATAAGAGCAGACCTAAATATTCTGCAGGAAAGTGCAGCTTCTGGCTGGCTTATCCCCCACTATTAACATTTGGAGAATATGTACTAAACAGGTACGGACTGGGAATAAAAAGCAGCCCTGGAAAAATGTAGACCAGCCCACCAGCCTTATAATCCGTCAAAGACATATATATATTGTGTGCAAGCCTGGCTCATGATGGCTGCATAGTAAGTGGCATATTTAGGTGTTGTGCTGCCCTAGGCACTTACAATTCTGCTGCTCCCCCCTCCTATTTCACTAGGGCTAGCAAAATCACATGCTTATAATCAGGTGGGTTGAATTAAGGCTACACGCATATGCAGGTTGAGAAAATAACTGATGCATATGCAGGGACACACACACATGTATATATATAATATTAGAAAAGAGGTTCCTTCTGCCTCCCACACACACAGCCCCTCCCCAGTACCTTAAATAAAGATAAATATCTTTCCTTATATAAATATATATAAAATTATAGAGAGGTTCCATCTGCCTACCACACACACAGCCCCCTCCCCAGTACCTTAAATAAAGATAAATATAATTCCTTATATAAATATATATAATATTATAGAGAGGTTCCCTCTGCCTCCCACACACACAGCCCCTTCCCCAGTACTTTAAATAAAGATAAATATCCCTTATATAAATACATATATTATAAAGAGGTTCCCTCTACCTCCCACACACACAGCCCACTCCCCAGTACCTTAAATACATTAAATATAAATGTCATTCCTATATATATATATATATATATATATATATATATATATATATATATATATATATATATATATATATATATATATTATAGAGAGGTTCTCTTTGACAGACACACTCAGTCATACACCTTATATACAGATATATAACAATATAGAGAGGTTCCCTCTACCACACACATACACACAGCCTCCCTATAACCTTATATACACAACCCCCTTCTCATTACCGTATCATATTGCAGAGCCAGGAAAGTTCCCTCAGTCTCACACTTACAGAGACGGTTGCAGCTAGATCCCATCCAGCTGAAGGACCTGTGATGTCATTGAGGGATATGACTTTATTGGTACTTTAGCTGGAAGGGACCAAGCTAGATAATAAATTTGCCATAAATATTATTATTGTTGTTATGTGAGCTTGCTGCTGTGTATGATACACAGGAGGCAGCATGACAGCTAGGTCTGATGTGTGCACTCAGAGGTGAGCAGGGTGGAAAAAAAAGTACCTGCTTGAACTACAGCTGCTTTTGAGCAGAGCAACGCTTCACCTGCCGCCCCCCACAAATCCACCTTGTGTGCCTAGTGCAGCAGCATATAATTGCCTTATGTTTAGACTGAGACTGAGCAAAAAAAAAACTGGTGAATGTGATATTTTGCTCACCGTGGCCAACAGACTGCATGACCACCGGCAGCACCAGCCTAGCCTTGCTGTTTCTTTCATCCCTGCCTCACCTCATGCTGCTTCCCTCTCACTCAGCTCTCCCTCTTCTTCCCATGTGCGCAGCTTCTGCTGGGACTCTGGGTGGGAGGAAGTGATGAGTCATGAGTGTCAGGGAGCGCTGAGCTGGAGAGGCCAGCCGGATCAATCAATCATTGATCAGTCATCATTAGCAGTGCCAGCAACAAAGAGAGAGAGAGCTCAGCCAGCATATGTGAGCAGCCGGTGAGTCACCGGCTGCTCATATGTGCTGTGCTCTCTCTCTTTTTGGTATGAACATATCAACATTGTTTGAGGGGGCACAGCATTCCATTTGGGTGGGCATTGCCCCCAATGCCCCCCCTTGGAGACGACCCTGCCTAAAATGAAACTTAATTATAATCCTACTACAGTTAGAAATATAAGAACTCAATCCTTAGCAAAGCCAAGAGAAAGGGTCACACAAATGCAATTTTATGGTCATATACTTTCCATCCGTCACGAGTTTAACCCATTTCTGAGTGCTGGGAAATTGACTCAGCAGTACTTTGTAGATGCATATGTTAAAACAGAAGCTAATCGTTTAAACTATGTAAGACAAAATCAGTCTAAATTAAGGGTTGACAAGTATACAGGTCCCATGGACCATCTTCAAAATGTAGCTGCAGAGCAGGGCTTTCAAAAACGTGGTTTACCTCATGCACATATTTTGCATATATTATATGCACAAGATAAGCCTAAAAATGCACAAGTTATTGATAGCTTTATTTGTGCTGAAATACCTGACATTGAAGTCAATCCAAGGTTACATGCAATTGTTAACAAACACATGATACATGGGCCCTACGGGGAGCATAATCCAAGATCTCCATGTATGGTTGATGGGGTTTGCTCTAAAAAATTTCCAAAATCTTTGCAAGAAGAAACTTTAAACAATGTAGATGGTTATCCACGTTACAAGAGAAGCAAAAAAAGTCTATCAATAGAAATAAATGGTAAAAAATAGATAACTCTTGGGTTGTACCATACAACCCATACTTGACATTAAAATGCAACTGTCATATTAATATTCGGCTAGATTTAGAGTTGGGCGGTAGCCGTGAAAACCAGCGTTAGAGGCTCCTAACGCTGGTTTTGGGCTACCGCCGGTATTTAGAGTCAGTCAGGAAAGGGTCTAACGCTCACTTTCCAGCCGCGACTTTTCCATACCGCAGATCCCCTTACGTCAATTGCGTATCCTATCTTTTCAATGGGATCTTTCTAACGCTGGTATTTAGAGTCGTGGCTGAAGTGAGCATTAGAAATCTAACGACAAAACTCCAGCCGCAAAAAAAAGTCAGTAGTTAAGAGCTTTTTGGGCTAACGCCGGTTCATAAAGCTCTTAACTACTGTGCTCTAAAGTACACTAACACCCATAAACTACCTATGTACCCCTAAACCGAGGCCCCCCCACATCGCTGCCACTATATTAAATTTTTTAACCCCTAATCTGCCGTCCGCACGCCGCCGCAAGCTACATTATCCCTATGTACCCCTAATCTGCTGCCCCTAACACCGCCGACCCCTATATTATATATATTAACCCCTAATCTGCCCCCCTCAACGTCGCCTCCACCTGCCTACACTTATTAACCCCTAATCTGCCGACCGGACCGCGCCGCTATTATAATAAAGTTATTAACCCCTAATCCGCCTCACTCCCGCCTCAATAACCCTATAATAAATAGTATTAACCCCTAATCTGCCCTCCCTAACATCGACGACACCTAACTTCAATTATTAACCCCTAATCTGCCGACTGGAGCTCACCGCTACTCTAATAAATGGATTAACCCCTAAAGCTAAGTCTAACCCTAACACCCCCCTAAGTTAAATATAATTTAAATCTAACGAAATAAATTAACTCTTATTAAATAAATTATTCCTATTTAAAGCTAAATACTTACCTGTAAAATAAACCCTAATATAGCTACAATATAAATTATAATTATATTGTAGCTATTTTAGGATTTATATTTATTTTACAGGTAACTTTGTAATTATTTTAACTAGGTACAATAGCTATTAAATAGTTAATAACTATTTAATAGTTACCTAGTTAAAATAATTACAAAATTACCTGTAAAATAAATCCTAACCTAAGTTACAATTAAACCTAACACTACACTATCAATAAATAAATTAAATAAAATACCTACAATTACCTACAATTAAACCTAACACTACACTATCAATAAATTAATTAAATACAATACCTACAAATAAATACAATTAAATAAACTAACTAAAGTACAAAAAATAAAAAAGAACTAAGTTACAAAAAATAAAAAAATATTTACAAACATTAGAAAAATATTACAACAATTTTAAACTAATTACACCTACTCTAAGCCCCCTAATAAAATAACAAAGACCCCCAAAATAAAAAAATGCCCTACCCTATTCTAAATTAAAAAAGTTCAAAGCTCTTTTACCTTACCAGCCCTGAAAAGGGCCATTTGCGGGGCATGCCCCAAATAATTCAGCTCTTTTGCCTGTAAAAAAAAACATAAAATACCCCCCCCAACATTACAACCCACCACCCACATACCCCTAATCTAACCCAAACCCCCCTTAAATAAACCTAACACTAAGCCCCTGAAGATCTTCCTACCTTATCTTCACCATACCAGGTTCACCGATCCGTCCTCTGAAGTCTTCATCCAAGCCCAAGAGGGGGCTGGCGATCCATAATCCGGCTGAAGTCTTCTATCAAGCGGCGGCTGAAGAGGTCCAGAAGAGGCTCCAAAGTCTTCATCCTATCCGGGAAGAAGAGGAGATCCGGACCGGCAACCATCTTGATCCAAGCGGCATCTTCTATCTTCATCCGATGACGAACGGCTCCATCTTGAAGATGATCGGAACAGCCAATAGAATGCGAGCTCAATCTGATTGGCTGATCCAATCAGCCAATCGGATTGAACTTGAATCTGATTGGCTGATTTGATCAGCCAATCAGAATTTTCCTACCTTAATTCCGATTGGCTGATAGAATCCTATCAGCCAATCGGAATTCGAGGGACGCCATCTTGGATGACGTCCCTTAAAGGAACCTTCATTCTTCATTTGGACGTCGGAAGAAGAGGATGGAGCCGCGTCGGAGGTCTTCAAGATGGAGCCGTTCGTCATCGGATGAAGATAGAAGATGCCGCTTGGATCAAGATGGTTGCCGGTCCGGATCTACTCTTCTTCCCGGATAGGATGAAGACTTTGGAGCCTCTTCTGGACCTCTTCAGCCGCCGCTTGATAGAAGACTTCAGCCGGATTATGGATCGCCAGCCCCCTCTTGGGCTTGGATGAAGACTTCAGAGGACGGATCGGTGAACCTGGTATGGTGAAGATAAGGTAGGAAGATCTTCAGGGGCTTAGTGTTAGGTTTATTTAAGGGGGGTTTGGGTTAGATTAGGGGTATGTGGGTGGTGGGTTGTAATGTTGGGGGGGTATTGTATGGTTTTTTTTACAGGCAAAAGAGCTGAATTATTTGGGGCATGCCCCGCAAATGGCCCTTTTCAGGGCTGGTAAGGTAAAAGAGCTTTGAACTTTTTTAATTTAGAATAGGGTAGGGCATTTTTTTATTTTGGGGGTCTTTGTTATTTTATTAGGGGGCTTAGAGTAGGTGTAATTAGTTTAAACTTGTAATATTTTTCTAATGTTTGTAAATATTTTTTTATTTTTTGTAACTTAGTTCTTTTTTATTTTTTGTACTTTAGTTAGTTTATTTAATTGTAGTTATTTGTAGGTATTGTATTTAATTAATTTATTGATAGTGTAGTGTTAGGTTTAATTGTAACTTAGGTAATTACAGGTAATTTTGTAATTATTTTAACTATTTTAGCTATTAAATAGTTCTTAACTATTTAATAGCTATTGTACCTGGTTAAAATAAATACAAAGTTGCCTGTAAAATAAATATAAATCCTAAAATAGCTACAATATAATTATAATTTATATTGTAGCTATATTAGGGTTTATTTTACAGGTAAGTATTTAGCTTTAAATAGGAATAATTTATTTAATAAGAGTTCATTTTTTTCGTTAGATTTAAATTATATTTAATTTAGGGGGGTGTTAGTGTTAGGGTTAGACTTAGCTTTAGGGGTTAATACATTTATTATAGTAGTGGCGAGCTCCGGTCGGCAGATTAGGGGTTAATAATTGAAGTTAGGTGTCGGCGATGTTAGGGAGGGCAGATTAGGGGTTAATACTATTTCTTATAGGGTTATTGAGGCGGGAGTGAGGCGGATTAGGGGTTAATAACTTTATTATAGTAGCGGTGATGTGCGGTCGGCAGATTAGGGGTTAATTATTGTAGGTAGCTGGCGGCAATGTTGTGGGGGGCAGATTAGGGGTTAATAAATATAATATAGGGGTCGGCGGTGTTAGGGGCAGCAGATTAGGGGTTCATAGGGATAATGTAGGTGGCGGCGGTGTACGGAGCGGCAGATTAGGGGTTAAAAAAAATATGCAGGAGTCAGCGATAGCGGGGGCGGCAGTTTAGAGGTTAATATGTGTAAGGTTAGGGGTGTTTAGACTCGGGGTACATGTTAGGGTGTTAGGTGCAGACATAGGAAGTGTTTCCCCATAGGAAACAATGGGGCCGCGTTAGGAGCTTAACGCTGCTTTTTTGCAGGTGTTAGGTTTTTTTTCAGCTCAAACAGACCCATTGTTTCCTATGGGGGAATTGTGCACAAGCACGTTTTTGAAGCTGGCCGCATCCGTAAGCACCGCTGGTATCGAGAGTTGCAGTGGCGGTAAATATGCTCTACGCTCCTTTTTTGGAGCCTAACGCAGCTATTCTGTGAACTCTAAATACCAGCGGTATTTAAAAGGTGCGGCCAGAAAAAAGCACGCGTAGCTAACGCACCCCTTTGGCCGCAGAACTCTAAATCTAGGCGATTGAAAGTTGTGCTTGTATAAAAAGTGTAAAGTACATATTTAAATATATTTATAAAGGGCATGACTGTGCAAATATTGCAATTAAAGAACATGAAACACTTCTTCATGATGAGAAGTTCATTTATGGATTCAAGATATATTAGTGCTCCAGAAGCAGCATGGCAGCTTTTTGGCTTTCATATGCACCATCAATAACATACGATTGTGCGATTACAAGTTCACCTTCCTGGAGAACAGTCAGTATATTTTACTGAAGACAATATTGAAACTGCAGTAGAAAGAACACATTATAGAGACACATCTTTGACTGCTTGGTTTAAATTAAACAAAGAAGATTTGTCAGCTCATGCATTTCTTTACACTGATATACCTCAGCATTTTGTTTTCCATCAAAAGACAACATGGAAAAAAAGAGTACAAGATCGAGCAAATAACACTATTGGTTACAGTTTAAGTTGCCAGTTCCTCTGGTGGATACTTCAACATCTTCCATGAGGCAAACCTCTAATGATGCGCAATTGATCCGTAGTGCAAAGATAATTATTTGGGATGAGTCAACCATGTCTTCCAGTGATGCACCTAAGATGTGTTGACAAACTGCTTCAAGAGTTGATGAACAACAAACCTTTTGGATGCAAAACTATTCTGCTCGGAGGGGATTTTAGACAAACTCTTCCTGTTGTTGCACACAGAAGTAGAGCAGCTATAGTTGAAGCCAGTATAAAATTTAATCCACTCTGGCATAAGTCCAAAGTTTTGAAGCTGACTAATAATGTCAGATATGTTGATCCAGAGTTTAGCTCTTGGCTTTTAAAGTTTGGAGATGGACTACTGACAAATGAGCATGGTTTGCATGAAGACATCTTTGAATATCCATCCCGAATGTTATGCAAAGACTCCGTTGTAAAGGAGATTTTTGGTGAAGAGTTAAAAGATTCTGATGCTTTTAAGTTGTCCAAAAATAGTGATGTTGATAAAATCAATAAGGAAGTACTGAGTTTGTTAGAATGTGTAACCTCTACTTACGTAAGTACAGATTCCATTGGTGATGAATCACAGGAAGATAAGGATAACTACCCAGTTGAGTTTTTAAATGTATTGGCACCTTCTGGAATGCCAGTTCATAAACTCAATCTAAAAAAAGGTAGTATTATTATGCTTTTGTGTAATCTTAACACCAAAAGAGGACTTTGTAATGGCACCAGATTAGTTGTAAAAGCATTGCGTGAAAATTTAATTATTGCACAAGTATTAACAGGTACAGCTGAAGGGCAAAATGTTTTCATTCCCCGAATAGATTTAGCTCCAAGCAATACTGAACTTCCTTTTGTGTTAAGAAGAAGACAATTCCCAGTTAAATTAGCATTCGCTATGACCATTAACAAAGCTCAGGGACAAACTTTAGAAAGAGTTGGCATCTATTTGCCAGATAAACAACATTCATGTGACAAAACAAAGTCTCAGCACCATATAAATCAGCTTTTAGCACAATTGCTTGTATATGTATAATTTTGCAAGAAAACAGGTAACCTTCGTTTCAAAAAACTGCAGCTATTTTGACTGCTAGTTATGAATGACAACAATTCACTTCCAATTCAACATTGCTCTTGTTTGCTCATAGGCACATTGTATTGAACCTGTTAGAGAGCGTGTATAATCACTAAATGGAGACAAAATTTCTTACACAGTTCAAAAAACATAATTTATGCTTACCTGATAAATTCCTTTCTCCTGTAGTGTGGTCAGTCCACGGGTCATCATTACTTCTGGGATATTAACTCCTCCCCAACAGGAAGTGCAAGAGGATCACCCAGCAGAGCTGCTATATAGCTCCTCCCCTTTACGTCACACCCAGTCATTCGACCGAGAACCAACGAGAAAGGAGAAGCTAAAGGGTGCAGTGGTGACTGGAGTATAATTTAAAAATTTAGACCTGCCATAAAAAACAGGGCGGGCCGTGGACTGACCAAACTACAGGAGAAAGGAATTTATCAGGTAAGCATAAATTATGTTTTCTCCTGTTAAGTGTGGTCAGTCCACGGGTCATCATTACTTCTGGGATACCAATACCAAAGCTAAAGTACACGGATGACGGGAGGGACAGGCAGGATCTTATACGGAAGGAACCACTGCCTGAAGAACCTTTCTCCCAAAAACAGCCTCCGAAGAAGCAAAAGTATCAAATTTGTAAAATTTGGAAAAAGTATGAAGAGAAGACCAAGTTGCAGCCTTGCAAATCTGTTCAACAGAGGCCTCATTCTTAAAGGCCCAAGTGGAAGCCACAGCTCTAGTAGAATGAGCTGTAATTCTTTCAGGAGGCTGCTGTCCAGCAGTCTCATAAGCTAAACGTATTATGCTACGAAGCCAAAAGGAGAGAGAGGTAGCAGAAGCTTTTTGACCTCTCCTCTGACCAGAATAAACGACAAACAGGGAAGACGTTTGTCGAAAATCTTTAGTTGCCTGTAAATAAAATTTCAGAGCACGGACTACATCCAGATTGTGTAGAAGACGTTCCTTCTTTGAAGAAGGATTAGGACACAAGGATGGAACAACAATCTCTTGATTGATATTCCTGTTAGTGACCACCTTAGGTAAGAACCCAGGTTTAGTACGCAGAACTACCTTGTCTGAATGAAAAATCAGATAAGGAGAATCACAATGTAAAGCAGATAACTCAGAGACTCTCCGAGCCGAGGAAATAGCCATTAAAAACAGAACTTTCCAAGATAACAGCTTGATATCAATGGAATGAAGGGGTTCAAACGGAACACCCTGTAAAACGTTAAGAACTAAATTTAAGCTCCATGGTGGAGCAACAGTTTTAAACACAGGCTTAATCCTGGCCAAAGCCTGGCAAAAAACCTGAACGTCTGGAACTTCTGACAGACGCTTGTGTAAAAGAATGGACAGAGCTGAGATCTGTCCCTTTAAGGAACTAGCAGATAAACCCTTTTCTAAACCTTCTTGTAGAAAGGATAATATCCTAGGAATCCTAACTTTACTCCATGAGTAACTCTTGGATTCGCACCAATGTAAGTATTTACGCCATATTTTATGGTAAATCTTTCTGGTAACAGGCTTCCTAGCCTGTATTAAGGTATCAATAACTGACTCCGAAAAACCAAGCTTTGATAAAATCAAGCGTTCAATTTCCAAGCAGTCAGCTTCAGAGAAATTAGATTTTGATGTTTGAAAGGACCCTGAATTAGAAGGTCCTGTCTCAGAGGCAGAGACCAAGGTGGACAGGATGACATGTCCACTAGATCTGCATACCAGGTCCTGCGTGGCCACGCAGGCGCTATAAGAATCACCGATGCTCTCTCCTGTTTGATTCTGGCAATCAATCGAGGAAGCATCGGGAAGGGTGGAAACACATAAGCCATCCTGAAGGTCCAAGGTGCTGTCAAAGCATCTATCAGGACTGCTCCCGGATCCCTGGATCTGGACCTGTAACAAGGAAGCTTTGTGTTCTGTCGAGACGCCATGAGATCTATCTCTGGTTTGCCCCAACGTCGAAGTATTTGGGCAAAGACCTCCGGATGAAGTTCCCACTCCCCCGGATGAAAAGTCTGACGACTTAGGAAATCCGCCTCCCAGTTCTCCACTCCCGGGATGTGGATTGCTGACAGGTGGCAAGAGTGAAACTCTGCCCAGCGAATTATCTTTGATACTTCCATCATCGCTAGGGAGCTTCTTGTCCCTCCTTGATGGTTGATGTAAGCTACAGTCGTGATGTTGTCCGACTGAAACCTGATGAACCCCCGAGTTGTTAACTGGGGCCAAGCCAGAAGAGCATTGAGAACTGCTCTCAATTCCAGAATGTTTATAGGCAGGAGACTCTCCTCCTGAGTCCATGATCCCTGAGCCTTCAGAGAATTCCAGACAGCGCCCCAACCTAGTAGGCTGGCGTCTGTTGTTACAATTGTCCAATCCGGCCTGCTGAATGGCATTCCCCTGGACAGATGTGGCCGAGAAAGCCACCATAGAAGAGAATTTCTGGTCTCTTGATCCAGATTCAGAGTAGGGGACAAATCTGAGTAATCCCCATTCCACTGACTTAGCATGCACAATTGCAGCGGTCTGCCACAGTCCTCTCACACATCCTATCTATTAGTTGGGTGCAAGAGAATGACTGGGTGTGACGTAGAGGGGAGGAGCTATATAGCAGCTCTGCTGGGTGATCCTCTTGCACTTCCTGTTGGGGAGGAGTTAATATCCCAGAAGTAATGATGACCCGTGGACTGACCACACTTAACAGGAGAAATAAAGTTCCCGGTCTTACCGGTCAGCTGTATTGTGTTGCGGTACAATACCTCTCTCCCACTTGGTCGGTCCTCAGGAACCGTCCGGATGGCAATCCGCTTAGTGACACGTTCTGTGTTGCAGAATCCTAGCCTCTTCCGACTTCTTTCTACTCCCTTCCTCGACCAAGGGCAACAGCTGATGACGTCACACCTAGATCCGTGTGTTCTGTCTCCCTCTCTCTCTTTCAATGTATCTGGTTGTCAATTCAGCGAAAACGAATTCCTTCTCTTAGGTCTGACTTCACTCCCGGTGTCTGTGCTCACTTCTCCCCAATCAGTGTAATTCAATAGAACAAGTGATAGGAGCACCAGGCAGACGTAGTGGTAAAGTAAAAGATAACTTTTATTCAGCTCAAAGCAGCTTACAGCAAACTGTAGTAAAATCCATGTTTCTCAACAATAGCACAGCATAGTGTATCAAGGGTAGCGTTCAAATAGCCCCCACTAAATTAAGAAAGAGCAGAAATGCTCAAAGTTCATGGCTAACATTCAAGGGAACCTACCATTGTAGTAACTTTACATGTAAAGCGTGTGAATTCCTTCAAGAAGGACATGGACAATAATAGAAAAAGTATTTAGAGACAATAGGGGACAGAGCAGGGATGAAAATTTAGCTCTGAAAGAGGTTTTCTGGATTCATAAGATGAAAACCAGATGGCCCCTTGGCCTGAATTCAGAGTATGATATAATAATTTTTTGGCAGTGAATGTTTAATACTATTTAATAGGGTTGCACCGATACCGATACTAGTATCGGTACTGATACAGAGTATTTGCATGAGTACTTGTACTTATACAAATACACTGATACTTAAACCGATACCTCCACTTCCTACCCATACGCCTTGTGGCTTTTTTCAAACTGCATGTTCCCATTTCATTTTAAGCTGGAGTGAAGACTAAACTAAAAATTATTCACTTCTGTTCTGCCAACACAAATTGCTGTTATTTGTATTATTGTACGTCTGAGAGCAGTGCTCCAAAAGCTGCTACTATACAGCTGGAAGCCTCTCTGGGAGAGATCACTGTACCTCATTCAGACAAACCCCTGAAGTACTGGGCAATTAACAAACTGAAATTTCCAGCTCTGGCTAAAATGGCCCAAAAAGAACTTTCTGCCCCATGCAGAAAGACTGTTCAGCTTAGCTAAAAGAAACAGACGTATAGCTGAACATACAGAGATGATTCTGTTCCTTAAAAAGAACTTGCCACTAACTTTTGAAAAAATATTCTAATTGCTAGATTGCCTGTTATACTGCTAGTTCTCATCTTGAACAATTGTGCTCAAAACATACTGTACTCTTAGGAACATCCTTAGCCAGGGCTGGACTGGGAATATTAAGCAGCCCTGGAAAAAATATAAAGAGCAGCCCTATTTTCTGTTTAGTCAGTAGAATGCAATGCCCCATTTTTCTCAAAGGCTATTACTGGGACACTCCTTCCCCAATGTTTTTTTCAGAACTAAATTATATTACTTTGTATTAAATACAAATGTCAGATTGATGTTATATAGGCATCCTACAACCCAATGGCATCCAGTAATCACCCCTTTAAATTGTAGCTTTTCAGCCCCAACTGCTGCAGCTGTTATTTATTGTTGTTATTATTAATATATTTTATTGTAATAATGTTATTTATATACATGTTCTGTGAACTTTGTGACAACAATCAAATAAAACTGTTTTATTATTTAAAAATTTCTTTTGAGTTACAGTTCACAATTATAAAGAAGCTATCTTAAATCATTAGTCTGTATTGTGCTTGGTAAACTGTCATATGACATTAAAAAAGTATCGGTAATTGGTATCGGTGAGTATTTGAAAAAAAGTATCGGTACTTGTACTCTGTCTTAAAAAAATGGTATCGGTGCAACCCTACTATTTAACAAAAATATATGTTTTATTATACACGAAAGTGAAAATAAGCTGACACATTCCAAAGGATAAATAACTAATCCTGATATAGCATATGAGAAAAACTCTATGAGCACTCCATGGTAATGATTTTTCTAAAACAAATGATAAAGATAGGACAAGAATAGTAATAATATATACTGAAATGGTAAAAGTTACAATGTAGGCAAGCTAACATGGTAATGATTTTTTCAAAATAAATGACAAAGATAGGATAAAATAGCAATAATATATATTGAAATGGTAAAGGTTACAATGCAGGCAAGCTAATATAACAAATGATAAGGCAAAAGGTACATTTTGAGCTAGCTCATATATTTTGATTACTATACAATGTAATTGACCATATGTAAAACTTTGATGCCTCTCATGTGAGAAAAAAACAGAATTTATGCTTACCTGATAAATTACTTTCTCCAACGGTGTGTCCGGTGCACGGTTTCATCCTTACTTGTGGGATATTCTCCTCCCCTACAGGGAATGGCAAGGAGAGCACACAGCAAGAGCTGTCCATATAGCTCCCCTTCTGGCTCCGCCCCCCAGTCATTCAACCGACGGTTAGGAGAAAAAGGAGAAACTATAGGGTGCCGTGGTGACTGTAGTGTATAAAGAAAAAGAGAAATTTTTCAAACCTGATTAAAAAACCAGGGCGGGCCGTGGACCGGACACACCGTTGGAGAAAGTAATTTATCAGGTAAGCATAAATTCTGTTTTCTCCAACATTGGTGTGTCCGGTCCACGGTTTCATCCTTACTTGTGGGAACCAATACCAAAGCTTTAGGACACGGATGAAGGGAGGGAGCAAATCAGGTTACCTAAACGGAAGGCACCACGGCTTGCAAAACCTTTCTCCCAAAAACAGCCTCCGAAGAAGCAAAAGTATCAAATTTGTAAAATTTGGCAAAAGTGTGCAGAGAAGGCCAAGTCGCTGCCTTACATATCTGATCAACAGAAGCCTCGATCTTGAAAGCCCATGTGGAAGCCACAGCTCTAGTGGAGTGAGCTGTGACTCGTTCAGGAGGCTGCCGTCCGGCAGTCTCATAAGCCAATCGGATAATGCTTTTCAGCCAGAAAGAAAGAGAGGTAGCCGTAGCTTTTTGTCCTCTCCTCTTACCAGAGTAAACGACAAACAAAGATGAGGTTTGTCTAAAATCCTTAGTTGCTTCTAAATAGAACTTTAAAGCACGAACTACATCTAAATTGTGTAACAAACGTTCCTTCTTTGAAACTGGATTCGGACACAGAGAAGGAACAACTATTTCCTGGTTAATATTCCTGTTGGAAACAACCTTCGGAAGAAAACCAGGCTTAGTACGCAAAACGACCTTATCTGAATGGAACACCAGATAGGGTGTATGACACTGCAAAGCAGATAATTCCGAAACTCTTCTTGCAGAAGAAATAGCAACCAAAAACAGAACTTTCCAAGATAGTAACTTGATATCTATGGAATGTAAGGGTTCAAACGGAACCCCTTGAAGAACTGAAAGAACTAAATTTAGACTCCAAGGAGGAGTCAATGGTCTGTAAACAGGCTTGATTCCGAACAAAGCCTGTACAAAAGCTTGTACATCTGGCACAGCTGCCAGTCGTTTGTGTAACAAGACAGATAAAGCAGAACTCTGTCCTTTTAGAGAACTCGCTGACAATCCCTTATCCAAACCTTCTTGAGAAAGGAGAGGATCTTAGGAATTTTAATCTTACTCCAGGAGAATCCCTTGGATTCACACCAACAGATATATCTTTTCCATATTTTATGGTAAATCTTTCTAGTCACAGGTTTTCTGGCTTGGACCAGAGTATCTATCACTGAATCTGAAAACCCACGCTTGGATAAAATCAAACGTTCAATTTCCAAGCAGTCAGCTGCAGAGAAACTAGATTTGGATGTAGAACTACTCTTTCTGTTTCAGAGTAAATAGTACATACCAGTACTATTTCAAAATAACAAACTCTTGATAGAAGAAATAAAAAAACTGCAACTAACACCACAAACTCCTCACCATCCCCGTGGAGATGCTACTTGTTCAGAGCGGCAAGGAGAATGACTGGGGGGCGGAGCCAGAGGGGGAGCTATATGGACAGCTCTTGCTGTGTGCTCTCCTTGCCATTCCCTGTAGGGGAGGAGAATATCCCACAAGTAAGGATGAAACCGTGGACCGGACACACCAATGTTGGAGAAATATTACCACGATAAAATAGAACAATGTTACACATAAAATTCAATACTGGGTAAATAGAGAATGTAAATACATTTAAGTTTCGGTTAAATATGCAAATCAGGCAGAGTAGGTTGTAAGGGGTGTGCAAGTCAGCACTTAGGGAGTTAATGAAGGGGTAGTTTGAGAGGTGTGTAAAAATTTTAATTAACCAATTGAATATTGGTGTGTACTATAAATGTGGATCACAGATAGAGTTCCAACAGGCTATGATTACGGCGATTGCCGAAACGCGTAAAAGCTGGAACGCTACCCTTGATACACTATGCTGTGCTATTGTTGAGAAACCTGGATTTTACTACAATTTGCTGTAAGCTGCTTGAGCTGAATAAAAGTTATGTTTTACTTTACCACTACATCTGCCTGGTGCTCACTTGTTCTACTGAATTAATCTATTTGCCAGAGCCAGTTTTTAGCCATGGACAGTTATATGTAGCTTTTTCAAGGGTAAAAACTCTGCAGATGTAAAAGTTAAGGTCATAGACGGACAAGAACAAGGGAAATTAATAACTGGAAGTGATGCCTGTTTTACTAAAAATGTTGTATATAAAGAAATATACTTAAAGTAGATATAATTTAAAGAGAAGAACTTTAGTATTAATTTAGGACAGTAGTTTGTCCAATTAGAGTGTGTCTATGAGGCCAATTTAACAAATGTCTTGCGGACCTGATCCAACAGTGCGGATCAGTTCCGCAAGACATCGCTGAATGCGGAGAGCAATACGCTCTCCGTATTCAGCATTGCACCAGCAGCTCACAAGTGCTGCTGGTGCAACGCCGCCCCCTGCAGACTCGCGGCCAATGGGCCGCCAGCAGGGGGTATCAATCAACCTGATCGTATTGAATCGAGTTGAATTCCGGCGATTCCTGTCCGCCTGCTCAGAGCAGGCGGACAGGGTTATGGAGCAGCGGTCTTTGTGACCGCTGCTCCATAACTTGTGTTTCTGGCGAGTCTGAAGATTCGCCAAAAACACGGGCCATCAAGCTCTGTTCGGAGATTGATAGATAGGCCCCTATATCTGTAGTTTATTATATAGAAACTATTTTTGATATATTTAAGATAGTAGTCCATTAAAATTATAGTATTGCTACACCTGTAGCTTAAATTTTTATATAAAAGAAGAGTTACAAAATACGTTGTTTCTACATCTGTAGTTTAAAAAATAATTAGACTGCCCTATGGGCAGGCGTATCGACTAGTGAATATATATTAATGTAAGTGTGAGTCAGTCAGTGTGAATCATATGGGCTCCTCAGGATTTCTTTGCATTAGAGTATAACGATGTTCTGCCAGATTTAAAAAAAAAAAAAAATCTTCAGAAGATTTTGAAAACTCTTATTTCATTTCAAATAAAGTCTTTGTCTATGTATTGTTATTTTCTCTGCTGAGAGATCATTATATCACATATATATACTTAGAGAACATTTTAAATATTTGTATGCACTTATTTCTGCAGTATTAGTTTCAGTTTCTTAATGCAATATTAATTGAAAAGAACCTTTACATTTATGCAAGCATTTTAAATTTTTATGAATGTACTTTCTTTTAGAGGAGAAACAGATAACCTACTGTACTATACAACCAGAATTCACCATAAAGATGGCAAGAGAAATGCAATTGTTTTGTAGCTTTCTTTGTTAGCCTATAATTAATCATTTTACTCTCAGGCTAATATTGTTCTGTATCCAACTGTATCTGTATGAAAGCTACAAACATTGTTTACTGTAAAAATGAAACACTAAACATTAATGTCACAAAGGAACTGTACATGCTAGCACTTTATTTGCCAGTTCCAGAGTAAGTATATGATACCCAAAAATATCTACTTAAAACCAACGTATTTTAGTCCATATTAAGCATTTGTAAATATCATATTAGAAAGAGAAAACATACATTTGGAGCTCTTTGTAAACAGTTGTATATAATTCAAATAATAGGATTCAGCGCCATTTCTTACCTTTTTAGACAATTAATTATTAATCAGCATTTCATTACTTCAAACAGTCGCATATTATTTTGATTTCTGAAGCTACTGTTGATTTTGAAGACACTGCAAGAAGTCTGTAAAAAAAAACACATCTGCTAAGCCCTTCCTACACATCATGCACAACAATTAATCATAATAACTTGGAATTTCCCTTTGTTCAAAGTTTATAACAGGACGCTTTATATTAAAAATGTATTAAATAAGTTTCTGCTAGATTATGAGTTCTGCGTTAGCCTTAAAAAGCAGCGTTGAGAGGTCCCAACGCTGGTTTTTGCCTAACGCTGGTATTACGAGTCTGACAGGTAGAGGCTCACCGCTCACTTTTCTTCCGCGACTCAAGGCTACCACAAATCCCCTTACGTCAATTGTGTATCCTATCTTTTTAATGGGATTTGCCTAACGCTGGTATTACAAGTCTTGGAAGAAGTGAGCGGTAGACCCTCTCCTGTCCAGACTCCTACCGCATTTAAAAATCAGTAGTTAAGAGTTTTATGGGCCAACGCCGGAACATAAAACTCTTAACTAAAGTGCTACAATGTACACTAACACCCATAAACTACCTATTAACCCCTAAAACGAGGTCCCCCACATCGCAAACACTAAAATAAATATTTTTAACCCCTAATCTGCCGACCGGACATCGCCGCCACCTACATTATACCTATGAACCCCTAATCTGCTGCCCCTAACATCGCCGATACCTACATTATATTTATTAACCCCAAATCTGCCGCCACCTACCTACACTTATTAACCCCAAATCTGCCGACCGGACATCGCCGCCACTATAATAAATGTTTTAACCCCTAAACCGCCGCACTCCCGCCTCGCAAACACTATAGTACATTTTATTAACCCTTAATCTGCTGCCCCCAACGTCCCCGCCACCTACCTACAATTATTAACCCCTAATCTCCTGCCCCCAACGTCGCCGCTACTATAATATAGTTATTAACCCCTAAACCCAAGTCTATTTAATAGCTACCTATTTAAAATAACTACAAAATTAACTGTAAAATAAATCCTAACCTAAGTTACAAATACACCTAACACTACACTATCAATAAATTAATTAAATAAATTAACTACAATTATCTAAAATAAAATACAATTAAATAAACTAAACTATATTACAACCCCCCCCCAACTAAATTACAAAAAATAAAAAAATATTACAAGAAGTTTAATCTAATTACACCTAATCTAAGCCCCCTAATAAAATAAAAAAGCTGCCCAAAATAATAAAATTCCCTATCCTAAACTAAATTACAAAGTAATAAGCTCTTTTACCAGCCCTTAAAAGGGCTTTTTGCGGGGCATTGCCCCAAAGTAATCAGCTCTTTTACCTGTAAAAAAAAAGAAATACAATACCCCCCCCAACATTTACAACCCACACACCCCTACTCTAAAACCCACCCGATCCCCCCTTAAAAAAACCTAACACTACCCCATTGAGCGATCCTCTTCAATCGAAGTCCTAACGAAGAATGAAGGTTCCTTTAAATGACATCATCCAAGATGGCGTCCCTCGAATTCTGATTGGCTGATAGGATTCTATCAGCCAATCGGAATTAAGGTAGGAAAAATCTGATTGGTTGATTTAATCAGCCAATCGGATTGAAGTTCATTCCAATTGGCTGATTGGATCAGCCAATAGAATTGACCTCGCATTCTATTGGCTGATCCAATCAGCCAATCGAATTGAACTTCAATCCGATTGGCTGATTAAATCAACCAATCTGATTTTTCCTACCTTAATTCCGATTGGCTGATAGAATCCTATCAGACAATCGGAATTCAAGGGACGCTATCTTGGATGACGTAATTTAAAGGAACCTTCATTCCTCGTTAGGACTTCGATTGAAGAGGATGGCTCTGCGTTGGCTGGATAGAAGATGGCTCCGCTCCGGAAGGATGAAGATAGAAGATGCCACCTGGATGAAGATGTCTGCCGGTCTGGATGTCCTCTTCTGCCTGGATAGGATGAAGACTTCTGCCGGTCCGGATGTCCTTTTCTGGCCCATCGGTGCCTGGCTGGGTGAACACGGCTCAAGGCAGGGTGATCATCAATGGGGTAGTGTTAGTTTTTTAAGGGGGGATCAGGTGGGTTTTAGAGTAGGGGTGTGTGGGTGGTGGGTTGTAATGTTAGGGAGGTATTGTATGCCCCGCAAAAAGACTTAGAAAGTGTTTTCCCATAGGAAACAATAGGGCTGCGTTAGAAGCTGAACGCTGCTTTTTTAAAGGTGTTAGGTTTTTTTCAGCCGTCTCAGCCCCATTGTTTCCTATGGGGAAATCGTGCACGAGCACATTTTGCCAGTTTACCGCTACCGTAAGCAACGCTGGTATTACAGGTAGAAGTGGAGCTAAATTTGCTCAACGCTTACTTTTCTGAGGCTAATGCAGCCATTCAGAAAACTTGTAATACCAGCGTTGTTTAAAGTGTGCGCTGGAAAAAAAAGGCTTGTTAGCCCCCAGGTCTTTACCGACAAAACTCGTAATCTAGGCATTTATTTACTTGCCCTTAAAGGTAAATAAAACATATTTTGAATTCCCTATAATAAGCTAGATAACATTAGAAGCAAAGAATAACACACAATAAGGTATTAGCATGTTTTATTTCTGCACATAGAAAACAGTTCTACTGAGCAACCATTATTAAGGTAGAAGGCATATAACCTGTTCAGTACAAGGTATATAACCTGTTCAGTACAAGGTATGTAACCTGCTCAGTACAAGGTATATAACCTGTTCAGTACAAGGTATGTAACCTGCTCAGTACAAGGTATATAACCTGTTCAGTACAAGCTATGTAACCTGCTCAGTACAAGGTATATAACCTGTTCAGTACAAAGTATTTAACCTGTTCAGTACACGGTATATAATCTGTTCAGTACAAGGTATGTAACCTGTTCAGTACAAAATATATAACCTGTTCAGTACAAGGTATGTAACCTGTTCAGTACAAGGTATATAACCTGCTAAGTACAAGGTATGTAACCTGCTCAGTACAAGGTATATAACCTGTTCAGTATAAGGTATGTAACCTGCTAAGTACAAGGTATGTAACCTGCTCAGTACAAGGTATATAACCTGTTCAGTACAAGGTATATAACCTGCTCAGTACAAGTTATGGAACCTGCTCAGTACAAGGTATGTAACCTGCTCAGTACAAGATATGTAACCTGCTCAGTACATAGTATATAACCTGTTCAGTACAAGGTATGTAACCTGTTCAGTACAAGGTATGTAACCTGCTCAGTACAAGGTATGTAACCTGTTCAGTACAAGGTATATAACCTGTTCAGTACAAGGTATATAACCTGTTCAGTACAAGTTATGTAACCTGCTCAGTACAATGTATGTAACCTGCTCAGTAGAAGGTATATAACCTGTTCAGTACAAAGTATATAACCTGTTCAGTATGAGGTATATAACCTGTTCAGTACAAGGTATTTAACCTGTTCAGTACAAGGTATGTAAACTGCTCAGTACAAGGTATATAATCTGTTCAGTACAAAGTATATAACCTGTTCAGTACAATGTATATAACCTGCTCAGTACAAGGTATATAACCTGTTAAGTGCAAAGTATATAACCTGTTCAGTACAATGTATATAACCTGCTCAGTACAATGTATATAACCTGCTCAGTACAAGGTATATAACCTGTTAAGTGCAAAGTATATAACCTGTTCAGTACAAGGTATGTAATCTGCTCAGTACAAGGTATGTAACCTGTTCAGTACAAGGTATATAACCTGTTCAGTACAAGGTATGCAAACGGCTCAGTACAAGGTATATAACCTGTTCAGTACAAGGTATGTAACCTGCTCAGTACAAGGTATGTAACCTGTTCAGTACAAGGTATGTAACCTGCTCAGTACAAGGTATAGAACCTGTTCAGTACAAGGTTTAGAACCTGTTCAGTACAAGGTATATAACCTGTTCGGTACAAGGTATATAACCTGCTCAGTAAGGCATTACGTGGTAGCCGCCGACCTATTACTCATCTTCCTCCAATACATTTTTCCCAATAAACCATCCTACAATCACAAACCCTCCCATTAGCTGCAAACTCCCTACATATTCATGTGACTATTTTTATCTTAAGTACCCTGGAAAACAGTGCCCTGCAGAGCTTTCTAAGGAACATGTTATTAAATATGTATTCATTAACATATTCTTTTTGCAGACGTTAAACACATGGGGTAGATTTATTAAATATCGGACTGACATGATCCACTGTAGCAGATCATGTCCGCCCAACATCGCTAAATGCAGACAGCATATGCTGTCGGTATTTAACATTGCACAAGCATTTATAGTGAAATACTTGTGTAATGCCGCCCCTTGCACATTCGCGGCCAATCAGCCACTATCAGGAGTGTCAATCATCCCGATCATATCTGATCAGGACGATTGCTGTCCACCACCTCAGAGGTCTTAGACCGCTGCTTTTTAACTTTTGTTTCCGGCGAGCCTGAAGGCTCGCAAGGAAATGGCTGCATTCACAGCTTAATAAATTGACTTCATGGGATAGATTCTATTCTTGCAAATTCACTTTTTCGTCATCGAGTTATTACAATGCAAGGGTTAAAACAATTTCTGTATTTGAAAAAGATCTTATTCAGTTTGAACAGATATAAAAAAATCACCCATAGGACGCATAGACAGCACTCAACTATCAATCACAAGTTATCAACTAAATATTGAAAAATACCTCACAAATGGAACAATAACACACATAGGCCAATGATCTGAGCATGCTCAGCCCAGAATAATTGAGTACAAACCAGCTCAAGAAAATGGTGATAATAGTAATAATATGATCAACAGGAAGAAGCAAGGATAATCAAAGGAATTGACTAAGGCGTAGTCCAAAATCAAAGCTGAGATGAAAATGCCAGGAGATCAAATAACCAAGAGCAACCTAATAATGTGATGCACCTTGACAAGTTTGTGCAGCCAATCATTAGATGTTTAACTAAACAGACTCTTCTGTGACTTGTTCCACAGATCAGGAGACACCAGGTCAAGTCAAACCCGGAAATTCTGCACAGCAACCACATCAGGCAAACATACACAAAATGTGATGACACTTGAATGGTGCCAAGTAACAAACAATACTGAATATGCCATCAATATGTACATATAAAACTATGAGCAACATCTACAATATATCTCCAGTTGCAAAACCAATACAGAAAGCAATCCATGAATATCTGTAAATTACATTATTATTTATTTTAATAAAAAAATAAACGCCACTCTATCCAACTGAAACACATGGGGGCTGATTTATCAAGCCGCCAATCGGCTCCAATGCATCTGTTTCTGCGCGAGCCTTCAGACTCGCCGGAAACAGGAGTAAAGAAGCAGCAGTCTTAAGACCGCCATCTCTGAGGCAGTGGACACTGAGCAATCAGCCCGATCAGGTTGATTGACACCCCCTGCTTGCCACAAATCTGCAGGGGGCGGCACTGCACAAGCATTTCTTGCTAAATGTTTGTGCAATGATAAATGTCGATGTGCTGTGGACATGATCGCTACAGCAGATCATGTTTGCTCGCACTTTGATAATTCGGCCCCATGGACTCGATTAACCTACTATAAAAGGGAGCAATCACTGATATGGACCTTGTTGCATGTTGCTCATTGTCAATGTATCTGATTGGCTTTGGGGAATGATAGGGATGTGAGGTAAGGTATAAACAGGGTAAATTAAAAAAATTTAGTTGGTTTAGAATTTTTAAAGGGACACTCAAGTCAAAATAAACTTTTATGATTCAGATAGAGCATGCAGCTTTAAGACACTTTCCAATTTACTTCCCTTATAACATTTTGCACAGTCTAGTTACTACTCTACCCTATTACCCTGTGTTTGATTATACCTGCACAATGAGTCACCTCTGTTTGTTTTTCCATTTGCAGAAATACAAAGTCATGGTTTGTTGTTATTCATTTTCATAAGTAAAATATCACATGGAAAAACCAATGTTACTATTTAATGCATGATCTGTTTCCATGACTCGTTTGTTTTACAGCGTTAAGGAAGAAAGCTATTAAATCAGTTGTATGTGTAATATGATATGTTTCACTTTTGATAAGAACAGTATTACAACACTATATTAATTTAGCGGAACTTTTGCAGAAATGTTTTAAAGCTGTCTAAATAGATTTAGATTTGGATGTAATGATTTATTGATCAGAAAACTAATATTCATCAAACATATCTATCTCTTTGCTCTTTTATTTTGTCTGTGACATTATGTTTCCCTGTTGCTGGTCATATAATTCTCTGCATCTGGCACATTTCTGTTTCTCGTTGTACATAAATCTGATTCTGTGCATAAATACAAGTTTATAGCTCTTTACTTGCAGAGCAATTTTTCAGTTCCAGTCTATTTATATAGACTTGTTTCAATAAATGTTTATAAATGTGTTGATTGGCTATGCAAGTGAAATAATCCAATAGGACCCTCAGATGTAATATTATGAAATCACAATATCTATCCCTTATCATTTTCAGTTCATTTTGTGGTATGGGATATAATGAAAAATATGTAATAATTAGGTAACTCATCTAATGAAACAAAATATCTCATTTATTCAAACATTTAAAGCAAATGTTTTTACAGACAGGATCATAGTCAGATATTTAATACAATACAGATATCACTTAACAGCATATTTAAATAACAAATTAATGAGTTATAGTTTCAATCTTACAGATACAGGGCTAGATTACAAGTGAGGCGCAAACGGTTGTGCTAGCATTATCAAGATCGTTTGTGCCCCCTTTCTATTGTGCTTGTATTACAAGTTGCAATACAATCCTTACCGTGATCTCAGAGCTGTTCTTAACTGTTTTCCAAAACAAAAAAGTTGCACAAAGCCCTTCAAAAATACATTATAAAGTACAGTTACACTTATATTAACAATCAGCCAGAATACGAGTTTTGCGTTATGAGCGGCTCGGTAATAACTTGCAATTTATTTCCACCGCTCACCTTTAATAGCGCTGCTATTACAGGTTTTCCAAAAACCTGCGTTAGCGGGCAATATGGCAGCGTTGAGCTCCATACCGCACACAAATACCAGCGCTGCTTTGAGCTGGTTTTACGTGCTTGTGAACGATTTCCCCATAGACATCAATGGGGAGAGCCGTCTAAAAAAAGCCTAACACCTGCAATAAAGGAGCGTAAAGCTCCGTAACCCAGTCCCATTGATTCCTATGGGGAAATAAAATTTATGTTTAAACCTAACACCCTAACATAAACCCCGAGTCTAAACACCCCTAATCTGCTGCCCCTGACATCGCCGACACCTACATTACACTTATTAACCCCTAATCTGCCACCCCCAACATCGCATCCACCTACATTACACTTATGAACCCCTAATCTGCTGCCCCCGATATCGCCGATACCTACATTTCACTTATTAACCCCTAATCTGCCGTCCCCAACATCACCGCCACCTACATTACACTTATTAACCCCTAATCTGCCACCCCCGACATCGCCGCCACCTACCTATACTTATTAACCCCTAGTCTGCCGCCGCCACTATACTAAAGTTATTAACCCCTAAACCTCTGGCCTCCCACATCACTAATACTAAATAAATATATTAACCCCTAAACCTAACCCTAACACCCCTAACTTTAATATAAATAAAATCTAAATAAACTTACAATTATTACCTAAATAATTCCTATTTAAAACTAAATACTTACCTGTAAAATAAACTCTAAGGCCTAGATTTGGAGTTCGGCGGTAGCCGTCAAAACCAGCGTTAGAGGTTTCTAACGCTGGTTTTGGCCGCCCGCTGGTATTTGGAGTCAGTGATTAAAGGGTCTAACGCTCACTTTTCAGCCGCGACTTTTCCATACCGCAGATCCCCCTACGCCATTTGCGTATCCTATCTTTTCAATGGGATCTTTCTAACGCCGGTATTTAGAGTCGTTTCTGAAGTGAGCGTTAGAGCTCTAACGACAAAACTCCAGCCGCCTGAAAATAGCAGGAGTTAAGAGCTTTCTGGCTAACGCCGGTTCATAAAGCTCTTAACTACTGTACCCTAAAGTACACTAACACCCATAAACTACCTATGTACCCCTAAACCGAGGTCCCCCCACATCGCCGCCACTCGATTAAAATTTTTAACCCCTAATCTGCCGACCGCCACCTACGTTATCCCTATGTACCCCTAATCTGCTGCCCTAACACCGCCGACCCCTATATTATATTTATTAACCCCTAATCTGCCCCCCTCAACGTCGCCAACACCTGCCTACACTTATTAACCCCTAATCTGCCGAGCGGACCTGAGCGCTACTATAATAAAGTTATTAACCCCTAACCCGCCTCACTAACCCTATAATAAATAGTATTAACCCCCTAATCTGCCCTCCCTAACATCGCCGACACCTAACTTCAATTATTAACCCCTAATCTGACGACCGGAGCTCACCGCTACTATAATAAATGGATTAACCCCTAAAGCTAAGTCTAACCCTAACACTAACACCCCCCTAACTTAAATATAATTTACATCTAACTAAATAAATTAACTCTTATTAAATAAATGATTCCTATTTAAAGCTAAATACTTACCTGTAAAATAAACCCTAATATAGCTACAATATAAATTATAATTATATTATAGCTATTTTAGGATTAATATTTATTTTACAGGCAACTTTGTAATTATTTTAACCAGGTACAATAGCTATTAAATAGTTAAGAACTATTTAATAGTTACCTAGTTAAAATAATAACAAATTTACCTGTAAAATAAATCCTAACCTAAGATATAATTAAACCTAACACTACCCTATCAATAAAATAATTAAATAAACTACCTACAATTACCTACAATTAACCTAACACTACACTATCAATAAATTAATTAAACACAATTCCTACAAATAAATACAATTAAATAAACTAGCTAAAGTACAAAAAATAAAAAAGAACTAAGTTACAAAAAATAAAAAAATATTTACAAACATAAGAAAAATATTACAACAATTTTAAACTAATTACACCTACTCTAAGCCCCCTAATAAAACAACAAAGCCCCCCAAAATAAAAAATTCCCTACCCTATTCTAAATTAAAAAAGTTACAAGCTCTTTTACCTTACCAGCCCTGAACAGGGCCCTTTGCGGGGCATGCCCCAAGAATTTCAGCTCTTTTGCCTGTAAAAGAATAAATACAATACCCCCCCCCCCCAACATTACAACCCACCACCCACATACCCCTAATCTAACACAAACCCCCCTTAAATAAACCTAACACTAAGCCCCTGAAGATCTTCCTACCTTGTCTTCACCATCCAGGTTCACCGATCCGTCCTGAAGAGCTCCTCCGATGTCCTGATCCAAGCCCAAGCGGGGGGCTGAAGAGGTCCATGATCCGGTCAAAGTCTTCATCCAAGCGGGGCAGAAGAGGATCTTCCATCCGATTGAAGTCATCATCCAGGCGGCATCTTCTATGGTCTTCCATCCGGAGCGAAGCGGCAGGATCCTGAAGACCTCCAGCGCGGAACATCCATCCGGACCGACGACTGAACGACGAATGACTGTTCCTTTAAGGGACGTCATCCAAGATGGCGTCCCTCGAATTCCGATTGGCTGATAGGATTCTATCAGCCAATCGGAATTAAGGTAGGAATTTTCTGATTGGCTGATGGAATCAGCCAATCAGAATCAAGTTCAATCCGATTGGCTGATCCAATCAGCCAATCAGATTGAGCTCGCATTCTATTGGCTGTTCCGATCAGCCAATAGAATGCGAGCTCAATCTGATTGGCTGATTGGATCAGCCAATCGGATTGAACTAGATTCTGATTGGCTGATTCCATCAGCCAATCAGAAAATTCCTACCTTAATTCCGATTGGCTGATAGAATCCTATCAGCCAATCGGAATTCGAGGGACGCCATCTTGGATGACGTCCCTTAAAGGAACAGTCATTCGTCGTTCAGTCGTCGGTCCGGATGGATGTTCCGCGCTGGAGGTCTTCAGGATCCTGCCGCTTCGCTCCGGATGGAAGACCATAGAAGATGCCGCCTGGATGATGACTTCAATCGGATGGAAGATCCTCTTCTGCCCCGCTTGGATGAAGACTTTGACCGGATCATGGACCTCTTCAGCCCCCCGCTTGGGCTTGGATCAGGACATCGGAGGAGCTCTTCAGGACGGATCGGTGAACCTGGATGGTGAAGACAAGGTAGGAAGATCTTCAGGGACTTAGTGTTAGGTTTATTTAAGGGGGGTTTGTGTTAGATTAGGGGTATGTGGGTGGTGGGTTGTAATGTTGGGGGGGGGGGTATTGTGATTATTCTTTTACAGGCAAAAGAGCTGAAATTCTTGGGGCATGCCCCGCAAAGGGCCCTGTTCAGGGCTGGTAAGGTAAAAGAGCTTGTAACTTTTTAAATTTAGAATAGGGTAGGGAATTTTTTATTTTGGGGGGCTTTGTTATTTTATTAGGGGGCTTAGAGTAGGTGTAATTAGTTTAAAATTGTTGTAATATTTTTCTTATGTTTGTAAATATTTTTTTATTTTTTGTAACTTAGTTCTTTTTTATTTTTTGTACTTTAGCTAGTTTATTTAATTGTATTTATTTGTAGGAATTGTGTTTAATTAATTTATTGATAGTGTAGTGTTAGGTTAATTGTAGGTAATTGTAGGTAGTTTATTTAATTATTTTATTGATAGGGTAGTGTTAGGTTTAATTATATCTTAGGTTAGGATTTATTTTACAGGTAAATTTGTTATTATTTTAACTAGGTAACTATTAAATAGTTCTTAACTATTTAATAGCTATTGTACCTGGTTAAAATAATTACAAAGTTGCCTGTAAAATAAATATTAATCCTAAAATAGCTATAATATAATTATAATTTATATTGTAGCTATATTAGGGTTTATTTTACAGGTAAGTATTTAGCTTTAAATAGGAATCATTTATTTAATAAGAGTTAATTTATTTCGTTAGATGTAAATTATATTTAAGTTAGGGGGGTGTTAGTGTTAGGGTTAGACTTAGCTTTAGGGGTTAATACATTTATTAGAATAGCGGTGAGGTCCGCTCGGCAGATTAGGGGTTAATAATTGAAGGTAGGTGTCGGCGATGTTAGGGAGGGCAGATTAGGGGTTAATACTATTTATGATAGGGTTAGTGAGGCGGGTTAGGGGTTAATAACTTTATTATAGTAGCGGTGCGGTCCGCTCGGCAGATTAGGGGTTAATAAGTGTAGGCAGGTGTCGGCGACGTTGAGGGGGGCAGATTAGGGGTTAATAAATATAATATAGGGGTCGGCGATGTTAGGGCAGCAGATTAGGGGTACATAGGGATAACGTAGGTTGCGGCGGTTTACGGAGCGGCAGATTAGGGGTTAAAAAAAATATGCAGGGGTCAGCGATAGCGGGGGGCGGCAGAATAGGGGTTAATAAGTGTAAGGTTAGGGGTGTTTAGACTCGGGGTACATGTTAGAGTGTTAGGTGCAGACGTAGGAAGTGTTTCCCCATAGGAAACAATGGGGCTGCGTTAGGAGCTGAACGCTGCTTTTTTGCAGGTGTTAGGTTTTTTTCAGCTCAAACAGCCCCATTGTTTCCTATGGGAGAATCGTGCACGAGCACGTTTTTGAGGCTGGCCGCGTCCGTAAGCAACTCTGGTATCGAGAGTTGCATTTGCGGAAAAAATGCTCTACGCTCCTTTTTTGGAGCCTAACGCAGCATTTGTTTGAACTCTCGATACCAGAGTTAAATATATGGTGCGGCCAGAAAAAAGCCTGCGGAGCGTTAACAGCCCTTTTACCGCCAAACTCCAAATCTAGGCCTAAGATAGCTACAAAATAACTAATTGTTACATTGTAGCTATCTTAGGTTTTATTTTTATTTCACAGCTAAGTTTGTATTTATTTTAACTAGGTAGACTAGTTAGTAAATAGTTATTAACTATTTACTAACTACCTAGTTAAAATAAATACAAATTTACCTGTAAAATAAAACCTAACCTGAGTTACACTAACACCTAACATTACACTAAAATTAAATAAATTAAATTAATTAAATTCAATTAACTAAATTACACAAAATAAAAAAGAAATGATCAAATATTTAAACTACACTAATCTAATAGACCTATAAAAAAATGCCCCCCAAAATAAAAAAAACATAATTTATGCTTACCTGATAAATTCCTTTCTTCTGTTGTGTGATCAGTCCACGGGTCATCATTACTTCTGGGATATAACTCCTCCCCAACAGGAAATGCAAGAGGATTCACCCAGCAGAGCTGCATATAGCTCCTCCCCTCTACGTCAGTCCCAGTCATTCGACCAAGAAACAACGAGAAAGGAGTAACCAAGGGTGAAGTGGTGACTGGAGTATAATTTAAAAGATATTTACCTGCCTTAAAACAGGGCGGGCCGTGGACTGATCACACAACAGAAGAAAGGAATTTATCAGGTAAGCATAAATTATGTTTTCTTCTGTTATGTGTGATCAGTCCACGGGTCATCATTACTTCTGGGATACCAATACCAAAGCAAAAGTACACGGATGACGGGAGGGATAGGCAGGCTCATTATACAGAAGGAACCACTGCCTGAAGAACCTTTCTCCCAAAAATAGCCTCCGAAGAAGCAAAAGTGTCAAATTTGTAAAATTTGGAAAAAGTATGAAGCGAAGACCAAGTTGCAGCCTTGCAAATCTGTTCAACAGAGGCCTCATTCTTAAAGGCCCAAGTGGAAGCCACAGCTCTAGTGGAGTGAGCTGTAATTCTTTCAGGAGGCTGCTGTCCAGCAGTCTCATAGGCTAAACGTATTATGCTACGAAGCCAAAAAGAGAGAGAGGTAGCAGAAGCTTTTTGACCTCTCCTCTGTCCAGAGTAAACGACAAACAAGGAAGAAGTTTGGCGAAAATCTTTAGTTGCCTGCAAGTAGAACTTGAGGGCACGAACTACATCCAGATTGTGTAAAAGACGTTCCTTCTTTGAAGAAGGATTTGGACACAAGGATGGGACAACAATCTCTTGATTGATGTTCCTGTTAGTGACTACCTTAGGTAAGAACCCAGGTTTAGTACGCAGAACTACCTTGTCTGAGTGAAAAATCAGATAAGGGGAATCACAATGTAAGGCTGATAACTCAGAGACTCTTCGAGCCGAGGAAATAGCCATTAAAAACAGAACTTTCCAAGATAACATTTTTATATCAATGGAATGAAGGGGTTCAAACGGAACACCCTGTAAAACGTTAAGAACTAAGTTTAAACTCCATGGTGGAGCAACAGCTTTAAACACAGGCTTGATCCTAGCTAAAGCCTGACAAAAGGACTGGACGTCTGGATTTTCTGACAGACGTCTGTGTAACAAGATGGACAGAGCTGAAATCTGTCCCTTTAATGAACTAGCTGATAAACCCTTTTCTAAACCTTCTTGTAGAAAAGACAATATCCTAGCGATCCTAACCTTACTCCAGGAGTAACCTTTGGATTCGCACCAGTATAGGTATTTCCGCCATATTTTATGGTAAATCTTTCTGGTAACAGGCTTCCTAGCCTGAATCAGGGTATCAATAACCGACTCAGAAAAACCACGTTTTGATAAAATCAAGCGTTCAATTTCCAAGCAGTCAGCTTCAGAGAAGTTAGATTTTGATGTTTGAATGGACCCTGTATCAGAAGGTCCTGTCTTAGAGGTAGAGACCAAGGCGGACAGGATGACATGTCCACTAGATCTGCATACCAAGTCCTGCGTGGCCAAGCAGGTGCTATTAGAATTACTGATGCTCTCTCCTGTTTGATTTTGGCAATCAATCGAGGAAGCAGCGGGAAGGGTGGAAACACATAAGCCATCCTGAAGTTCCAAGGTGCTGTCAAAGCATCTATCAGAACTGCTCCCGGATCCCTGGATCTGGACCCGTAGCGAGGAAGTTTGGCGTTCTGGCGAGACGCCATGAGATCTATCTCTGGTTTGCCCCAACGTCGAAGTATTTGGGCAAAGACCTCCGGATGAAGTTCCCACTCCCCCGGATGAAGAGTCTGGCGACTCAAGAAATCCGCCTCCCAGTTCTCCACTCCCGGGATGTGGATTGCTGACAGGTGGCAAGAGTGAGACTCTGCCCAGCGAATTATCTTTGATACTTCCATCATTGCTAGGGAGCTTCTTGTCCCTCCCTGATGGTTGATGTAAGCTACAGTCGTGATGTTGTCCGACTGAAACCTGATGAACCCCCGAGTTATTAACTGGGGCCAAGCCAGAAGGGCATTGAGAACTGCTCTCAATTCCAGAATGTTTATTGGAAGGAGACTCTCCTCCTGATTCCATAGTCCCTGAGCCTTCAGAGAATTCCAGACAGCGCCCCAACCTAGTAGGCTGGCGTCTGTTGTTACAATTGTCCAGTCTGGCCTGCTGAATGGCATTCCCCTGGACAGGTGTGGCCGATGAAGCCACCATAGAAGAGAATTTCTGGTCTCTTGATTCAGATTCAGAGTAGGGGACAAATCTGAGTAATCCCCATTCCACTGACTTAGCATGCATAATTGCAGCGGTCTGAGGTGTAGGCGTGCAAAAGGTACTATGTCCATTGCCGCTACCATTAAGCCGATCACCTCCATGCATTGAGCTACTGACGGGTGTTGAATGGAATGAAGGACGCGGCATGCATTTTGAAGTTTTGTTAACCTGTCTTCTGTCAGGTAAATCTTCATTTCTACAGAATCTATAAGAGTCCCCAAGAATGGAACTCTTGTGAGAGGAAAGAGAGAACTCTTCTTTTCGTTCACTTTCCATCCATGCGACCTTAGAAATGCCAGAACTAACTCTGTATGAGACTTGGCAGTTTGAAAGCTTGAAGCTTGTATTAGAATGTCGTCTAGGTACGGAGCTACCGAAATCCCTCGCGGTCTTAGTACCGCTAGAAGGGCACCCAGAACCTTTGTGAAGATTCTTGGAGCCGTAGCCAATCCGAATGGAAGAGCTACAAACTGGTAGTGCCTGTCTAAGAAGGCAAACCTTAGATACCGGTGATGATCTTTGTGGATCGGTATGTGAAGGTAAGCATCCTTTAAATCCACTGTGGTCATGTACTGACCCTCTTGGATCATGGGTAAGATTGTCCGAATAGTTTCCATTTTGAACGATGGAACTCTTAGGAATTTGTTTAGAGTCTTTAAATCTAAGATTGGCCTGAAAGTTCCCTCTTTTTTGGGAACCACAAACAGGTTTGAGTAGAACCCTTGTCCTTGTTCCGACCACGGAACCGGATGGATCACTCCCATTGTTAACAGATCTTGTACGCAGCGTAGAAACGCTTCTTTCTTTATCTGGTTTGTTGACAACCTTGACAGATGAAATCTCCCTCTTGGGGGAGATAATTTGAAGTCTAGAAGGTATCCCTGAGATATGATCTCTAGTGCCCAGGGATCCTGAACATCTCTTGCCCAGGCCTGGGCGAAGAGAGAGAGTCTGCCCCCTACTAGATCCGGTCCCGGATCGGGGGCTCTCGGTTCATGCTGTCTTTGGGGCAGCAGCAGGTTTCCTGGCCTGCTTGCTTTTGTTCCAGGACTGGTTAGGCTTCCAGCCTTGCCTGTAACGAGCAACAGCTCCTTCCTGTTTTGGTGCAGTGGAGGTTGATGCTGCTCCTGTTTTGAAATTCCGAAAGGGACGAAAATTAGACTGTCTAGCCTTAGCTTTGGCCTTGTCTTGAGGTAGGGCGTGGCCCTTACCTCCCGTAATGTCAGCGATAATTTCTTTCAAACCGGGCCCGAATAAGGACTGCCCCTTGAAAGGTATATTAAGTAATTTGGACTTAGAAGTAACATCAGCTGACCAGGATTTTAGCCACAGTGCCCTGCGTGCCTGTATGGCGAATCCTGAGTTCTTAGCCGTAAGTTTGGTTAAATGTACTACGGCCTCCGAAATGAAAGAATTAGCTAGTTTAAGGACTCTAAGCCTGTCCGTAATGTCGTCTAGCGTAGAGGAACTAAGGTTCTCTTCAAGCGACTCAATCCAAAATGCTGCCGCAGCCGTAATCGGCGCGATACATGCAAGGGGTTGTAATATAAAACCTTGTTGAACAAACATTTTCTTAAGGTAACCCTCTAATTTTTTATCCATTGGATCTGAGAAAGCACAGCTATCCTCCACCGGGATAGTGGTACGCTTAGCTAAAGTAGAAACTGCTCCCTCCACCTTGGGGACCGTTTGCCATAAGTCCCGAGTGGTGGCGTCTATTGGAAACATCTTTCTAAATATTGGAGGGGGTGAGAACGGCACACCGGGTCTATCCCACTCCTTAGTAACAATTTCAGTTAGTCTCTTAGGTATAGGAAAAACGTCAGTACTCGCCGGTACCGCAAAGTATTTATCCAACCTACACAGTTTCTCTGGTATTGCAACAGTGTTACAATCGTTGAGAGCTGCTAAGACCTCCCCTAGTAGTACACGGAGGTTCTCCAATTTAAATTTAAAATTTGAAATATCTGAGTCCAATCTGTTTGGATCAGAACCGTCACCCACAGAATGAAGCTCTCCGTCCTCATGCTCTGCGAGCTGTGACGCAGTATCAGACATGGCCCTAGCATTGTCAGCGCACTCTGTTCTCACCCCAGAGTGATCACGCTTGCCTCTTAGTTCAGGTAATTTAGACAAAACTTCAGTCATAACAGTAGCCATATCTTGTAATGTTATCTGTAATGGCCGCCCAGATGTACTAGGCGCCAAAATATCACGCACCTCCCGGGCGGGAGATGCAGGTACTGTCGCGTGAGGCGAGTTAGTCGGCATAACTCTCCCCTCGCTGTTTGGTGAAATTTGTTCACATTGTACAGATTGACTTTTATTTAAAGTAGCATCAATACAGTTAGTACATAAATTTCTATTGGGCTCCACCTTGGCATTGGAACAAATGACACAGATATCTTCCTCTGAGTCAGACATGTTTAACACACTAGCAAAAAACTTACAACTTGGTTATAATCTTTTTTAGCAAAAAACGTACTGTGCCTCAAAGAGGTACTAACGATTAAATGACAGTTGAAATAATGAACTGAAAAACAGTTATTGCATCAAATTTTAAAACAACACAACTTTTAGCAAAGGTTTGTTCCCATTAGTAAAAAACAACACTAATTAAATTTGTACATAAGAAAACAAAACAACGTCTTTTATACACAGTCACTATAAGAATTCTCACAGCTCTGCTGAGAGAATTTACCTCCCTTCAAAGAAGTTTGAAGACCCCTGAGATCTGTCAGAGATGAACCGGATCATGCAGGAAATATAAAAGTAGCTGACTGGAATTTTTTGATGCGTAGCAAAGAGCGCCAAAAACGGCCCCTCCCTCTCCCACACAGCAGTGAAGAGAAACGAAACTGTCACAATTAAAGCAAAAAACTGCCAAGTGGAAAATAATGCCCAAACATTTATTCACACAGTACCTCAGCAATGTAAACGATTCTACATTCCAGCAAAAACGTTTAACATGAGAATAGTTATTAAAAGGATTAGTGACCTTTAACACAGTAGTTCCGGTGAAATACCATCCCCAGAATACTGAAGTGTATACATACATGTCATTTTAACGGTATGGCAGGCTTTTCTCATCAATTCCATTCAGAAAATAAAAACTGCCACATACCTCAATGCAGATTCATCTGCCCGCTGTCCCCTGATCTGAAGCCTTTACCTCCCTCAGATGGTCGAGAACAGCAATATGATCTTAACGACTCCGGTTAAAATCATAGTAAAAAATCTCTGTCAGATTCTTCCTCAAACTCTGCCAGAGAAGTAATAACACGCTCCGGTGCTATTTTAAAATAACAAACTTTTGATTGAAGTCATAAAAACTAAGTATAATCACCATAGTCCTCTCACACATCCTATCTAGTCGTTGGGTGCAAGAGAATGACTGGGACTGACGTAGAGGGGAGGAGCTATATGCAGCTCTGCTGGGTGAATCCTCTTGCATTTCCTGTTGGGGAGGAGTTATATCCCAGAAGTAATGATGACCCGTGGACTGATCACACATAACAGAAGAAAAACCTAGCCTACACTGAACTGCCAATAGCCCTTAAAAGGGCCTTTTGCGGGGCATTGCCCCAAATAAATCAGCTCTTTTACCTGTAAATAAAAATACAAACAACCCGCCAACAGTAAAACGCACCACCCACAAAACCAAACCCCCCAAATAAAATCCTATCTAAAAAAACCTAAGCTCCCCATTGTCCTGAAAAGGACATTTGGACAGGGCCGTCTTTAATATTGACTGGACCCTGGCAAAAATTTTCTTGGGCCCCCCCATGCAATTTCGCTCTCGACCCCAACATCCCAAAAAACAACTAAATCATTTATTTTTTTTGTATTATTAGCCCAGCAGTGGATCATCATGTGAAACTGAACCTAAGCAGAACTAATAAGTAAATAAATATATAAATCCCTCCACTGTGGATTCATTTAATATTCTTTTGAATGTGATTCTGGTGTGAGGTTAGCTGGTTAAAGTGAAGGTAAAGTTTAATCATGTGCAATACATGAATGCATTTGTTAATATTAGCCTAAGGTAATTGCTAAGTTTTTTTTCTCAATTTTATTTTTTATTTATTTTATTTCAACATTTTTCTCTTCCTACCGTTGCGATGTGTGACTCCTTCCATAGGCTATTTCCTTGCTTTTTTAGTGTTTGACGTAGAGAGTGGTCCCATCCGCTTTCTACGCCTGCCTAGAGCGCGTTCACGAGCCTCCGTGGAACAGCGCATGCGCCAACATCGATTTCAGTGTCTTCTGCGCAAGCGCAAGTCATGAATCTTTATTATGTGTGGATGCGCATACTTCATTCTATGGTGCCATTACTACTAGGCATGCTGAAACTGGAGCGCGCGTTAATTTCTAGATGAAGGATGAAATGTCATCGCATGCGCACATCATCTGGGAGGCGGATGACGCTGATTGACGGCCGCCTAACAGCCAGATTTTCAATAGGCTGTTAAAGAAACGTGATCAACCCATGAAAACAAAAACAAAAAAACGGGTTGAATTTGCCAACAAGAAATAAGTGAGTACAAACAGCGATAACTTACTTTAGCATGATATTTAAAAAAAATTATGAATGAAACTCATATTAATTTTGTGCAAAATTTTTTAGTAGATTTTCATAGAGAAGTAACTTTACCTTCACTTTAAAGAGATTTAGGGCAGCCAACAGGAGCAAAGCAAGGTAAAGACTGAGGAGGAAGCATGGAGGTGCAGACAAAAATAAGTTTACTGACTGGAACAGCAGAACTACTATGGGAAGCTGTAAAATCTGAGACAGAGAGAAAACAAAAACTATAAAAATAAACCTTACATTAATGTGTGAAGTATCAGCATGACACTATACATCAGCCACAGCAGCACATGCCTCTTATTTGCTAGGAACAAGTTCCCTCTCACCCTGCACTAGATAATTCTGCATGGGGAGTGGTGTGTGTGCACCCACTTATTCTTCCCACTGACACCTTTCTACAAAGCACTGTTCCCCTAACAAACTTCAGTTAGTTGATCTTAGGGCCACAGCAGAAAGAGCAGGGCTAAGGGGACCAGCAGACAGGATGCTGTCTGTCCAAGGCTGCATGTATACAGTGTGGGATGAGTCACACAGCCTCAAAACTGAAGAGAGCAGTGTATGCAGCTGCACAGATGCTCAAATCCTCACGTCCTTGCCGCTCCAGCTTTCTGCTGCATGTGCCTACAGTCAGCCCTACCCAGAAACAATCCCCACCACCAGAGCAGTGACCTGGTAACAGTGGTCACCCCAGTAGGGCCTTTTCTGATGCAGTGGGAATGGCTGGATACAAAGTTAGGGCTTTGCATTCAGTGCTGCACAGTGCACATCTAAAACAGCACATGGCAATAGCTTGGCATTTCACATGACACCGGCATGGTCTGGCACAGTTTAAAAAATATATATATATATATAAACTTTTGACTATGACAGTATTAGGATTGAATGTATGTGTTCCCCATGTCACATCAGCAGTCTGGTATGAACCATAAAAAAAAAATGAATTTTTTTTTTTTAGGACTCTTGGGCCCCTCAACAGAAACTGGGCCCTGGGCAGCTGCTCCTTTTGCCCTGTGTTAAAGACGGTCCTGCATTTGGATGGGCATTACCCTTAAAAGGGCATGTAGCTCTTTTTCGTTGCCCAAAGTCCCTAATCTAAAAATAAAACCCACCCAATAAACCCTTAATAAAACCTAACACTTACCCCCGAAGATCCACTTACAGTTTTTGAAGACCGGACATCCATCCTCATCCAGCCGGGAGAAGTCTTCATCCAAGCGGGCAGAAGTCCTCAATAAAGCCAGGAGAAGTCTTCATCCAAGCGGCAAGAAGTCGTCCTCCAGACGGGCAGAAGTTTTCATCCAGACGGCATCTTCTATCTTCATCCTTCCGAATCGGAGCAGCTCCATCTTCAAGACATCCGGCGCGGAGCATCCTCTTCTTTCGCTGGATCTTGAAGAGTCTATCAGCCAATCAGAATTAAAGGGTAAAAAATCATATTGGCTGATCCAATCAGCCAATATGATTGAGCTTGCATTCTATTGGCTAATAACTATTTACTAACTAGTCTACCTAGTTATAATAAATACAAACTTATCTGTGAAATAAAAATAAAACCTAAGATAGCTACAATGTATCTATTAGTTATTTTGTAGCTAGTTTAGGGTTTATTTTACAGGTAAGTATTTAGTTTTAAATAGGAATTATTTAGGTAATAATTGTAAGTTTATTTAGATTTATTTTAATTATATTAAAGTTAGGGGTGTTAGGGTTAGACTTAAGGTTAGGGTTAGGTTTAGGGGTTAATATATTTATTTAGTGTTAGTGATGTGGGAGGCCAGAGGTTTAGGGGTTAATAACTTTAGTATAGTGGCAGCGATATTGGGGGCAGCAGATTAGGGGTTAATAAGTGTAGTTAGGTTGCAGCGATTTTGGGGGCAGCAGATTAGGGGTTAATAACAGTAATGTAGGTTGGGGCGATGTTAGGGACAGCAGATTAGAGGTTAATAAGTGTATGTAGGTGGCAACGACATTGGGGGCAGCATATTAGGGGTAAATAATATTTAACTAGTGTTTGCGATGCGGGAGTGCAGTGGTTTAGGGGTTAATATGTTTATTATAGTGGTGGCGAGGTCTGGAGCGGCAGATTAGGGGTTAATAAAATGTATTTTAGTGTTTGAGATGCGGGAGGGCCTCGGTTTACGGGTTAATAGGTAGTTTATGGGTGTTAGTGTACTTTGTAGCACTTTAGCTATGAGTTTTATGTTACAGCTTTGTAACGTAAAATCCATAACTACTGACTTTCAGTTTACGGTACAGATCTTGTAGTTATGGGCTGTACCGCTCACTTTTTGGCCGAACAGGCAAACTCATAATACCGGCGCTATGGGAGTCCCATTGAAAAATGACTTTTTAAAAAGTGCGGTAGTTACGTTGCATGACGGCCAAAAAAGTGTGCGGTACAGCTGTACCTACAAGACTCCTAATAGCAGCGGTAGTGAAAAAGCTGAGACTTTTTCACTCATAATGCAAAACTTGTAATCTAGCCGAATGTGTAATAAAAATCAATTAAAACAAATATTGCACACAAAAGTTATAAGGGCTCAAACATATGCGATCCCTGTGGGGGGAAAAAACTGCCGAAGGGCTTTAACATAGAGATATATACATATACATGTCTAATTATGTATTTATATGTACTGTATATATACAGTATCTCAAAAAGTGAGTACATCCCTCACATTTTTGTAAATATTTTATTATATCTTTTTATGTGACAACAGTGAAGAAATGACACTTTCCTACAATGTAAAGTAGTGAGTGTACAGCCTGTATAACAGTGTAAATTTGCTGTCCCCTCAAAGTAACTCAACACACAGCCATTAATGTCTAAACCGTTGACAACAAAAGTGAGTACACCCCTAAGTGGAAATGTCCAAATTGGAGCCAATTAGCCTTTTTCCATCCCCGGTGTCATGTGACTCATAAGTGTTACAAGGTATCAGGTGTGAATGGGGAGCAGGTGTGTTAAATTTGGTGTTATCGCTCTCACACTCTCTCATACTGGTCACTGGAAGTTCAACATGGCACCTCATGGCAAAAAACTCTCTGAGGATCTGAAAAAAAGAATTGTTGCTCTACATAAAGATGGCCTAGGCTATAAGAAGATTGCCAAGGCCCTGAAACTGAGCTGCTGCAGCACAGTGGGCAAGACCATACAGTGGTTTCACAGGACAGGTTCTACTCAGAACATGCCTCGCCATGGTCGACCAAAGAAGTTGAGTGCACATGCTCAGCGTCATATCCAGAGGTTGTCTTTGGGAAATAGACGTATGAGTACTGCCAGCATTGTTGCAGAGGTTGAAGGGGTGGGGGGTCAGACTGTCAGTGCTCAGACCATACACCGCACACTGCATCAAATTGGTCTGCATGGTTGTTGTCCCAGAAGGAAGCCCCTTCTAAAGATGATGCATAAGAAAGCCCGCAAACAGTTTGCTAAAGACAAGCAGACTAAGGACATGGATTACTGGAACCATGTCCTGTGGTCCGATGAGACCAAGATAAACTTATTTGGTTCAGATGGTGTCAAGAGTGTGTGGCGGCAACCAGATGAGGAGTACAAAGACAAGTGTGTCTTGCCTACAGTCAAGCATGGTGGTGGAAGTGTCATGGTCTACGCCTGCATGAGTGCTGCCTGCACTGGGGAGCTACAGTTCATTGAGGGAACAATGAATGTCAACATGTATTGTGACATACTGAAGCAGAGCATGATCCCCTCCTTTCATAGACTGGGCCGCAGGGCAGTATTCCAACATGATAACAACCCCAAACACACCTCCAAGACGACCACTGCCTTGCTAAAGAAGCTGAGGGTAAAGGTGATGGACTGGCCAAGCATGTCTCCAGACCTAAACTCTATTGAGCATCTGTTGGGAATTTTTAAATGGAGTGTGGAGGAGCGCAAGGTGTCTAAAATTCACTAGCTCCATGATGTCATCATTGAGGAGTGGAAGAGGACTCCAGTGGCAACCTGTGAAGCTCTGGTGAACTCCATGCCCAAGAGGGTTAAGGCTAGGGTTGCCACCTGTCCCTTAAAATACAGAACACTTAAAAGTTACACATGCTGCAGGGTGTGCAGGGAGGAATATGAATAGTGCTGTCCAGAAACACAATACATGTTCCTCCCTGCACACCCTGCAGCATGTGTAACTCATAAGTGTCCAGGAAAACATCGCTGAGGTGGCAACCCTAGTTAAGGCAGTGCTGGAAAATAATGGTGGCGACACAAAATATTGACACTTTGGGTCCAATTTGGACATTTCCACTTAGGTGTGTACTCACTTTTGTTGCCAACGGTTTAGACATTATTGGCTGTGTGTTGAGTTATTTTGAGGAGGCAGCAAATTTACACTGTTATACAGGCTGTACACTCACTACTTTACATTGTAGCAAAGTGTAATTTCTTCAGTGTTGTCACATGAAAAGATATAATCAAATATTTACAAAAATGTGAGTAGTGTACTCACTTTTGTGAGATACTGTATATGTCTATATATGTGTACATATGTATTGATGTATTTATATGTGTATATACCGGTATGTCTGTAAATACACACACACACATATATATATATATATATATATATATATATATATATATATATATATATACAGAAACACATAAATATATATGTACACACATATACCGGTAGATATATATATATATATATATATATATATATATAATTGAAGGGAAATGCACTCCAAACTTACAAAACAGTCAAATGCCCTGGGTGCAGCAAACGGATGAATAAAAAGTAGAAAAAAAGCGCACTCCAAAGGAAACTTTTGTAATATAATGTCACTTTAATCAAAGTGACATTATATTACAAACGTTTCCTTTGGAGTGCGCTTTTTTTCTACTTTATATATATATATATATATATATATATATATATATATATATATATGTGCATTAGAGCCCTTTACCATTAAGTATATCCCCAGATCTTATAACAAACAAATCTCCCACACACTAACAGTATAAATCTGTTTCCAAATCAATAGTAAGATAAATGCTATACACTAGTATGCAGTGGCTTAGAATATTTTAATACATCCATATGGTGCACTGTTACCAATGATCAAAACTTTAAACTTTAAAACTTTAAAGGGTGGGCACAGGTCTCCCTAAAACAAGAAGCCTCAATAAATTTCAAACATTTGTTAGTACTAAAGTATTTATTAGAAGACTGACTTTAAAAATACATTTTATGAGATCTCCACATAATGTATCACAATACGGTAAACGTATAGCACAAGTAACTGAACCACAAATCAACTTTTTTTTCCAACCAGTAGCAAGGGAAATGCGATCAAATCATTTGAGACAATAGTATGTAATGACATCAGAAACTTACAAACAGGTAGATTGAAAAACTTTAAACACAATCTCTCAAAGTCACAGATTGATACTATCAAAACTCTTGAATAAAATTATGACATCATAATTAAGCCAGCTGATAAAGGGTATTGTGTTTTTAAAGGGACATAAAACAAGTTGGGATAAAGACAAAATACAATATGTACTTTAATTACTTTATCTGCAAATTTATACTGCAGTGCCTCGCCATTAACCATTTCTTTTTAGTTTCTGAATTGTAAAGCTCTACCTCCCCCCACATATTTCCTTCTATGGCTGTATCTATATCTGTTGTTGTTTTAATAGAATGCAAAAATGCATAGGGATTATCTGCTGCAACATGCCTAGAAGCTGTGAACTCAGGTGAAATACAATGCCTGTGAAAATTATTTTAAAATGTCCCTTTAAATAAAGCAGACTATAGCAATGAATGTAACATAATTTTGAACTAAACTAGCACATATCAGATATTACATAATAACCCAGTGGACCGGTATTAGAAAGAACTAGATGCTCTGTTGAGTAGAGCTAGAACACTGGGAATCTTGAATGAGAAAGAATTCAGATATATAGGAGTAAAATAAATATCTACCGAAGATACGCAAATCTTTACAAAACCGCCAGGTAGACCAATAATTTCCGGGATTGGGTCATTATTCAGGAATTTATCTGAATATGTAGATAGGAACCTACAAAAATATTTTACACAACTCCCATCATACCTGAAAGACTCTACACAGGTCCTAAATATTCTAGGAGACCTAGTGTGGGACAACAGTTTTATATTGGAAACATGTGACATAACATCACTCTATACTAGTATATCACACACAGGGGGGTTGGAAACTGTGAGTTTCTTTCTATACAAGGATCCTGATGTACCAAAATTGCAAAAGGACTTTATTCTGGACAGTATACAATATATTCTAACACACAACTATTTTAACAACGAAGGTAAATACTATAGACAGAAATGTGGTACAACCATGGGGACCAGGTTTGCGCCGAGCTATGCAAATCTTTACATGGGCAAGTGGGAACAAATTTTTTGGGACTCATGCCCAGCCAGCGAGGACCTTTTTCTATACCATAGATATATTGATGATATCCTAATATGGAGAGGCACACTAGAGGATCTGGAATAAACAATAAAAAATAATGAGAACACACTAAACCTAAAATTTACATTTGAACATAACTATTTTGAGATAAACTTCTTAGACTTAAAAATTTAAGTTAAAGATGGTAAATTAGAAACATCAACATTCTTTAAAGAGGTTGATTGCAATAACTATATACATCAGTCAAGCTGCCATCACAAAAAATGGAAATCCAATATCCCCAAAGGTCAGCTGCTTAGAATAAAGAAAAACGGTTCAAATCCAACTAAGCGGGAAGAACAAGCCTTAATATTGAAGAATAGATTTTTGGAGAGAGGGTATAATTATTATTATTATTCTTTATTTATAAAGCGCCAACAGATTCCGGAGCGCTGTTCATAGGTAACAAAGATAAAAGGACAGTACAATATGAGACACCAGACAAAATTTAACAAACAAATACAGGAGGAATTGGGAGCCCTGTTCCCGTGGGAACTTACAATCTAAATGGGTAGGAGGGTGAGAAACAGGAGGTGGGGATTGCAAAGGTGGGAATGATGTTAGTGTGAACTTAGATGAGGGCAATTATTAGGCAAGTGGAATTCATTAGCTACTGATTTGGTTATAGGCTTCCCTGAACAAGAAGGTCTTTAGGGAGCGTTTAAAGGAGGAGAGGTTGGGGGAAAGTCTGACAGCATGAGGAAGTGTGTTCCAGAGGGTTGGTGCTGCACGAGAGAAGTCCTGTACTCTAGCATGAGAGGAGGTGATGGTAGGAGAGGCAAGGAGTAGATCGTTGTTGGATCTTAGGGGACGGGCTGGAGTATATTTGTTGATGAGTGAGGACAGGTATGGGGGGGCTGCATTGGTAAGGGCTTTGTAGGTCAAAGTGAGAATTTTGAATTTAATTCTGCTGTGAATGGGGAGCCAGTGAAGGGACTCACAGAGGGGTGCGGCAGATACAGAGCGTCGGGAGAGGTGGATTAGCCTAGCAGAGGCATTTAGGATGGATTGAAGGAGGGAGAGGCGGGAGAGAGGAAGGCCAGTTAGTAGGTTGTTACAGTAGTCAAGCCGGGAAATTACTAGGGAATGGATTAGCTGTTTAGTAGTTTCAGCGCTCAGAAAAGGACAAATTTTGGAGATATTGCGTAGGTGGTTGCGACAGGATGAAGAGAGCGATTGGATGTGGGGTATGAAGGACAGATTGGAGTCAAGTGTAACTCCAAGGCAGCGGACTTGGGGTGATGGGGAGATAGTGGTGTCACCGACAGTGATAGTAAAGTTAGAAACTGGAGTAGAATTAGTTGGGGGGGATTAGAAGAAGCTCAGTCTTGGACATGTTGATTTTTAGGTGGTGAGAGGCCATCCAGGAAGAAATGCCAGATAAGCAGCTGCTGATGTGGGAAAGGACAGACGGAGAGAGTGCAGGGGCGGATAGGTAGATCTGAGTATCATCAGCATAGAGGTGATAGTTGAAGCCATAGCTACTAATAAGTTGACCCAGCGAGGAAGTATAAATAAAGAAGAGGGCCTAGAACAGAGCCTTGAGGTACTCCAACAGACAGAGGCAGTGGAGAGGATGAGTCACCAGCAAATGAGACAGAAAAGGACCTATTAGAGAGATAAGAGTGGATCCAGGAGAGGGCAATGTCACAGAGCCCAAGGGAGCTGAGAGTCCGTAAGAGGAGGGGATGGTCAACAGTGTCAAAGGCAGCAGACAGGTCAAGTAAGATAAGTATAGAATAGTGGCCATTGTTTTTAGCAGAAAGAAGATTATTAGTAACCTTGGTGAGGGCAGTCTCAGTTGAGTGTTGGGGACGGAAGCCAGATTGCAGGGGGTCAAGCAGTGAGTTGGAGGATAGGAAGTGTGTTAGGCGATCGAAAACTAGTTTTTCCAGGACTTTAGAAGCTAGCGGAAGTAGTGATATGGGGCAGTAGTTTGCAGGAGAATTTTGGTCGAGGGAGGGTTTTTTGAGCATGGGGGTGACCTTTGCATGTTTGAAGGATGATGGAAATGAACCAGTAGTAAGGGATCGGTTGAATATGTGAGTAAGAGCTGGGGTGAGGGTAGAGGACAGAGAGGGTATTAGATGTGAAGGGATAGGGTCAAGGGGGCATGTAGTGAGGTGTGAGGAAGATATTAGGGAACTCACTTCATTCTCAGTGGTTGGGGGAAAAGTACAGAGAGTGTTGGAGGGGGTGACCGGGGGCACAGTTGAAAGGTTGCAGTCTTGTGGTGGGATGTTGCTTCTGATGGCAAGTGTTTTGTTGAAAAAGTAATCTGCCAAGTCTTGAGCACTAAAGTCAGATGAGGGGGGGTGGTGCAGGTGGATAGAGGAGAGTGTTGAAAGTGGAGAAGAGATGTTTAGGGTTTGAGGAGTGAGAAGATATGAGAGAAGAGAAGTAGTTTTGCTTGGCTAAGTGAAGGGCAGAGGAGTAAGAATAAAGAATGAACTTATAGTGTAGGAAATCGTGTTCAGAGCGGGATTTCCTCCAGGCACGTTCAGCAACACGGGAGCATTTTTGTAGATAGCGTGTTTGCTGAGAGTGCCAGGGCTGGAGCTGACGACGTGGGGTTTTGCGTATTTGTGGAGGAGCAAGGGTGTCGAGTGCAGAGGAAAGAGTATTGTTATAGTGGTTTGTAGCAAGGTCAGGGCAGGATACCATGGAAGTGTGGGGAAGGCGTTTTTGAATAAGGTTAGAAAGTTGGAGAGGATCCACAGTGTGCAGATTTCTAGCATAATGAAGATATGCTAAAATTGAAACATCAATGAAGTAAGAAACACCGACCATAGAGAACTTATTAAATATAAATCCAGTCCCCCAAAAAAACTCAGAAGAAAGTGAGATTATTATACCATTTATCACAGAATACAGTGAAAATAAGCACATAATAGAAAATATCTTCATGAAACATTGGCCACTACTTAAGAATGATGACATTAGTGGAGAGAGACTAGCATCTCAACCCAGGTTCATTTACAGGCAGACAAATAATTTAAGGAACACCTTAGCACCAAGCATACCCAAACAGAAAAAAACAGGGAGTTAGTGACATACAGGGAGTGCAGAATTATTAGGCAAGTTGTATTTTTGAGGATTAATTTTATTATTGAACAACAACCATGTTCTCAATGAACCCAAAAAACTCATTAATATCAAAGCTGAATATTTTTGGAAGTAGTTTTTAGTTTGTTTTTAGTTTTAGCTATTTTAGGGGGGATATCTGTGTGTGCAGGTGACTATTACTGTGCATAATTATTAGGCAACTTAACAAAAAACAAATATATACCCATTTCAATTATTTATTTTTACCAGTGAAACCAATATAACATCTCAACATTCAAAAATATACATTTCTGACATTCAAAAACAAAACAAAAACAAATCAGTGACCAATATAGCCAGCTTTCTTTGCAAGGACACTCAAAAGCCTGCCATCCATGGATTCTGTCAGTGTTTTGATCTGTTCACCATCAACATTGCATGCAGCAGCAACCACAGCCTCCCAGACACTGTTCAGAGAGGTGTACTGTTTTCCCTCCTTGTAAATCTCACATTTGATGATGGACCACAGGTTCTCAATGGGGTTCAGATCAGGTGAACAAGGAGGCCATGTCATTAGATTTTCTTCTTTTATACCCTTTCTTGCCAGCCACGCTGTGGAGTACTTGGATGCGTGTGATGGAGCATTGTCCTGCATGAAAATCATGTTTTTCTTGAAGGATGCAGACTTCTTCCTGTACCACTGCTTGAAGAAGGTGTCTTCCAGAAACTGGCAGTAGGACTGGGAGTTGAGCTTGACTCCATCCTCAACCCGAAAAGGCCCCACAAGCTCATCTTTGATGATACCAGCCCAAACCAGTACTCCACCTCCACCTTGCTGGCGTCTGAGTCGGACTGGAGCTCTCTGCCCTTTACCAATCCAGCCACGGGCCCATCCATCTGGCCCATCAAGACTCACTCTCATTTCATCAGTCCATAAAACCTTAGAAAAATCAGTCTTGAGATATTTCTTGGCCCAGTCTTGATGTTTCAGCTTGTGTGTCTTGTTCAGTGGTGGTCGTCTTTCAGCCTTTCTTACCTTGGCCATGTCTCTGAGTATTGCACACCTTGTGCTTTTGGGCACTCCAGTGATGTTGCAGCTCTGAAATATGGCCAAACTGGTGGCAAGTGGCATCTTGGCAGCTGCACGCTTGACTTTTCTCAGTTCATGGGCAGTTATTTTGCGCCTTGGTTTTTCCACACGCTTCTTGCGACCCTGTTGACTATTTTGAATGAAACGCTTGATTGTTCGATGATCACGCTTCAGAAGCTTTGCAATTTTAAGAGTGCTGCATCCCTCTGCAAGATATCGCACTATTTTTGACTTTTCTGAGCCTGTCAAGTCCTTCTTTTGACCCATTTTGCCAAAGGAAAGGAAGTTGCCTAATAATTATGCACACCTGATATAGGGTGTTGATGTCCTTAGACCACACCCCTTCTCATTACAGAGATGCACATCACCTAATATGCTTAATTGGTAGTAGGCTTTCGAGCCTATACAGCTTGGAGTAAGACAACATGCATAAAGAGGATGATGTGGTCAAAATACTCATTTGCCTAATAATTCTGCACTCCCTGTATATGGAAAAAAGATAAAAAGGTTTCTTCTCATGTACTAGCTGTAAAGCCTGTAAATGTGGTTTAAAAACAAATAACTTCACATCTCATAGCACAAATGTGAAATATGAAATTCAAGATCTAATTAGATGAAATGATAGAGGTGTGGTTTATGTAATGTGTGTCTGTGGACTAAAATACGTAGGACAAACATTGATACCACTAAAAGACAGAATAAGGGGACACTTATTGCAGATCAAAACAAGAATACAGAGACATCCCTATATAGAAATTTCACAGATAAACACCAAGACAACACTAAGGGCTTCAGTTTTTTGGGTATCCAACTGAAGAGGCGGAGACTATGAGAAAAGGCTATTGATTGCAGAATCCAAATGGATTTTTAATCTAGATTGTCTATACCCTAAAGGTCTAATATTGCTGAATATATGAGTGGAAACGCAAATAAGCAAGATATACGCAAATAAGCAAGATATACTTAGTTACTTTGTCAAGATATACCTACATATTAAATGTATGTTCATACTAGTTTCAGGTAGATTATAAACAGAATCTGACTATATCTTATCACGTATCGGCGAATATACCATTAATGAGACCTATAGATATGGTGACAGAATACAACAGAGGGACACATTGTCTTAACACTTTCTTAATGGGAAAGATAGACACACATTTATATACCACTCAAATACATAACATGCGTACATTGCTGAAAAATTGTATCTCAATAAGTCCTATTTAAACAATAATAGTTGACCAGACTAATTGGATATAGTAAATTGACTATTTCCCTAAGATCACCAAATAGACCTTTTTCCTAGTACAACTGATCCATCTAGAAACTAGGCAAATATAGACTCTGCCCATATTTGATCTGACATAACAATTTTTCACATCCATTAGGGGGCATATAAGATTTGTTTTATATATTTTATGTTTAGGCATCAAGTAACTGCAGATCTAATGTCTGAAAATATTAACGAACACCCAAGACATAGAAAAACATAAACCGGAACCAGAAATGACGCAAGTCTGATGACGTCACTTCTCATTGTCACGGACCAAGCAAAACATCCAGCACAATAGTAATTACACCTATCAGGGGGCATATTACAATTATATTTGGCACACAAACAATCAATTTTATCCAATAGGGATACACACAATGCCCTATATAAGGCTACATTGAACTAACATTTTTTAGTCTTGATAAAGGCCTCATTCAGGCCGAAACGCGTTGACATATATGGTAAGCCTATACCCAATTATTATCTAATCTTTTTATCCTGCAATGTTACCCTTTGTTTACAGGAAGTCATGGAGCACGGCATACACCCACAGAGGGATTTATTTGGAACTATTCTATCTTGGACCATCACAGCAAGTTGTTTTATTATCGTTTTTCCTCTTTTAAACATATATTGCTCATCTTGTCCTTTTTTTAAAAAAATTTCATAATTTTCAACATCTTTTATTTTTTATTTATTATTTTTTAGTTTTTTCTTGTCTTTTTTCTCTTGTTTTTTTTTGGGTTCTATGCCTCACTACATAAGAATTTACTGAAGTTCACATTGCAACAAGACTATCACATCACTGAACTTACACAACCTGGTTTTATTATTGGAGGACTACATCGCCACCACACATTTTTCTATATGTACTTCGGTCTGATTTGCTACACACAGCAATCTAGCTGTTTATGATTGTTATTGTATATACATGGATCCATGTTTTTAGTATTGGTTTTTAAGATTGTTTTAGTATTGTTAATAAATATTTGTACATCTTATCTTATTTGTATATTTTATCACACATAAGGTTTCAACTTAGCCTTCTTTTAGGTGCTCTTTATACCACTTGCTACTATTTAACTGTCAGGGCCAGCTAGGCACCCTTTGTAAGGAGCTATAGGTGTTTACACTAAGCGCTGAGTTTAACTCTCTAGTTTCTTCAAATATATCATACCCATTAAAGGGACATTCAAGTCAAAATTAAACTATCATGATTCAGATAGAGCATGCAATTTTAAACAACTTTCCAATTTACTTCCATTAACAAAATGTGCACAGTCTTTTTAAATTTACACTTTTTGAGTCACCAGCTCCTACTGAGCATGTGCAATAAATCACATAATATACATATACGCATTTCTGATTGGCTGATAGCTGTCACATCAGGGAGTGGAAAAAACATAACTGAAATTTGTTGAAAGAAAAGCTATTACTCATTTGAAATTCAAACTAAGTGCTATTGCATTCTCTTGTTATCATGCACTGTATTTACTAGTCCTTTAAAGTGAAGGTAAACTTTGATGAATGAAAGCCTGTTTCTTAAAAATACTATTAAATTTAAAAGTAAATTGGAAAGTTGTTTAAAATTACATGCCCCATTTGAATCATGAACGTTTTTTTTTGGACTTGACTGTCCCTTTAAGCACAGTTGTTGAGTAGCTGATTATATCACGTTTGTTGTAGCCCAGGCATCCTAAAATCTCACCTGTTAATAAAGTGAAGGTAAACTTTGGTGAATGAAAGCCCGTTTTTTTTAAAATACTATTAAAAACAGGGGCACTTTCATTCATCAAAGTTTACAAATCAGCCATTTTTATTAAAAACTTAACCTTTTTTTTTCTTTTCACAGCCAGAGCAGCTTCCTCCTCCTGGAAATCCTCTCTTCACACGTCAGCAATGACTAATCCGGCTTCCTCCAATCACAGCATGGCCTCAGGCAATAACCACCCTGGGGGGAAAGCCGTTATTGGAGGAAGTCGGATTAGTCATTGTTGATGTGTGAAGAGAGGATTTCCAGGAGGGGGAAGCTGCTCTGGCTGTGAAAAGAAAAAAAAAGGTTAAGTTTTTAATAAAAATGGCTGATTTGTAAACTTTGATGAATGAAAGGTCAGATTTTAGGATGCCTGGGCTACAACAAACGTGATATAATCAGCTACTCAACAACTGTGCTTAAAGGGACAGTCAAGTCCCAAAAAAAAACGTTCATGATTCAAATGGGGCATGTAATTTTAAACAACTTTCCAATTTACTTTTATCACCAATTTTGCTTTGTTCTCTTGGTAGTCTTAGTTGAAAGCTAAACTTAGGAGGTTCATATGCTAATTTTTTTAGATATTGAAGGCCGCCTCTAATCTGAAAGCATTTTGATAGTTTTTCACTGTGTTGGTTATGCAAAACTGGGGAATGGGTAATAAAGGGATTATCTATCTTTTTAAACAACAACAATTCTGGTGTTGACAGTCCCTTTAACCCTTTTGCTTCTAAGCCTATATTAAACTCCAGTAATTAGCCAGTTTTGAGCTTTTTTTGCTACCTACATTTAAACCCTATTATAAGTTAAATATCAGTGTGCGACCCACAAAAATGATATATTGTTTTTTTCAGCAGGCCCAGCAGATTCACAATATGCCATTATACAGCATGTGAGATAGCTGCTGCAAAAATTGTAAAAATATGTATCATTTTTGCATAGTTAATAATATTGAAAAAGGCCCAGTGACCAATGCTGTTACTGTGATCACTTTACTAAATTGTCATCAAGGCTAGCCACATCTGAAATAGGGACCCATATGGACTTTTGGGGGTTATAATATAGATGAGAGGCCCCATTGTGCATTACAGAAATAAGATCACTTTTTTCTTGAAAGGTGTTCACTGTTACTACAGTGATCACCTGATTATACAGAGAAAATCCATCTGTATTTTTAAGAGAGGGACTTGTCCAATAGAAAAAAAAAACGTTATGAAGGGTCTCTAGAGTCTAGACATACTAGTTTTTTTTCATTGTGCATATAAACTATAATCTCAGTGTGTTTTTGTTTTTACAAATTCATCAGCTCTCTTGTGGGTCACTGGCACTCCAATTAAGCCTTGGAGTGCCTGGGCCGTTAACGGATCCCCGGCCTGTAGTGTGGGGGATTGCCAAAAACAGCATTTGAACGGCAATCCCCCTGCATTATAAAGAGGCATTGTCATGCACCTGCAGGCTGCGATGTGCACTTTTGAACTTTGTCGAAAAGCATACCTAGGTAGGCTCAGGAGCAGTGATGCACTACTGGGAAAGTATACCAAGTGATTAAAGCAAAATTAATAATGGAAATAACTTGGAAAGTTGTTTAGCCCCTTAACGACCACGACATACACTATACATCGCTGGTCATTAAGGGATTGTGTGGCTATAATAGCGTGGGTCTTGCCACGAGCGGCAAGACTGCGCTATTTGACCCTCCCTCCCTCTGGAAGGCTTGCTTAGCTATCATAGCGCGGGTCTTGCCACAAGCTGCGAGACCGCGCTATTGAAAGCGGCACCCCTAAAAAAAGACCAGTAACGTACAAATATTCTATCTAAATCATAAAAGAAAAATGTTTTTTTTTTGTCCTTTTAACTGAATTGTTCTTACTTAATGTAATCCTAAAAATCTGTCCTACTAGTTGCTTCTGAGGACTGGAGTTGAAGAGTTCTGCCCCATATCAGAACAATATTCAGAGAGAGCCATCACTGCAGTGTCCCCTTACCCAGCTACAATATATGTTAACCATATTTCCTTGCAGTAAAAACACATGGGGGCCGAATTATCAAGCTCCGAATGGAGCTTGATGCCCCTTGTTTCTGGTGAGCCTTTAGTCTAAAGACCGCTGCTCCATAACTTATCTGCCTGCTCTGATGCGGCGGACAGAAATCAACCAGATCAAATACGATCAGGTTGATTGACACCCCCTGCTGGGGGCGGTATTGCACAAGCAGTTCACAAGAACTGCTTGTGCAACGATAAATGCCGACAGCGTATGCTGTTGGCATTTATCAATGTGCAGCAGACATGATAAGCAACATCGTATCATGTCCGCTCGCACTTTGATAAATATGCCCCATGGCCTTTATGCACCAGTATTGTAACTAGATACTGATGCAATCTGGTGGAGCAGCAGACATGAACATAGAGGTGTTGATTCTCATGTGGAAGCAGCTTGCACCAGGGAGAGGAGGTTGCTTTCGGCAGCAGTGAGTGATAAATATATGACCCCTTTAAACACTTACTGCTACTGATTTTATTGCCTGCTAGCAACCTCCTGAGACTGAGGTCTGGTGGCTGATGACTGAGGTTTAGAAAGGGAAGGACCGCACACACTGGCATAGAACTACCCATTCAGACATTCCCCATGCATTTTCCACACCAAATCCAGCTGCAGCTCAATATACTGCCGGCACAGCTCCAAGGGCACAGGGAGAGTGGTGTGAGACTGGGTATTTGCATGCAGGCTTAAGATATAAAGCTAGGGATATAAATAGGAAGGTGGCACTAAATCAGGTATGAACCTTAATAGTAAAGTACTAAGAATCAGGGTAACAAACTGATGCAATGCAGCCCTAGTTAAGGGGTCGCCCTTACACTGAGGTGGAGACTGCGATAACAACTTAAATACTGCTCTGGAGAAATTGCTAAATGGGGCAGGGCGCATGTGATGGTAATGTGACAGGCCTTGGTATGGTAGACATCAGTTGAATCAGAGCGTTCCAAAGCCACCAAGAGCCACCACTCATTCTAAGAGCAAAGAGCTGGAGAATATTTGTTATGTATATAGATGGTAATGTTTTTTTGGATAACTGTCCCAGGCAATATGGCCGCAAAACAGTGAGCCAGAATTATTTCCTTTAATATAAGAGTAGCAATATATGTGTTACTGATGCTGAATATGTGAACTTAAATAGCATTTTGTTAATAGTACTATTATTATCATCAATACAAGAAACAGGGTCTATAGAAAGCACTGTACTCACCCACCCCAAAGCACAGAATCCATACTAATAGTTCTGATTCTTAAATGTGGATAATGAAACAAAGTAGAACTACTCATGAAACATCTGACAGCCAACATATATAGTTTTGTTTTTAAAGCACTTTCTCAATAACGAATAAACTGTGGGACATGGCTAAGCAACCCCTGTTTTCACTTCCAGAAACTGACTTATTTATAAGGCAGAGAGAGCTTCTGTAGGGACAGGGGGTCAAGTTACTAAAATGTGACAATCCCACAAGATGCAGGATGAAGAAGGAACTCTTACATGATTACGCTCTACCCTGGCAGTAACATGAGCGGTTAGCATTACCAGTGTCCTTAAAATCAGGTCTAGGATAATGCAAGTTAAGCAATGTGCTTCTCTTTGGTAGTGTGGAGTAATCTTTAAACTAGGTATATTTTCATGTCTTTAAAATGCTCCACATCACTTCACGGAATAAAATTATCATTGGAAGATGGTGAAGTGGTTGAGCTAAATAAAGAGACACTTTCCGATATAATAATCACAATTGGGCCTATACCTAACATGTGTCAGTCCTGTTAATTCTAATCACAATCCAAAACCTCAATAATTATTTATTATTTCAGAGGCATTTTTCACCTATTGAATTCCACAGCTAAAAGTACTTGATAAACCCCCAGACAACACTTTTCAACTTATTACCGGTTACCAAATGGAACACTGATTTTTCATGGGCACAAAACACACTGAAATAACCCGGCCATATTGGATAACATATGCAAGATTGTGACCAACCCCATTGTTATTATCAGGTGTGCTCCTGTGAGCTTCCTGAGCCAGATGTATGTATGTCTGCAGCTCCTATCTCATGCCCAGTATCAGCGATGCAATACAGAGCACAACTTTCCATATGTGTTTAACCCCACTGTGTCTTTTTATTTGTGTTTTACAGTGTGCAGAATTAGCTTCATTATTAGATTAAACAATCAACATATATACTATGGTATAGCTCAACTCATTCCCATTAACTAATGATTTGTTCTCCTATTAAGCAGAGAAGATACAATGTTTAAATCTAAAAATGTTCCAGTTTAGACAAAAAATAACTCCTACAGATTATATCCAGATGTTTATTATTCCTCCATTATAAAGTGCCTTCAATGTCATCTGGTTATGTGCCAAAGCTTATCAGCTTTGTTTTGGCAAAATCGACTGTCCTGTCAAGAGTTAATATCCATAGCTGCAGAACACATCCCTTTAGAAACAACATGTAAATCCCAGGGCTTACCTGTTGTTTTCAGCAGGAGTTTAGCCAATAGTTCACAGGAACCCAAGAGAGTTCTAAAACAGATCAGCTGAATGTGAGAGATTTACCTAGGATACACACCACATCTGTTACTCACAGCATAGCATAGGGGGAAATGTGTTCAGTTCCCTCAGAGAGAGAAGTGACTTATAAAGTAATGATTGTGATATGTAGTTTTGGGGTTATATCATTTGTGACTGTAGGCATATTACTTTTATAATTTTTAAAAATTCAATAGGACAAGTCTCGCAAAAGAAGGTAAGGTATATAAAAGGACAGAGTAGTACTGTAAAATGTGCTAATCTTTATTAGGTGCCTAAGGAGTGAGTTTTGAAGAAGGGAGGAAGGATGTCCTAAAATGGACACCGTATGCTAGAGTGTATAAAACTGTGCAGGGTGAGGAGAGCGAGAGAGTCCAGCCTTTTAATCCTCCTGCATTATCTATAAATACAATGAACTCTTATCTGCTGCTTTATTTAGTATGCTGTCCCTTTAGGCTGACAAACATTTTATGATATAAATATACACACACACATATATATATATATATATATATATATATATATATATATATATATATATACATACACACACACACACAGTCTATACACACATTAATAGTTTGAAATATGATCGAAGAGCACACAGTATTCAATGCAATTAACATTTATCTTGTTTATCTTGTTTCTACATTGTACACATCACTCAGGCTGTCATTTAAAGCAACATTTACTTCAGTAGCTTGGTGAGTGGGGTATTATGCTAATTTTTTTTGTTATGAAGCCTTTAAACTGTTGGGGCAGATAGTTTGACTTCATTGCTCCCAATGATTTCATAATGATGATTTTCCTCCCTAAAATATATCCCTTTGACACATATTGTAATACTTTTAGAGGGCATTGAAAATATGATGACTATGTTTATTATTATTGTGTTTTATTTGTAATGTGCCAACCAGGGCCAGACTGGGAATAAAAAGCAGCCCTGGAAAGTTTGGAGACCAGCCCTATATTCTTTTGACTTTTATATCAGAATTATATTATATTAGTTTCTATTAAAAAGTGCCAAATTGTGTATATTTATGCACCCTCTAACCCAATTGCATCCATAAATTTCCCCTTTAAATTGTAGTTTTGCAGCCACAGCTGTTGCAGCCCACTGGGAAATCTCCTGGTATTCTGGTAGGCCAATTTGGCCTTGGTGCCAACAGATTCTATGGAGCTATACAGGGTGTACAAGGACTAAAGACCTAGGAGGAAAGGCAGACTGGGACAGAGCTTCAGAGAGCTTACAATCCAAGTCTTAATGTATTAAGTTAACATTAAAATAATGTTTTAATTTGTTGTAGCTAAAAAGTCTGAACTAATGAACAATACATTTTTATTTATGAAGAATTTATTTCCTACTAATTTTAAACACATTTAAAGGGCATGAAACCCAATTTTTTTCTTTCACAATTCAACTACAGCATACAATTTAAAACATACTTCTATTATCAAATTTGCTTCACTCTCATATTATTCTTATTTGAAGAGCATACCTTGATAGGTAGTGCGCACATATCTGGAGCACAATATGGCAGCAATTTTGCAATGTTATACACTTTTGAGCACTTGATAGCAGTACAATGTTTAACATTATTAAATGGATTCTTTATAAAACTGCTGCCATATAGAGCTCTACAAGTGCACACTACCTACCTAGGTATGCTTTTCAACAAAAGATAGCACAACTACAAAGTGATAATGGAAGCAAATTGGATGTTTGTTTAATTGTACACTCTTTCTATATCATAAAAGTAAAAAAATGTTTTTTATGTCACTTAAATCTTTGTTTTCATTAAAAAAAATATTTTACGCAAGAAAAACCCACTTTTTTCATGATTCAGCTAGAGCATGACATTGTATACAACTTTCAAATTTACTTCTATAATCTTTTTTTTGTTCTCTTGGTATCTTTTGTAGAAAAGCAGGGATGTAAGCTCAGAAGTCTGGCAGCTTTGCAAGAATGTTATCCATTTGCAAGAGACAAGACAGCAGCACTATTTCCTGTCATTTAGTGCTAGTTATCTCTTCAATAAAGAATTACTATGGAAACAAAACAAATTTGATAATAGAAGTAAATTAGAAACTTTTAAAAAATTGTGTGCTCTGTCTGAATCACAAAAGATAATGGGATAGATTACAAGTGGAGCGCTAAATTATTGCGCACCCACAAACGGGCAAAGTTGCCAGTTGGCGGGCGCAATAATTAACCAGCCATCAGATCTATGGTTCATTTATAAATGTGCCGCAAATGCCCCCAAAATACAGCCTAGTGTATTTTATTAAAAAATAAAGATAGCAGCATCTTTATTTTTTATTAAAATTACCGCACTAGGCAGTATTTTGGGGCTAAAGTTGGTGGGAGTGCATTTACATTGCAGTCTATGGGAACTGTGCGTTACCAGTAAATATATATGTGCTAGTATGTGTTTTGTATTTATATGTGTGTATATGTGTATATGTGTGTATATGTGTATGTATATATATATATATATACATACACATATATATTTAAGTTTGCTGCCATCACTGCCCTACTTACCCCATTCAATGCGCAATGTTCTGATGCCGTCTCTGACAGCATCAGAACGAGCGCAATGCTTCCCAGCAATGCGAAAACGAGGTAATACCAGTGCACATTAGCGCTCATAAAAGTGATATTTAGCGCTCCACTTGTAATCTGACCCAATATTTGGGTTTCATATCACTTTAAATGTTTCTCTTTCATAGGCTTGATAGAAATATTTTGAGATTGACCTAATTTAAATACTTTACTTCCAATATTATATATGCAAAAAAATAACGATAAATTTATCTCAAGTAACCCTATGTGCTGCTTTTTACAAAAAGTATATATATTGTATGGTTATATGTATGGGTCTGTTTGTTTTTTAAATGTGCAATAAGGCATGATGTAGAGATAACGCAACCAATCAGAGGCTGTATGTCCAAGCCACAGAATAAAATGTTTTAACTTTTTAACTTTTTATTATTTATTAATGTTTTAACTTTTTATTATTTTAGTAACATTTCAAATGTGGTTTTGCTATTTTAAAGACATTAAATTGACATTAAAATTAAATTAAGATGTTTTGATTTAGAAGCTAAAAGGAAGTGCATGTTTGTGCACAACTGGCCTGTTGGGCAGATTGGTCATTGGATGATAATAAAAAGTCCTCAGCTGCTCTATATGTGAACAGTAACACATCCAACATTGATAAAAAGGACACAAAACTGTAATATATTTTAAAATACCTCCTTTAAAGTGAAGGTCAATTTTCATGTGAAAGTGCCCGGTTTTTAAAAAAAACTTTTAAAAACAGGGGCACTTTCATTCATGAAAATTGACGTTGCACCGTATTTTAAAAATACTTATCTTTTTCTTCTGAAACACCGGATCGCCGTTCTGAAACGATGCCCCGCCTGCTTCTTCCTGGTTAACTTACCCAGCAATGACGAAACCGGCTTTCTCCGCGGTGTTGCCTCAGGCAATGATTTCCCCGGGGGTGAAGCCGTGATTGGAGGATGTCGGAATCGTCATTGCTGATGTATGAAGAGACTTGCGAAGGGCTGGTGAAGTGCTGGAGCGGCTTCAAGAAGAAAAGGTAAGTATATTTTAAGAAAATGGGTGAAATTATTATTATTATTATACTTTATTTATTAAGCGCCAACATATTCCGCAGCGCTGTCCATGGATACAATTCATTTAAATAAAACAATACAAGACTTGTAAGATACAGGACAAAATTTACAAACACATACAGGAAGGATTGAGGGCCCTATTCCCGTGGGAATTTACAACTTTCAGGAATGAAAGTGCCCCTGTTTTTAATAGTATTTTTAAAAACCGGGCACTCATTCTTGAAAGTTTACCTTCACTTTAACATATAACAAAAAAACAAAACTTTAATGTCCCTTTAAACAAAAGAATGGCATCCTTTGATTTATATCTCCTTTTGTATATTTCAATAATCCAAATTAACAGCTACTGTTTTCCTGTCCTGACTTGGTACCCAAATATTCTGCATTTTTAACCTGAAAAAGGAATACATAAATAAAAAAGAAAATCATATATTTTACCTATAGTTTATAACATCTGGAGCCCATCAGGTGACATATTCCTCTGATTTGGCTTCTGTTCCCTAGGATTTGCTGTATGCAATCCTATCACTGTGGTTAGTATAGAAAACGAAAGTACTTTATGCAAGCATATAAACTGTGCCCTTACTTTCACTTTTGTTTTTTTAAATTCAGCCTATTTAAAGGCACACTGAACCCAAATTTTTTTCTTTCATGATTCAGATAGAGCATGCAAATTTAAGCAATTTCTAATTTACTCCTATTGTCAATTTTTCTTCGTTCTCTTGCTTTCTTTATTTGAAAAAGAAGGCATATAAGCTATTTGTTTGGTTTAGGACCATGGAAAGCACTTGTTTATTGGTGGGTGAATTTATCCACCAATCAGCAAGAACAACACAGCCTCTAGTTATCAATGTCCGTCGGACCTGATCCGACAGTGCGGATCAGGTCCGACAGACATCGCTGAATACGGCGAGCAATACGCTCGCCGTATTCAGCATTGCACCAGCAGCTCACAAGAGACTCGCATTGCACCAGCAGCTCACAAGAGCCCCCTGCAGACTCGCGGCCAATGGGCCGCCAGCAGGGGGGGGGTCAATCAACCCGATCGTACTCTATCGGGTTGATTTCCGGCGATGTGTGTCCGCATTGTGACCGCTGATTCATAACTGCTGTTTCTGTCGAGCCTGCAGGCTCGCCAGAAATACGGAGCTTGATACATATGCCCCAGTGTGTTCACCAAAAATGGGCCGGCATCTAAACTTACATTCTTGCATTTCAAATAATACCAAGAGAATGAAGAGAAATTGATAATAGGAGTATATTAGAAAGTTGCTTAAAATTGCATGCTCTATCTGAATCACGAAAGAAAAAATTTGGGTTCAGTGTCCCTTTAATTAAAACCCATATCATGGTGTTCTGTCGATTTTTGCTACCTCATCACAATTAAAGGTTACTCCTAAATTCATTAACTTTCAGTTAATTAATTTAGGAGTAACATTTAATAGTGATGTTATATGGAGCTGCAAATTACTGTTGGAGAAATTGTTTAGTTCATTTTATTTACATATCAAGGGTGCCCACGGCACGCATGCACAAAGTGTCAAGAGTTCATAGCTAGCCGTCAAATTTTGCTACCCACTGCCCACACATACGTCACCTCATTCTACACATGCTTTACAACATATATAGAAAAATCAACAGGACATCGACAATTGCCAGAGAGAGCACAGTGAACAGCTGAGGGAGCACAGTGAGCAGCTGAGCGATCTGCTTGTTGAGCGCACAGAGGCTCAAGCTTGCATAGTGAGACAGCCGCTAAGCTCTAATAGAACTGCGGGAAGGGGGCGGGGACATCATGACAAGAAGGGAGGCGAGCTGGAGACCACGTGGGGTCAGCACACAGGGAGCACGAGGACACAAAGTTCACTTAGGTTAGAAGCACCGCTGTCAAGGTTTGCATTTGTGTATGTATTATAATATGTGGACTTATACCAATGGGTGGGGTTGGCTGGGTGAGGGGCTGGTCTGGGCCAGTGGGGGGAGTGGTTGGGCCTGTGGTTAGGCATGGTTGGGCCTGGGGAATATGCAGCTACCGGTAAGTGCTATTGAGCGCCCAGGGCTGTGCATGTTGCAGGGTCATATGATGTGTACCCGGTTCGGTTTGAGAGTGCAGGCCACTCCCGTGTTTTGTATATGTCTAGGGAGATTACATAAGCCTGTGAACCCTTGGGTTTGAAAGCATGCATTGTTTGGCTGTATTTAGAGACAATGGTTGGGAGAGACCTTGACGTGGTTCATGGGCATGACCCATTTGGCCAGATGCAGTAACTAACTCTTCCATTTTTGCTTTTAATCTTAGCTGTGTGCTTGCAAGCAAGTGCCAGACTTCCTCTTTGTGTTGTATCTATAACTATATATATATATATATAGATATATATATATATACCAGACATAGATATAGGAATATCTATTTAAAAAGCTTGATAAAGCGGCCCATAAACCGGGCAAAACGAGTTGACAGTTGTTTGGGGTGCCTGGTCCACCACAGATTATTACAGCCTACAGGACAAGTACTAGTTGAAGATTTGCAGTGCGCAATATTGCAAAACAGAGATGTAAGTTATTGACCAATCAAAAAGCCGCAAGAGGGTCATGTGAGGTACACGGAATTTGAAGCCGAACGCACGCACATGCCGAGGAACAGTACCCAAGAATTGGAAGGCCTCACTGCTCACATTGAAGTTGTCAGAATTGTGTTTGATTCTGCAGTTATTCTGGGAGAACCGTAACCCCACGCAGGGGATGAAGCAAGGTCAGGACATTGGTACTCAATACCGCTCTGTAATATTCACCTATGGGGACCAGCAAAGAGAAGCAGCTCTACTGTCAAGAGACACCTTCCAAAAGAATCTTTGGCAAATTTCACGGTGAAATGCCGAATCAACTGGGCGTCTTTTGACCAATGAAAAGCTTCCCTCTGTCTACAGCCATTCACAGTCCCTGGTGACGCACTGCCACTCCTACTGCTGATGACGTCACACGCCAAGAAGTTACCGCAAGTGCTTGCAAGCAGAAAGCAGGTGGAAACAACATAACCGGAGGATCTAAGCTAAGTGTATGCTGTGCTTTCCAACCGAGCTATAATACTTGCTACTGACTTTTAATGCAGCAGGAATAGCTGCGATCTGTTGTTTTGCCTCAAAGAGGAGATTTGGCTGTGCATTGAATAAGCGATACAGCGCTATATACGAATCATCTAGTTCACTTGTGTATGGACTGCAGCTATCTGCTTATGCATGTATATTGCCTATTTAATATATGTCCTAACAGTTGATTCATCATATATCTTGTTGTAAACAGGAATTTTGCTGGTTAACCCCTTAGTGTTTATGATGTTCATTCTTGACAGATAGAATAGGGAAAGATCTAGGTCTCTTTGTACTTGAAATGCTTTATTTTAGAATCTGCCGTCTGTAGTGGTGACTAGCACTGACAGATAAAATATTTTTATACTGAATTGTATCTTTGGGAATAAATCACAAATTTTTGAAAGTCTTTTTGTGTGCCGTTTATGAATTTGCTGTTCTAGGGCATTATTATATACCCTGGTAATTTTTTCTATCTTTACTATAATATTATATTCATTTTAAAGGGTGGGACCATTTAGTATATATTAGCAATATTACCTACTCTCTCACGCCCCCTATATATGATCTATTTAAAAAGACTTAGAATATATTCGCCTATGCGAAGAATATTGGAACGTAGAACATTTGCAGTACATACACAGTTAAAGACTTTATTTAATTTTTATATTGCATAAATATGATTTTTCATGTTTTCAGCTACTTATGTGTAAAGAGCTCCAATGCACTTATATATGTCTATATATGCATGCATATGCATTTATGTGTATACATGTCTGTAAATAAATATATACACATATAAATCCATATGAACACACATATAAACATATGTATACTGTATATATATATATATATATATTGTAACAGGAACACTTTTAACCACAGTCTTCTAGGCCACAAATGCAGCACATGACAGTCCACTGTAGTTTAAAGGGCCATAATACCCAAATGTTTAAACACTTGAAAGTGATGCAGTATAGCTGTAAAAAGCTGACTAGAAAATATCACCTGAACATCTCTATGTAAAAAAGAAAGATATTTTACCTTAAAAGTTTCTCAGTAGCTACATCCCATTGTAAAGGACTTCTAAGCAGCATATCAGTATGTCTGTCCTGGGACAGCCGAAGGGTTGAGCCTTGGGTTGCCACCTCGGCCATGTTTTCCTGGACACTTATGAGTTGCACATGCTGCAGGGTAAGCATAGGGGAACATGCATTGCACACCTAAACAGCACATGAATAGTGACCCTGGATAGCACTATTCATGTTCCTCCCTGCACACCCTGCAGCATGTGTAACTCATAAGTGTCCAGGAAAACATGGCCAAGGTGGCAACCCTAGTTGAGCCTCGTGCACTCTCATGTTATTTCCCTATTCAGTGTAAGGAAGTTTACAATGAAATCTCATGAGAGTTCAGTCAAATCTCATGAGATCACAGTAAAAGAGTTCATGACCTCAGCACTGCTGATGCTGATTGGCTGCTGTTCATTTCTTCACTTTTTTTTTTTTTTTACCTACAGCTGGGCTGCAGCTGAGTATAACTTTTTACACAGAACTTACTCTGCTGAGCTAAGAAGATTGTGAGGTAAAATATCTTACTTTTTTACATAGAGATGCTCAGGTGATATTTTCCTGTCAGCTTTTTACAGTTATACTGCATCAGTTTCAAGTGATTTAGCATATGAGTATTATGTCCCTTTAAACGCCTTTTTTTTCACAGCAACAACAAACAGGCAGTTCAGTTTAAAAAAACAGGGTAATCCTTCCTCTGCCGGGATGTAAAGTATTTTTAGTAAGTAGCAGTACTCACAATCATGTCCCAACACTTCACAGCATTTCACAGTGATTTGCAAGAATAATGTCCTTTTTAGCAGTTCACAGAAACAAAGGTCTTTTAACACACACACCAGCTCCTCTAGCTGGGTAACTCTGGCCGCGTTCAGGCAGCGCTCAGGAGCTAGTGGAGGTGCTTCACTCCCAGCGATGACGTGGCGCTAGGTGACGTCACAAGCAAGGGAGCTTAGAAAAAACGTTCGCATGCGCAAAGGGATCTGCTGCACAATAATGGACTGCGCATGCAACGTTTTCACTAAGCTCCCTTGTAGCTGTTACAGAACACCGTTGTTATGCCGAGAATGATTTCCCCAGTCTCTTCGGAAACATCGGAACTTTGACCCACCTCCATTCAGCTGCTCTCAGCTCAGCCCCTGTAGCTTATCCTGCACTGAATAGAGGTGGGTCAGAGTTGCGATGTTTGCCAAGAGACTGGGGAAATCATTCTCGGCATAACACCGGTGTTGTGTCGAATCTGGGGGTCTATCAAAATCGGCAATTCCCGGAACCCCGCCCACACATCTCTAACCCGCCCACACATCTCTAGTAAGCTAACACTATGCCTAACGGCTCATCTGTCCCAACGTAGCCAATGTAGAAAAACAGCTCCAGACGAAATATTAAATCTGAACCAGCCAATTCATTAAAAAATGCTCAATGCATGTGGAAATACATGTGAAGAGTCTTTTATCAGTATAACCTGTTAATGTACTAATCGTACATCTGGAGCTGTTTTTCTACATTGGCCATTTTATATGTGGTTTAGTTACCTCATACCATTGAGGTCCAATATTGTAAGTGTTTCTTACCGTGCGCTTTGTATATACTCATAATAAACTGTATTACACTATTTTGCGCTTCTCTCCTTACTCCTTATGTGTCCTGGAGCACCACTTGGAGCCTAGTGGAAGAGTGTTTGACAGAAATCGCTCACAGAGGGAGTGAAAACGTTACAAGTAAAACAGTGTGATCGGAAAGCTGAGAGAGTAATCAAGAGGGGGTGTGTCTGCTCACTCGCCGGTTGACGTATTCAGCTATGATAGTACTCAACAGCGTCTCATTATCTCATATTATTGAGGGTACAGCTTGTAAGTAATCCCACATAAGGGATCGCCTGATAGATTTATCTGTGTGCTTCAGCTCTACACGCTTGTCAGTGTTTTTGGACACTTATTTCTGTCAATCAAGAACTTAATGAACTTATGTTTATGTTGGAACCATTGTTTTCTTAACACCATATTGTCAATCAGTGACACATTCGCTTTGTTTGCCTTTACAAGAGACTAATGATTTAATGTCGATATTGGGATTTCTATTGTATCATACATCCTTATGTATTTTTCCCAGCGCTTAACACACCCCATTGTTTCTCTGTTTCACTATTTCCTTTATTAGAGACTGGTTGGAAAGGTTGGTCTCGCCTTTGGGTGTTTGTGTTTTTGGCTGCAGGGAACTCTCATAGGTGTCTGACATATATATTTTTTCTGTTTCCCCCTAATAGTGTGTGCATTATATAGTGGGCATTATATAAGTGTTCCACCTTCCTATCTAAAGCCACCGTATCACACATACATGTGATTGATACACATATGTACCTATTTGTACGAGTTGGGGGTTTAGTATTTTTATTTTAAATTAAGACACACATATCTACAACATTTGAGTTATTATTTTACATCCTACTTTTCTGATATTTATACTGGTTTTTGCGCCCTCCTATACAGAAGCTGACCGCTATGCTAGTCATAGGGGTCTCCTATTTTGTTTGTATATATATATATATATATATATATATAAAAATATATATATATACTGTATATATATATATATATATATATATATTCCTGAAAAATAGTCGCACTCTCAGGTCTTTTAGTGAAAAAAAGTAAATCTTTTAATGAAACGTTTTCGGGGTATTCCTCCCCATCATTAGCATCATGCTGATGATGGGGAGGAATACCCCGAAAACGTTTCATTAAAAGATTTACTTTTTTTCACTAAAAGACCTGAGAGTGCGACTATTTTTCAGGAATATTCATTGCATGTGTGCACCCAGGCAGATGACTATTGGAGGGTAACACTGTATACTGGATGGGATTTTATATATATATATATATATATATATATATAAAATCCATAGAGAAAGGTGCACTCACCAGACTTTATTTCCAGTGATGTTTCGAGGGTTCCCACATCCTCAGACCTAAAAGAAATCCACAACAAGGAGCTTATCAACTGTGTCCCGGTTGCTAGTGACGTCACTGAGCGTGCAAGACCACGAGACCCGCCATTTGTGCGTCTGTAGTCATAGCAACCTGATGCACAAGATGTAGTTCCCATGACAGAACTCCTAAACACCGCTAATAGTGACTGTAGATAAAAAAAACAAGCAGTGTACCACTATATTAAAAACAAAATACATGATGATACATTACTGTCTTCTCTTTGATAAATCTGATTATCTATACATGGATCTATACCTGGATTAAAGATCTCCTAACGCTCAGGGTATATTATACTTATCAGAAATCATAAGAACCCTATAATATATCTTGATCTGCATGGAGATATTCTTAGCCCCTCTATAGAAATATCTGGTAAATCCTATATTTAGACTAAAAAACCTGGAATCCCATATACTTGTAGCCATGTAGTGGATACATAACAATCCCTTGGATCAGACTTTATGAGGTGGTCCCTTAGGGATCTGTCCCTCTGGAATCCCACTCTGGGTGCTTTCTCCCCCTGAAAAGGCAATGTGGTATCTGTTTCTATAATGAACCAATATTTGTTGATGGTGGAGGCTTTTTTTTCATCTCCCGCAGTGTAGGTAAGTACCATTGTAATTCGTTCCTGATCATCTTTCTCTGTTGTCCCAGCCAATAGAGAATCCTGTGTTTCATCCTTTGTTTTTCTTTACAATCCTTCAAACTATTTTCTTTTATAGCCTCTCCTTTCCAACTGTGTCTCCAGTTCCATTAATTGCATGTCCTTGTTGGCACTTTCCAAGTTGTTTCTGATGACCCTTTTAATCTGCAAACTGGGGAGTGCTTTTTTTAATGCTGGTGGATGACAATTTGTGGTATATAGGATAGAGTTCTTATCCGTTTCCTTCCTATATAGCATGGTCATCAGTTTACTCTCCTTATTATAAATTCTCAAGTCTAGAAAATCAATAACATCTGTTATAGGTCATTTTGAATTTGATCGAAGGATGTGCTGAGTTGATTTCTTCATACCATTTCACACGTTCCTCCTCTGTACCAGTCTCCACATGAAGAAAAGATCATCTATAAACCTTTTTATAGGAGGTAATCCTCTCATCTTGTAGGGCCATGGTGTCCTGAGTTTCAAATTCCGCCATAAACAAATTGGCGTAAGTGGGAGCTACATTAAAGCCCATCGCCGTACCTGATATTTGTAGGTAGAAATCTTTTTCAAATTTAAAATAATTCAGTTCTAGAGATAGACATAGTAATCTTTTCAGAACATTTTCAGGAGGGCCTATATAAGGGTATTTCCTTAGTTGTTTGGCAATAGCACCAGTCCCTCTTCATGGGGTATTACGGTTTATACCTCCTCCTGTGTTTGTAAACCCCTGAGCATTTTAATTATAGCCAATGAATCCAAGATAAAGGAATCCATATTGTGAACCAGGGCTTGAAGCATCTGATCCAAATAGGTGGCTATGGGTTGTACTAGAGATCCCACTGCTGCCACTATTGGCCTTCCAGGTGGCTGTTTAAGGCTTTTATGGATCTTAGGCACCGTATACAGGACCGGAATGTGTCACTCTCAGATATTTATTTTGATGAACAGTAATATAGGCCATTTGATGTGCCTCCTTTTTTTATTCTTTATTTATTCAAAGGACATACAATGATCATTTATATTACAGAAAGAATATTGCAAGTGTTTTTCCATTGACAAAGTTAACTTAATACATACATCAAAAGGTACTGTACATGTATATTCTGCCTTGACTCCGTGTTTATGTATGTCCTTACGTATTTTTTTCTTATTACAGTACAATTCAACTGATTGTCCCTCTAAAGTCTAGTCTCTAGTCCCCAGGGTGTCATTTTCCCATCCTGTATTTTGTTTTAAGCGACTGGTTCTGAGTGGTGGGTGTTACCTTTAAAGTTAAGCTGCCATTCTCCTTTCAATTGGGCATTTAAAATGAAGTCTGTGTTTCTGATGGGGTATAATATCTGCGTCCGTTGGACTTTGTCTAAAGTGAGCAAATAAATCTCCCATTTGCTCATTAAGCGGTTTGTTCGTCTCTGAATGTACCCTATAGTGTCTGCTTGTTCATAAAGCAATTGTTGGTGTATTTCTCTTTTTAACTGAGTCAGAGTTGGGGCGTCACCAATTTTTAAAGACAGTTTTCCTCGCTTGTAGGATAATGTTGTGTGTGAATAGTGTATTTGTTTTTTTGACGTTTTGACAGTTAAGAAATATTTTTTTTGTGGTGTGAATGTAGCAATAGGGATGCCAATAGATTTCAGCCAGTAATTTACCATTCCCCAAAATGTATGTAGTTTGGGACACGTCCATATCATATTGAGTAGGTCTGCTTTGGGTTTCGAACATTTTGGGCAATTCCCTGTTGACTCTGCTTCCCAATATCTGTATAATTTAAGTGTGATATATGCTGTTTCAATGAGTCTGGTGTGGGCCTCTCTGAGATCCATAGAGTGGCGAGTTGTACATTTTGAATACTTTGTTTAATCTGCTTTGTCGAGATTTCTGTGTCTAGTATTCCTGATCATCTCTTGCTAATGTGTCTTTGGGTACATTCATTATTTAGAGCTATCAGAGCTTTAAAGATTGGGGATGTGGATTTGATTCCCTGTGCATATAGATTGCATAGCTGATAGATGATACTGTCATTGCTAGGGAAGTCTTGCGTTTTTTTGTAGGGATGTTACATAATGTTTCGCTTGCAGACATATGAAAGAGTATGCACGCGGTAGATTATATTTTGTCTGCAACTTTGAAAAAGTGCATATTGTCTCCCTATTTCCTTCTAGTATCTTTGATACTGTATCTATTCCTAGGATTTTCCATTTCACAAATGTTTGTGTGGTCATCCCTGGGATGAAGTTAGGATTTCCCTGTATGGGGATAAATTTGGTTATTTCGTGGTTTATCCGCAGTTTGCGGCAGATTTTCCTCCACGCATAGAAAGGTTGTTGTATTAAGGGGTATTGTGTCAGAAGTTTGTTTACTTTTGCTGCTTTTAAGTGTGGTAGCATAGTTAGCGGCCATGGTTCTGCTATTTGTTTTTCTAGGGCTGGGATGGTAAAGTGGTCATCTCCCATCAGCCAATTCAACACATATTTTGCTTGAGTTACCCAGCTATAAAGCTTAATATTTGGTACCGCCATACCGCTCGAGTCAATTGAGCTCATCATCCTGTTTTATTTAATTCTATGTTTTTTGTTGGCCCATATGAAGGAAAATATAAACAAATTCTGTTTTATGTATTACTTGTGGTAGCATTTGGAGGATATATAGTAGTTTTGGGAAGAGGCAGGGCCGGCGTTTGGTATAAGGCAACTGAGGCAACAGCCTTAGGGCGCCTCAGCAGGGGGGCGCAATTTAGAGCAGCCTGAATTTTTTATTTTTATGTCCCTTATTTTTTTTGGATGAGACTTACCCAATTTGCATTAACTTCTAATGCAAATTGGGTAATAGTGCACGCAGCGCAAGGCACGCCCCCACAGTCCAACCAATACCTCCCGACACACTGACTGACCTGACCTAGAAGTGACGCAGGCGCTTGTAAACTCCTGCCAGGATACAGCATGTGAGTTGGGGGACAATAATTTTTAGCGGTGAGTCCCGCCTTTTGTCCCGGTGTGACTAAGGGGCGGGGGCCGCACACACAGCTATCTGTGCCTGAATTGATCTCTATCCGGGATAAGGTGCACTGAGGTCCCGGCTAGGGTTGCCACCTCAGCTATGTTGCACATATGAAGAAACTTGTCACTGAGTGACTGAGGAGCTGGGGCTGATCCCCATGCAGGTAGGTGACAAACTGTTGTGCTCCTATGACACCGACCGGTCATGTAGTGATGCTTGCTGAGTAAAGCATTCCTCAGGTTGGACTTCGGCAAATAAATTGTAAATAAAGATAAAGTAGCATGTTTGAGCAGCGTGTGCATGGATCTGTGCCTGCCTGCCTGAATGAGCTGCCTCACTCTCCTACAGAACTGTGAGCCCGGGAACGACCTCTGTCAGTGAGTTAACCCTCCTGATTCCATTCCAGCACCTCGGCAATTAAATCTAACTTAAAGTGTAGGTAAAGTTGTTCTAACCAGCAATCGTTTTTATGTTACTGTTAATAACCCCAATGCAGTCGCTAGGTTTTTTTATTAAAAAATGTTATCTATTTTGTTCTATTTATAACTTTATATTTCCTACCGTTCCTTGAATAATCTCCTCCCACGCTCCATTTCCTGTTTTAAGACACTCTGACGTATAGAGCGGTCCCATCCGCTCTATACGTGTTTTGCATACTCGTGCACATCGAGCACGGATTAACTGCGCATGCGCATCAATTATAGACAGTGATCTTTGCGCAGGCGTTAATCCGTTTTGTTTGGCTCTACTGCGCATGCGAAAAAACTTGGCAGCTCTTTCAATGACTACAGCCCAAATTTGGTAATGCGCATGCGCGAAACGAGGACGCACTCGCTTGCAAATTGAGGAGGAGAAATTGTCACGCATGCGCATGTAAACCGCAATGTTTATGACGAAATTTGACGGCCGCCTAACGGCCAGAAAATCAATTGGATCTCTGAAGCACGTGATAGGTATTTAGAAAAAAAGATAAATGTACGGGTTGTTTTTCGGAAAGCCCATTAAATGATAAAAACATTAGATATCACAGGTAATATATGTTTTATAACAAATTGATGAATGAAACTTATATTTATTTGCCATCATATCTCTAATTATTTGTAATAAGGCGTTTGACTTTACCTTCACTTCAAGTAAGTTATGTAGCATGTTTGAGCAGCCAGCATGCTATGCTCATTGATCTATTACTGCCTGATCTGCTTCGCTCTCTATCAGAACTGTGAGCCCGGGAAAGACCTCTGACAGTTACAGTCCTTGCTGGAATCAGGAGGGTAACACCAGCAGAGTGTTTAGTTAAACATTTCCCTCTTACTTGCTGTGGGGAGTTCCTAATGTTTATGGGCTGTAAATGATGTTAGGATAGATTGGAATGCAGATAGCTGAATGATTTAAACGGTTGTTGCTAGTGCAGTCATTAGTTAACCCATTCTCTTCAGAGGTCTTGATGTTGCACACAAAGTTTGTAGAATAAGATGCAAAATTATTAATTAATGTACTTGCTATTTTCATATTCATGTGAAGTTTGTGCCCTTTCCCTAAATCTTACAAAATACCTTGAGGGACTTGCACAATCCAGATCTCTGCACACAGCCCCCTATCCCCCCTCATAAAAAAAAAATGTAATTTGACCTTAGAGAGTAACATACTATTCTGTCCTCTCCCCTCACTGCTAAACCACAGCACATTTCCTAAAAAATAGATCCACAGGGAATAATTGGCTAAAGAACCTTTTCATCATAGATATGTGTGTGTGTGTGTGTTTAACTATGTATGTGTGTGTGTATGTCTATGTGTGTAGATATGTATGTGTCTATTTGTTTGTGTGTTAATGTGTGTATGTATGTCTATGTGTATGTATGTCTATATATGTATGTATGTGTGTGTATGTATGTCTGTGTGTATGTGTGTGTGTGTGTATGTATGTCTGTGTGTGTGTATATATGTATGTCTCTGTGTGTGTATATGTATGTCTCTGTGTGTGTGTGTGTATATGTATGTCTGTGTGTGTGTGTGTGTATGTGAAACATGTTTTTTTAAGAATCTCCTTTGACTGAGGGGTAACGTTATCTCTAGGTGTCATTAGTTTGCTGTACCTTTTTAATGCATATCCATATACATCTGATGTTTACAAGGCTTGACAAATGTATATGAAAATTAGGAGACAGATATTCTTGTACTCATATATAAACAGTATAACGCAAAATGCTAGGAACCAGGGGTTTCATGACTAATTAAAAGGGACACTAAAGTCAAAATTAAACTTTGATGATTCAGATACAGCATGCAATTTTAAGCAACTTTCTAATTTACTCCTATTATCAATTTTTCTTTGTTCTCTTGGTATTTTTATTTGAAAAAGGAATGTAAGCTTAGGAGCTAGCCTATTTTTGGTTCAGAAACTGGGTTGTGATTTCCGTGGAGTTATTTAGGAGTCTGCACTGGTTGGCTAAACTGCATGTCTGTCAAAAGCACTGAGATAAGGGGGCAGTCTGCAGAGGCTTAGATACAAGGTAATTACAGAGGTAAAACGTGTATTATTATGCAAAATTGGGGAATGGGTAATTAAGGGATTATCTATCTTTTAAAACAACAAAAAGTCTGGTGTTGACTGTCCCTTTAGTTAAAAAGTTGCTTAAAATGTCATGCTCTAAAAAATTTTTAGGTTTTATATCCCTTTAACTAGCAATGGGATGGTATGTAATGGGGGGGGGGGGGGGGCGGCAAAATGTATCCTCCCCTGTGTGGCCAAAAATTCTAGCACCGGCCCTGGGAAGAGGATAATTTTTATTAGCCCTATTCTGCCTGATATTGAGAGTGGTAATTTTGCCCAGTGGGACAAAAGTCTAGTGCCTCTTTTTTTAGCGATGTGTGTCTATAGATAGCTTGATTCCCAAGCATTTAAAGTTTTTTCCCTACTGGTTTGAAGTTGTAATGCAAGTCAGGTATGTTGTTAGTGTCAACCAAATTAGTTCTGTTTTGTCTCTGTTGACTTTGTATTCCCGATATGTATCCAAATTCTGTGATGATTTCCATGATTTTGGGTACATTTGTTCTAGGGTTTTGTATGTATAGGACCATATCGGCTGCAAAAAGGGATAAATGCAGTGTTTAGTCTCCAATTGTGAGTCCCTCCATTTCCAGTCTAATTTTTGCTTCTATGGGTTCTAACGCAAGATCAAAGAGGAGGGGGGAGAGTGGGCAGCTCTGTCTCGTACCTCTTTCCAGGGCGAAGGGCTGGGATACCATTAATTAAAATCGCAGCCTGTGGTGTAGAGTATACGATTTTAAGTACTTGTAGGAAGTCTCCTGTGATCCCAAATTGTTTTAGAGTAAAAAATAAATGAGCCCAAAGTACTTTATCGAAGGCTTTTTCTGCGTCTACAAGTAGAGCGCAGGATTCTTTGGTCTTTGTTACTTTCCCCAGTTTTCTGCAATTCCAGTAATGTGTTAGTAGAAATTGTAGTGTACAAATATTGGTTACTGCTGATCTGCCCTTTACAAAGCCAGTTTGATCTTTGTAAATTAAGTCTGGGAAAATAGGGGCTAGTCTATTGGCAAGGATTTTAGTGAAAAGTTTGTAGTCCGAATTCATTAAACAAATTGGGCGGTAAGATGCTGGATTGAGGTAGTCTCTATCTGCTTTAGGTATAAGATAGAATCGCTTCTGTGAATCTTTGGGATATACTAATCTCACCCTTCATTATGCCATTAAAAACTTTTGAGAGTGTGTCAGCTATTTCATGTTAAAGTATTTTATAGAATTTCCCCAGGAGTCCATCAGGTCCCAGGGCTTTCTCTAACGGGAGATTACCTATGGGGGTCTATTGAGGAATTCAGTGTTTGTTATTGATCTTCTGACAGGGTTGGTAAGGTAAGAGTGTTCCAGAATGTAGCTCTGTTTGCAAATTCTACCTCTTGTTTTTTTGTATAGTTCTAAGAAGTAATGCCTCAATACTTGTTGAATGTTGGTAGTGTCAGCTATTTAATGGCAGCTATTGTATTCGAGCCTTTAGCTAACTTTGTCAGTCTGGTCAGCAGTCTACCTGTTTTATTTCCATGTCGGTAAAATCTGGCATGGGTCAGATATGTATCGCTTTGTGTTTTGATTTCTTTGTATTTATGTCTGTTTGTTTCTGTGGGGTTGCATAGGTATTTGTTTCTTGTGTTTAATATTTGTTTTAACAGCAGTTCTTCCTTGAGTTTTTTTCTTTTTAGTGCTAATTACATATGAGATTGTAACTCCTCTGAGAACTGCCTTGCCCATCTCCCAAAAGAGGATGGGGTTATCTATATGCAGTTAGTTCCGTGAACTGTAGGCTAGCCACTCTCCTACTAAGTGTTTTCTGAGGTTAACATCCTGGACTAGATATTTAAGAAAGGACCAGATGTTTTGGTGTGTCTTTGTGGGCCCAAATTTGATTTTGAGTATTATCGGGGCATGTTCTGAGATAACCGGGTTGTCTATCGTAGTATCTAAAACTTTGGGGTTTAGGGATTTTGAGATCAAGAAAAGGGTCTATGTGTGATAGCATATCTTTCGCTGGAGTGATGCATGTATAGTTTCTTGACTCTGGGTTCCTATATCTCCAGATATCTGTAAATGAGAGAGGGCATTTTTAAATTTGGAATCTCTTTTTCATTGGATTGTGTGCTGGTCTTAGCCAGTGTTAGGCTAGGATTTTTATATCTATCTTCTGGGGTTTGTGGTGCTATGTTGTAGTCTCCTCCCAGGATTATCGGGATATCTGTCATGCGAAAAAAACGAATTCAGCGGGAACTCCCCCACCCAGCCTTGTTTTAATTTTTGGTGTTCACTAAATTTTAGGTGGGTTTCTTCCAGTATAGCTATGTCTGCTTTCTTGGAATTTAGATATTTTAGGAATGGTCTTTCTTTTAATGGGTGATGTAATTCCCCCCACATTCCAGGATATTATGCGAGTCCCCATGTTTGATTTTTGGGGCAGATGCTACTTTTACTAGGTGCTGTCTTGAAAAAGTGTGATTTTTCAAGGAATTTCCTGGCTGTGTACTCTGGTTGAATTGTGTAGCGTTAAGTGGATACTCACGGTTTGACACCCTGGGGAGTTTTCCTGAAGGAATTGTTAGACTAAGTAGGTTAGACTAAGCAGTTAGAAGTTGGTCCCTTTAAGTGACAAGTAAAACAGGATATCAGTATTGAGCGACAAACAAGAATAATGCAAGTATATATTATTATTATCGGTTATTTGTAGAGCGCCAACAGATTCCGCAGCGTTATAAACAGGAGGAGTACAACAAAACAATTATAGGGTAGAGGGCCCTGCCAAGAGTTGCACTGTTGTACTCAGCTCTTAAGAAGGTGATCTACAAACAGCTGGACTCTTAGGCTTACATGCTAAGAGGGTTCAGGGGATTGCAGTGGAGGAGAGGAACTGGTAATAGGAAAGGTCAGCGTAGGTTGTATGCGTCCCTGAACAGTAGAGTCTTTAGGGAGCACTTGAAGCTTTTAAAACTAGAAGAGAGTCTTGTGGAGCGAGGCAGAGAGTTCCACAAGATGGGAGCCAGTCTGGAGAAGTCCTGTAAACGGGAGTGTGATGAGGTGACAAGAGAGGAGGAGAGTAGGAGGTCATGAGCAGAGCGAAGGGGACGGGAGGGAAAGTATCTGGAGACAAGGTCTGAGATGTAGGGGGGAGCAGTGCAGTTGAGGGCTTTGTATGTAAGAGTGAGAGTTTTGTGTTTGATCCTAGAGGCAAGAGGAAGCCAGTGAAGGGATTGGCAGAGAGGCGCAGCAGATGAAGAGCGACGTGTAAGGAAGATGAGTCTGGCAGAGGCATTCATTATGGATTGTAAAGGAGCTAGGCGGCAGGTGGGGAGACCAGAGAGGACAGAGTTGCAGTAATCAAGGCAGGAAAGAATGAGAGAGTGGATTAAAATCTTAGTTGTGTCTTGTGTAAGGAAGTGTGTAATTTTAGAGATGTTTTTAAGGTGGAAGCGGCAGGCTGTAGCCAGTAGCCATATAACAGAAACAATAAGTGCAAATCAACTTTAGCAACAATGCTAAACACCCCCCCCCCCCCTTTTCAAAAAGGATATAGAACTTCCACCATAATTGCTTATAGTGTATATGAAAAAAGGAAAGTCTTCAGTCCTTGTATATAAAGTTCACCTATAGTAGGTTAAGGTTAACATAGGGTAAGAGATAGGTCTTCTTTTTCATCCTCAGCTCTCTTATTCTTCAATTCTGTCCACCTCCCTCTGACTGTTGTTTCTTAGATTCTGTATTCTCATAAAGGCTTGAAGTTGTTTGGTTGAGTCTAAGAACTTTAAGCCTTGTGCTTTCTGTATCTTAAGTCGTGCCGGGTATAGGAGTGAAACAGATTCCCCTCTTTCTAAGAGTTCCTTGCAATAAGGAGAGAATTCTCTACGTTTCTTTGCTACTTCAGCCGAGTATTATTGGAATAGATGGATCTTTTTGCCCTCGTAGGTCAGCCCCGGTACTTGCCTGTATGCTTTTAGGAGTAAGGTTTTGTCCTTGAAATTTAAGTATTTGATAAAAATTTGTCTGGGCATTGTTCTTTGGTCTGTTTCTGCTGCAGAGGTCCATTTCTATGGGCTCTTTTTCGACGACACATGGTATACTGGAGTCTGGAATGCGTAGCAGACTTGGCATTGTCTTTTCAGCCAAGTCTATTAGTGCTGAGTAAGGGATTGACTCAGGAAGGCCCACCACAGGGATGGACCTATTTTCCAGATCTTCTAGTTTTTCCTGGAGGGCTTTGTTTTGTCTTTGCAGTTGTGTAATGTTGGTTGTGGCTTCTCTTTGTTATGACTCTGTGCCTGCCACCTTTGGTTCCACAGTGGATAGTCTCGTAGAGAATACTTTGAAGTCAGATGTTAGAGCATCCAGGCCTGTCTGTAACTGTTCTATTTTTGATAGGAAAAGTGCCGACAGCTGAGAGACTATTGGATGGGTATCTTGCAGTGAGGGCTCTGCCGCCTCTATAGTTACTGAGGGTGAAGTGTGAACCTCTGCTTGATGTTTAAGTTTTCTGTCTTGCTGGTCTGTTTGCTAGCCATGTTGTCTGTTTTTTTGTTGTACAGCATATAATATTTTTGTATGCAGAGGTTGTGTGCTAAAGCTCTGGTTCTAGAAGTAGAGTAGGTCATTAGTTTCCTGCAAGCTCAATGGGAGTGCAAATACAATGATGTTGGACTGAAGATGTAGATGTGGGAGGGATTTTAGGGGTGTCTGTGAGTAATTCACATCATCATGTTATTTTCAATGCTGATTAGATAAAAAGACTTTCTTGTCCAGGGTGGAATAGTGACCATTTTATTCTTTCCCAGTGCTGTACAGTGGCTGGTAGTACTTTGGCTGGTGAGGTGATCGGTATAGGGTATGTATTTGACTTAGTTTGTTATCCTTTAACCCTTTAGTCCCAATCTTCATTTGTCTAGCTATGGCCATCAGTGGGTGCCCTGTATTCTCCCTCTCCTCTTGTGACCTGGTTGCTGTATTCAGCTCTAAGTTGTGGAGTTTAATAGCTAGCCCACTTTTATCCTGCTTTATGATTGCTGCTGTTATAGTGCCTGTCAGTTCGGCCAATATGGCAGTAGTGATGGTTTGGGCCTGTAGTTGCGCCGATTGCACAGTTTCAATGAAGAGGACCGCGTGGGTATTACAGGGCCTACTGGCGTCTCACACTGTGCCCATAGAGGATTTTGTACAGGTCCCCATTTGGGTGCTCTTAGAGCGTTCGATATAGGTGTTTTTTGTTTTTTCCCCACGGCTCTTCAACTCTCATCTCAGGTGGTTTTTCAGTGGCCTGGTATACTTCTGGTGCGCTGCGGCCGAGATTGCGAGTGGATGTCTCTCACCAAGGCTGCGTGTCATGGACTGTGGAAAAATTAGGATTTTATTTTTTTTTTCCATTTTGAATGGATGGAGCTTGGTTCTCTTGCTGCCGTCTCAAGTGCCCTCCCACCGGAAGTCTGTGCCTACCTTTTTATTTGATCAATCTGCTGTTTAAAGATAGGGGTATGATTATTTTGTAGTTTTCTATAGGTCCGGTGTCGTTCGGTTGCTGTAACAGTTCGTGTTGATAATCTCTGTTGTTAAGTATAACCAACGCTCCCCCTTTATCAGCTTCACAGAATATAATCGTATTATCTTGTTTCAACCCTTTCAGGGCCTCCCATTCCTGTCTTGTTAAATTGCATCTTGTATGTTTTTGGGTGCCTTTAGTGCTTAGGAGCTCCTTAGTGATGATTCTAGTGAATATATATATATATATATATATATATATATATCTCTATATCTATACTATAATTGCGTTTGTAATGTCCATCGCTGTTGGCAGTTGCGCACGCATCCTCAATGGAATGTTGGCAGCGTGAGGCAGCCAACAGAATGTTGGCTGCGCGCACAGCCAAAAGAATTCACCTGGATGCATGATTGCGACTGTCTATCAGAATCTTTTTTGCAATATATACCGGAGAAAGATCGAATTTCCTGAGGAGTGGTGAGATTAGCAAAGGGCCCTTTAGATGAGAGTATAGCTCTCAGTAGGAGTTTCCTTATGCTATTTGTTTACCGGCATAACTGTGTGTCATATGTACTATCTCCCCGCTGTATGTTGCGGTATATGAGGATTGCCATTCTACAATACGGTTGTTGTTGCTTATGCTTATGAATAACATGCATGAACTGCTTAATAAAAGAAGGTATTAACCGGCTAATATCTGTATATGAGTTGTATGAGGATTGCCATTCTACTAAACGGCTGTTGCTGCTTATGCTTATGAATAACATGCATGAACTGCATATTAAAAGAAGGCATTAACCTGCTACTAACTGCTTTATTATAAACATTCAATCATTGCTTTCTTTCAATCAGCATAACAACTCATTGTGGAACATTGTTGGACTGTATCTATTCAAACGTCTGTTTTTGTTATTCTTGCTTACTCTTTGGCATCTAGCATTCATATATATGATAAGCACTGTATGATGAATGTCAGTGCTTAACATCAGCACTATTATTGTTGATTTCCTATTGTCTAACATTAGGGTTTCTTCATATGAATGACATACTATAGATGTTTTTATATTGCTTATAATTCTCTCCACCATGGCCATGGTTTTGTATTTTTTAATATTTAAGGGTTATTGAGATATGTTTATATTGAATATTTAGGTAGTCAATAAATTTATATTTATCATTATATACCATATGTGCATTCTGATTCTTTGTCTTTGGTCTGGCCCTAACTGACTATTGGGTATTTAATCTCTGTAATAATTATACTGTAATACACATGAGAAGTGCTGGCTAAGGAATCCTATTATCTTTTCTTACTCTGTACCTTTTTTCTATATATTTCTTTTTCTGCATTGGATATAATTAGCATTTGATTCCTCCTGTGCACCCTTTGACACTCAACATTAGCTGTCTTAGGTTTTCTCCATTACTTTATTAATCCAGGTGAATCTTTGAGCTGGCATGACTAAATATGTATATATATATATATATATATATATATATATATATATATAAAGTCATAGATAGGATTGCACAATCATACTTGGATAATGCCACGGTGCTCTGCTAATATCAAACCAATACTCTCCAAGAAGCAGGCAGCCCACTGGTCTTTGCAGTAAAACTAGAATTTATTACATCAGTTTAAAAAGACAACAAACGTTTCGGCACTGCATTGTGCCTTTGTCAATGTTATACAACAAAAAGTACAAGGACAGAGTGCACCCAAACACCCCAGATCAGTTGACATACATTTAAAACAACCCCCTTAAATAGAAGATAGAAAATAACCCCACTTAGCCTTTGCCGCCAATCCTAATGCCTGTTCGTTCAAACAGCTGAACGCTACATCACGCTGACACGATAGCCGTGCCTAGCGTGATGACGCATAGCACGGCATTGTCATGACAACGTCCAAGGCGTTACGTCGACGAATAAGCCAGGTACCAGGGGAACACCAGGGAATACTCTGCGCATGTTCAGAACAACAAATTTCTTGAAGCGCAGCAGTTGCTATAGGCAACCAACATAAACAATCCAATTGATCAAGCAAGAATCGCTCTGGATGTCCCAAAGTAAGTGGCTATGGCGGAGGCAGTAAGGGTGTGCAATCTTATCATATTTTCCCACCTCACAACAAACACAATATGGATACAAGGTCACTTAACTTGAGTCTGCTGTGTAGTAGGAAAAAAGTGAAAGATATGTCACAACCGTATGAGCAAGGTTAAAATGGACCAGAAAAATATGACAAAAAATATATATACAGAAAAGATTCATAGTCATATGATTATTAGATAAAGACCATAATGGTACAGAATATGCACCAAGAAATCAATACACTTACTAAATTTATATCACATCAAGCCAATAGGAGTATGGTAGTAACCAAACAGTGAAACATCCACAGAAACAAGCACTTATATGGTCCGTAGCATGAGCATAAATAAAAAGGGCTAAAATCCAAGGTGGTATTAAGTCCCTTTGGGGTCATAGTTCCCAATTTATGTATCCACCTGCTCTCACATTGGAGTAGTTTTTTTCCTCTGTCACCACCTCTTGGGTTTGGTGGGATGTGATCAATCAACATTGATCTAATGCTTGACACCGGGTGTTTGAATTATGCACAATGGCGTGCCCCCGGTTGATCCGAGTCACCATCTTTCAGGGCTTCACGAATGGCGTGGCGATGATTTGCCATCCTGTCGCGGAAGGAAGTTATTGTTTTTCCTATATAGATAAGTGAACATGGACAAGATAGCATATAGATCACAAAGGTGCTGGTACAACTGAGACGATGGTTTATTTTAAACCGTTGGTTTTGTGAGGGTGTTGGAAAGTGTCCCCTTTGCACATACTGTTACATGTTGTACAACTCCCACAGGGGAAGCAACCTCTCTTGGATGACTTGAGCCATGTTTCCTTTTTATAGTGATTCACAGGATCAGCTTTAACCAGGATGTCCCTCAGGTTCCTTGCTCTGCGGTAGACCACCCTTGGAGCGGTCATCTTCTGAAAGGGTAACGTGGGATCCGTGCCCACCACTGGCCAGTGGCGGCGTGCTGCATTAGATAAACGTTCACAGCCTGGTGTGTACGTAGTGATTAAATTCAGTTGTTCAGGCTCATCCTTTGTAGGAGCCCTGGTGTCTCGTAAAGTGTCAGTGCATAGCAGTTTATCCTGTATTTCGCAGATGTCTGTCATGGGATAACCCCTTTTGTGCAGTTTAATGCCCATTTCTTTTACTTGGCTAACTTGTGAGTGTGTCTCACTGTTGTTTCTCATCGCCCTAGTGAGTTGGGAGGTGAGAATACCCTTTTTCTGGTGTCCCGGGTGAAAACTACTGGCGTGCAACAAAGAATTGCGATCAGTGGGCTTAGAGTACAATTTAGTACCAAAACGCCATCTGCCAGCGTCATTCACCTTGAACAAATTGAGGTCCAGAAAATTGACATTGTCTGTACTGAATTCAAGCTTAAAAAGAATAGGGCTGGCCATGAGGTTCAAACGATGCAGACAGGATTCTGCTCTCAGACGAAACTTGTGAGTTGGGAGGTGAGACACCCATTAATATATACCATAAATTACTTAATTTACGCAGGAAGGAAGTTGATTACCACCTACATGCAGTGTTCTTATCAAGTTACTTTAGAAAAAAAAAAATTATACCCAGGGGGTTCCGAGTTAAAAATATACCAACCCTGGGGCGACAAAATGTGGAGTTCTGCAAAAGATGGTGTTCAATTTTGAACAAATGTTCTTATGACCTCATTCTCTTAGTTATTGAGGAGGTTACTAGACTAGAAGTCAAGATTAAATCTGAATTGGACACCATCAAAACGCAGAGTCTCCACATTTTGAATAATAACACCAGTCAGGACTGGGTCAACAAACTAGATGGCTTGGTTAACAAATACCGTAATGATTTAATTGCTTTCAAAAATAAAAAGGTTAACAGTGTGGAAAATGATTACAGGGAAAGGCGGGTGTACAAGTGGTTATATGGTAAAGATGAGATACCGTTTAGACGCCGTAGAAATCTAAGATCCAAGAATACCTTAAGTATTGTGGATAGTAGCGGTGGGGATTCCTCTGAAAATGAAACAACAAAAGAAAAAGACAATGAAGGGCCCATTGAGAATAGCCAACTATCACAGCTACAGTACAACATGTAACAGTATGTGCAAAGGGGACACTTTCCAACACCCTCACAAAAACCAACGGTTTAAAATAAACCATCGTCTCAGTTGTACCAGCACCTTTGTGATCTATATGCTATCTTGTCCATGTTCACTTATCTATATAGGAAAAACAATAACTTCCTTCCGCGACAGGATGGCAAATCATCGCCACGCCATTCGTGAAGCCCTGAAAGATGGTGACTCGGATCAACCGGTGGCACGCCATTGTGCATAATTCAAACACCCGGTGTCAAGCATTAGATCAATGTTGATTGATCACATCCCACCAAACCCAAGAGGTGGTGACAGAGGAAAAAAACTACTCCAATGTGAGAGCAGGTGGATACATAAATTGGGAACTATGACCCCAAAGGGACTTAATACCACCTTGGATTTTAGCCCTTTTTATTTATGCTCATGCTACGGACCATATAAGTGCTTGTTTCTGTGGATGTTTCACTGTTTGGTTACTACCATACTCCTATTGGCTTGATGTGATATAAATTTAGTAAGTGTATTGATTTCTTGGTGCATATTCTGTACCATTATGGTCTTTATCTAATAATCATATGACTATGAATCTTTTCTGTATATATATTTTTTGTCATATTTTTCTGGTCCATTTTAACCTTGCTCATACGGTTGTGACATATCTTTCACTTTTTTCCTACTACACAGCAGACTCAAGTTAAGTGACCTTGTATCCATATTGTGTTTGTTGTGAGGTGGGAAAATATGATAAGATTGCACACCCTTACTGCCTCCGCCATAGCCACTTACTTTGGGACATCCAGAGCGATTCTTGCTTGATCAATTGGATTGTTTATGTTGGTTGCCTATAGCAACTGCTGCGCTTCAAGAAACTTTGTTGTTCTGAACATGCGCAGAGTATTCCCTGGTGTTCCCCTGGTACCTGGCTTATTCGTCGACGTAACGCCTTGGACGTTGTCATGACAATGCCGTGCTATGCGTCATCACGCTAGGCACGGCTATCGTGTCAGCGTGATGTAGCGTTCAGCTGTTTGAACGAACAGGCATTAGGATTGGCGGCAAAGGCTAAGTGGGGTTATTTTCTATCTTCTATTTAAGGGGGTTGTTTTAAATGTATGTCAACTGATCTGGGGTGTTTGGGTGCACTCTGTCCTTGTACTTTTTGTTGTATAACATTGACAAAGGCACAATGCAGTGCCGAAACGTTTGTTGTCTTTTAAACTGATGTAATAAATTCTAGTTTTACTGCAAAGACCAGTGGGCTGCCTGCTTCTTGGAGAGTATATATATATATATATATATATATATATATATATATATATATATATATATATATATTGAACAGAGAAGAAAATTAGACGTTTTCCCTCTGCACCAGATATGATGATCAAAGGGTGGGAGGCTGGGAGCACTATTCCCAGGCTGGACAACAGCAGAAATTAAAGAAGCAGACATAAATTATTACTTAAATCAGCAGCCCCTTCTTAGCCCATCCTGTCCTTCTTATAGTAATTTACTGGCCTTCTGCCTGTGTAAGGCTATGAAGTGATCTCCCTAAAGGGCGAGGAGGGCACAGTCCCACTACTGTCATAACCTAACCAGCTTCTAACGAGAGCTGCAGTACTTTAACAGAGTGTGCAGGGGGTGTGCAGGGAGACCATGCAAAGTAATACATATATGGCAGCCCTGCACACTGTTTTGTCCTGCTTCAGGGCATTCCCTTCAACTTAGCAACTATGACTTGTGAGTGAGGCATTTTCCGGTGGGCTGCCGTAGATAGTTCCAAATAGGTAAATGCCTCACTCACAAGTCATAGTTGCTAAGTTGAAGGGAATGCCCTAAAGCAGGACAAAACAGTGTGCAGGGGGTGTGCAGGGAGACCATGCAAAGTAATACATATATGGCAGCCCTGCACACTGTTTTGTCCTGCTTCAGGGCATTCCCTTCAACTTAGCAACTATGACTTGTGAGTGAGGCATTTACCTATTTGGAACTATCTACGGCAGCCCACCGGAAAATGTTCCGGCGTCCCAGTAGCCCAATCCGGCCCTGCTGTTAAATGTATTTTTGATGTGTTTTGTGCCACTTTTCTGTCTTGTGTAAGAGTTAATCGGAGCTAATTTGGTTTAAACAAGTGAACCGTAAGAACCATGAACTTAAAGTGAAGGTAAAGTTACATGCTTCGCTATCCTCAGTTACATAGTTCATATAAAAATAATAGTACTTTCATTCATGATTTTTTACAAAGTTCGATGTAAATACATTTTGATCTGCAATTAAATATTATTTTTGTCAACTTACAATTCAAACCGTTTTTTTTTTAAAATTTTACTTCCTGATCACGTTGTTTGATCTTCTAATTGACTTTCTGGCCGTTAGGCGGCCGTGCAGCAACGTCATCAGCCTATTGATTGAGATGCGCATGCGTCAAATATTATTATGCATAAATTTGTTGGTCGCGCTTTCCCGATTCGTGCATGCGCATACCCGTTTTTCGCCACTGAGCCAAGAACGTCATCTGTTTAGACTCGGCAACATTGAAGCACATCGCTCACTTGCGGAAATAGCATAGTACTGAATAAATACTTTATGTCAATCATTGATTACTATGTTTCCAAAGACATTGACGCATGCACGTTGGACACCGGCTGTTCAAAGAATCACATGTGCATTGAAGGATCCATCGACGATTCGTGCATGCGCAATGCGCTTGTTGCTTGTGAACGCGCATTACAGCTACGTATAGAGCGGGTGGGACCGCTCTATATGTTAACATAAAGAAAGATAGGAAGTGGAAGATGGGCGGAGCATGATAGATAACGGTAGGAATTATAAAAGTAAAAAATAAAACTGATAATAAAAAAAATTTTAATAAAAAAATATAGCGCTCTGGATATGTTAATGCAATACAATATTTGGATGTGTTGTAAAGCCTGAAAATTTATTTTCACTTTAACTGTAATTAAAAGACATTCCTCTCCTTTCTGTACATTGACACATTAATGCCATCCAATTCACATTTCCCATTTTTAGTTGTTATCAGAAAATGATGGCAATAGCCTGACCTTTAAACAATATCTATCTAATCTTAAAATACTTTCGACCAACTAACCTAATGCAGCCACACTTGTAGCTTCCATTATTCAAAACAAACAAAGAGCTATTACCAATGCACCAGAGAACTCTGGGTAAGATATGCATCTTAGATATACAATATCTCATGTTTTTTGCTTCCTATTATTTTCCAAGAAAAATATCTGCCATCTGTGTCTTACTCCTTATATGGATATGTTGCAAAATAACAAAGTGTATAACCTTGAATCAGAACCAGAATAGCCTCCCTGTTATTACTTCATTTGAAAAACATTTCCAGATACTTGAGTGATGAAATTTCAGCACCATTATAAGCTGGAAACAAAGGAACATTACATTTAAAAGTTAAACTTTCATAATTCAAAAATATAATGCAATTTTAAACAACTTTACATTTAGCGCCAATCAGCAAGAGCTACTCAGATGCTGAACCAAAAATGGGCCGGCTCCTAAGCTTAACATTCCTGCTTTTCAAATAAAGATACCAAGAGAACAAACACAATTTGATAATAGGAGTAAATTAGAAAGTTGCTTAAAATTGTATGCTCTATATGAATCATGAAAGAAAAAAAAAATTGGGTTTCTTATCCCTTTAAATAAAACACATTTGTAAAACTAAAATCTCACTTTAAAATGCTGCAATTTTGCTGCTTGAAAATTTTGGAATTTGTAAAGATTTATGCCTCATCAGAGCAGCTAATGGCAATAAATGCAGTGGTGGATCCTGGGGGTCAACAGGGCAATTTCTCCCCCCGGACAGCAGAGCCAGACTGGCTGTCACAGCAACAGGCAACAGACAGTAGGCTTGGCTAGTGAGTCACTGATTCGAATCACTGAGTGAATTTGAATCATGAAAGTGATTCTGATTTGATTCAATTACAGTGTCCATTTTAGGACACTGTCAATTGTCATAGTGCAAATTTCCACATGACACCTTAAAGGACCTTTAAGGTGTCATGTGGAAATTTGCACTATGACAATTGACAGTGTCCTAAAATGGACACTGTAATTGAATCAAATCAGAATCACTTTCATGATTCAAATTCACTCACCTATATTAAAATTATTAACCCCTAATCTAATCCCCCTACACCGCCGCCACCTACATTAAAATTATCAACCCCTAATCTAATCCCTCTATACCACCGCCACCTATATTAAATATATTAACCACTAAACCTAAGTCTAACCCTAACACCCCCTAACTTAATTATTATTAAAATAAATCTAAATAATATTAATAATATTAATTAAATTATTCCTATTTAAATCTAAATACTTACCTATAAAATAAACCCTAAGATAGCTACAATATAATTAAAAATTATATTGTAGCTATTTTAGGGTTTATATTTATTTTACAGGTAACTTTGTATTTATTTTAACTAGGTACAATAGCTATTAAATAGTTAATAACTATTTAATAGCTACCTAGTTAAAATAATTACCAAATTACCTGTAAAATAAATCCTAGCCTAAGTTACCATTACACCTAACACTACCCTATCAATAAATTAATTAAATAAACTACAATTATCTCAACTAAAATACAGTTAAATACACTAATCTATATTACAAAAACAAACAAACACTAAATTACAAAAAATAAAAAAAGATTACAAGAATTTTAAGCTAATTACACCTAATCTAATCCCCCTAATAAAATAACAAAGCCCCCCAAAATAATAAAATTTCCCTACCCTAAACTAAATTAAAAAGGTAATCAGCTCTATTACCAGCCCTTAAAAGGGCCTTTTGCGGGGCATTGCCCCAAAGTAATCAGCTCTTTTACCTGTAAAAAAAAGAACAACCCCCCCCCTCATTACAACCCACCACCCACACACCCCTACTCTAAAACCCACCCAAACCCCCCTTAAAAAAACCTAAGTCTAACCCCCAAGTGGTCCTTACCTGTCCTGAAGACCGGCGGAGAAGGTCCTGTTCCAGGCGGAGAAGTCTTTTTCCAGGCGGCGACCTCTTCTTCTTCCAGGAACCAGCCGGCGCGGAGCGGAGGAGTTGAAGACCGATGACCGCGGAGCTGAAGACCGTCCACTCTGGAACTGAAGACCGGAGATGCTGGAACTGAAGATCGGAGACGCTGGAACTGAAGACCGGAGCCATGGAGAGTGGAGGATCCTCTTCATACGATCTCCGCCGTACACTGAATAGGAATTCAAGGTACACGATTAAAAATGGCGTCCCTTGAATTCCTATTGGCTGATTTGAGCCTTCAAATTCAAATCAGCCAATCGGATGAGAGCTACTTTAATTCTATTGGCTGATTTGAATAGCCAATAGAATAAGAGCTACTGTAATTCTATTGGCTATTCTAATCAATAGGACAAGGTGGAGCCAGAGACGCAGAGCAGCATGTAACAGATCCCAGAAACCTCAGCCTGTATACAAGCTCGCTGGTGGCAAAGAGGTTAGACCACAGGTTGGGAAACAGCAACAGAGAACCAGGTTTAAATCTGGGCATGGCCATAATATATATATATAAATAAACACGCACATATATGAGAATGTACAGTACAATTTAGATTACAGTTATATTGCTTCATTTACAATACCAGCTCTATTTACCTAGCCCTGCAACAAAGAACACAGCTAACCTACTAAATCCTGTATCCCATACACGCAGCTGCAAATGTTCTTCCTGTCTAGCCAAGTACAGAACTTGCAAGGCGGGCTCCGGCTGGTGCTTAGAGAGTAAACACCAATGAGGAACAAGAAGAACATTAACTGTAACAGCGCCATCTGCTGGCCTCTATTAGGACATTCTATAAAAAAAATACCAAAGGTTTCAGTGAAGCTCCAGGGTACTGTCACTGTCTGTGTCAGTACCGATTACAAGCACTGTCTGTTAGGGCAAAGTGATTATTTTTAGTGATTTGGATCAGATCAGTCCAATGATTCGAATCACTGAATTGAATCACGGTTCATCTCCTGCAAACCAGGCGCAGCAACTAGTAAGTCTGATACACTCAGTACTAGATTAAGAGAGGAGTTGTGTGCAGCAGCAAATCTTTGAATCACATACTTTAAAGTAATGGTAAACACTAGTGTTGTATAATTGTGTTAATACATTCTTCATACCTCAAAAAGCTAAACCGCTACCTTTTTTTCTTTTTTATTACGTTATATTATTTTGGCTCCAGTTTTATTGATCATATCGCGTTGTTTACCTCCGCCCCCCATATTTTTCCTTATAGCACTGAAGTGACGTGCATTGGGGTCCCACTCGCTCTACATGTTAGAGCCTCTGCGTACTCCTGAAAGGGATAGGAAATAGCGCACAAGTAAGGATCTCTGTGATGTATGCCAAGTAAACATTGAATCACGAGATTCAATGATTACTTGTTTTAGCAGAGTAGAGTGACCCGCTATATTGCACATGTGTGTACCGCTGTCATAGATGTAAGCCTTTCGAACGACAGCATTGTATGCTGATGAACATTGTAGATTGTGTGACCACGAAGGTCAGGATGGGGCTCGCATCAAAACAAAATCTAAAATCATGCTTTGTAAGTATATTTTAATAGCATAGGTTTGACGGAAATGTAAGTATATGTACAATAGGACAAATAGATAACTTTAAAAGGATTTGCCAACATAGAGTTTACCATCACTTTAATAGGGAATCAGTTTTGATGCAATCAGCCAATAGGATTGAACTTCAATCCTATTGGCTGATTGGAACAGCCAATAGGATTGAGCTCGCATTCTATTGGCTGTTCCAATCAGCCAATAGAATGCAAGGTCAATCCTATTGGCTGATTGCATCAGCCAATAGGATTTTTTCTACCTTAATTCCGATTGGCTTTTTTATTTTATTAGGGGGATTAGATTAGGTGTAATTAGTTTAAAAATCTTGTAATTATTTTATTATTTTCTGTAATTTAGTGTTTGTTTGTTTTTCGTACATTAGATAATTGTATTTAATTGTATTTAATTGTAGTTAATTTAGGGAATTAATTTAATTATAGTGTAGTGTTAGGTGTAATTGTAACTTAGGCTAGGTTTTATTTTACAGGTAAATTTGTCTTTATTTTAACTAGGTAGCTATTAAATAGTTTAAAAATTATTTAATAACTATTCTACCTAGTTAAAGTAAATACAAACTTGCCTGTAAAATAAAAATAAACCCTAAGCTAGCTACAATTTAACTATTAGTTATATTGTAGCTAGCTTAGAGTTTATTTTATAGGTAAGTATTTAGTTTTAAATAGGAATAATTTAGTTAATTGTAGTAATTTTATTTATATTTATTTAAATTAGATTTAAGTTAGGGGGTGTTAGGGTTAGACTTAGGTTTAGGGGTTAATAACATTATTATAGTGGCGGCGACGTTGGGGGTGGCAGATTAGGGGTTAATAAATGTAGGTAGGTGGCGGCGACATTGGGGGCAGCAGAGTAGGAGTTAATAAATATAATGTAGGTGTCGGCAATGTTGGGGGCAGCAGATTAGGGGTTCATAAGTATAATGTAGGTGGCGGCGGTGTCCGAAGCAGCAGATTAGGGGTTAATAATATAATGTAGGTGTCGGCGATGTCAGGGGCGGCAGATTAGGCGTTAATAAGTGTAAGATTAGGGGTGTTTAGACTCGGAGTTCATGTTAGGGTGTTAGGTGTAGACATAAAATGTATTTTCCCATAGGAATCAATGGGGCTGCGTTGGGAGCTGAACGCTGCTTTTTTGCAGGTGTTAGGTTTTTTTTCAGCCGGCTCTCCCCCATTGATTCCTATGGGGAAATCGTGCATGAGCACGTTTAGCCAGCTCACCGCTACCGTAAGCAGCGCTGGTATTGAGGTGAGATGTGGAGCTAAATTTTGCTCTCTGCTCACTGTTCTGCGGCTAACGCTGAGTTTGTAAAAACCCATAATACCAGCACTGTCTGTAGGTGAGCGGTGAGCATAAACTGCTCGTTAGCACCGCATCCCTGTTACTGCAAAACTCGTAATCTAGGTATGTAAATAAAAGCATATTATATGTTTTGCCAGTACCAGTTATTACATTGGTATTTTGTATGCAAAAGTATCAGGTATTTTGGCTGAGAAAAAATGGCACTAAGGTATTTTGGATGAGAAAAAATGGCACAGCAACAGTGACCTCTGTTGGTCACAGACATAAGCACAAGGCATCTTTTAGGGAAAGCAGAAATGCTAAGTGACTCTGACAATGACAGTGACTCTGACAATGACAGTGACTCTGACAATGACCTTTGTTGGCCAGAATCATAGTAACAGTCAGATTCACATGGCATTTTAATTAAGCATAAATGCAAAGTGACTCTGACAGCCACAGCGACAATGACCTTTATGGTCGTGGTCACAGTCAGGCTCACATGACATTTTGATAAAGCTGAAATGCCAAGTGATTCTGACAGCCACAGTGACAATGACCTTTGATGGTTACGGTTACGGAAAAAGGCCACATAACATTTTGATAAAGCTAAAATGCCAAGTGACTCTGACAGCCACAGTGACAATGACCTTTATGGTTGTGGTCAAAGTCAGGCTCACATAACATTTTGATAAAGCTGAAATGCCAAGTGACTCTGACAGCCACAGCGACAATGACCTTTATGGTTGTGGTCAAAGTCAGGCTCACATAACATTTTGATAAAGCTGAAATGCCAAGTGACTCTGACAGCCACAGCGACAATGACCAAAATGTCATGTGAGCCTGACTGTGACCACGACCATAAAGGTCATTGTCGCTGTGGCTGTCAGAGTCACTTTGCATTTATGCTTAATTAAAATGCCATGTGAATCTGACTGTTACTATGATTCTGGCCAACAAAGGTCATTGTCAGAGTCACTGTCATTGTCAGAGTCACTGTCATTGTCAGAGTCACTTAGCATTTCTGCTTTCCCTAAAAGAAGACTTGTGCTTATGCCTGTGACCAACAGAGGTCACTGTTGCTGTGCCATTTTTTCTCATCCAAAATACCTTAATGCCATTTTTTCTCAGCCAAAATACCTGATACTTTTGCATACAAAATACCAATGAAATAACTGGTACTGGCAAAACATATAATATGCTTTTATTTACATACGCCTAGATTACGAGTTTTGCGGTAACAGGGATGCGGTGCTAACGAGCAGTTTATGCTCACCGCTCACCTACAGACAGTGCTGGTATTATGGGTTTTTACAAACTCAGCGTTAGCCGCAGAACAGTGAGCAGAGAGCAAAATTTAGCTCCACATCTCACCTCAATACCAGCGCTGCTTACGGTAGCGGTGAGCTGGCTAAACGTGCTTGTGCACGATTTCCCCATAGGAATCAATGGGGGAGAGCCGGCTGAAAAAAAACCTAACACCTGCAAAAAAGCAGCGTTCAGCTCCTAACGCAGCCCCATTGATTCCTATGGGAAAATACATTTTATGTCTACACCTAACACCCTAACATGAACTCCGAGTCTAAACACCCCTAATCTTACACTTATTAATGCCTAATCTGCCGCCCCTGACATCGCCGACACCTATATTATATTATTAACCTCTAATCTGCTGCTCCGGACACCGCCGCCACCTACATTATACTTATGCACCCCTAATCTGCTGCCCCCAACATTGCCGACACCTACATTATATTTATTAACTCCTACTCTGCCGCCCCAATGTCGCCGCCACCTACCTACATTTATTAACCCCTAATCTGCCACCCCCAACGTCGCCGCCACTATAATAATGTTATTAACCCCTAAACTAAATCTAACCCTAACACTCCCTAACTTAAATCTAATTTAAATAAATATAAATAAAATTACTACAATTAACTAAATTATTCCTATTTAAAACTAAATACTTACCTATAAAATAAACCCTAAGATAGCTACAATATAACTAATAGTTAAATTGTAGCTAGCTTAGGGTTTATTTTTATTTTACAGGCAAGTTTGTATTTACTTTAACTAGGTAGAATAGTTATTAAATAGTTATTAACTATTTAATAGCTACCTAGTTAAAATAAAGACAAATTTACCTGTAAAATAAAACCTAACCTAAGTTACAATTACACCTAACACTACACTATAATTAAATTAATTCCCTAAATTAACTACAATTAAATACAATTAAATACAATTATCTAATGTACGAAAAACAAACAAACACTAAATTACAGAAAATAATAAAATAATTACAAGATTTTTAAACTAATTACACCTAATCTAATCCCCCTAATAAAATAAAAAAGCCAATCGGAATTAAGGTAGAAAAAATCCTATTGGCTGATGCAATCAGCCAATAGGATTGACCTTGCATTCTATTGGCTGATTGGAACAGCCAATAGAATGCGAGCTCAATCCTATTGAGGTGGCGGTGGTGTAAGGGGGTCAGATTAGGGGGTAGTACATATAATATAGGTGGTGGCGGGGTAGGGGGCTCACATTAGGGGTTAATATAGTTTAAATAGGTGGCGGTGGGGTAGGGGGCTCAGATTAGGGGTTAATAGAGTTATTATAGGTGGCGGCGGTGTAGGGAGATCATATTAGGGGTTAATATAGTTAATGTAGGTGGCGGCGGGGTAGGGGGCTCACATTAGGGGGTAATACATTTAATATAGCTGGTGGCGGTGTAGGGGGTCAGATTAGGGGGTAATACATTTAATATAGCTGGCGGCGGGGTAGGGGGATTAAATTAGGGGGTAATACATATAATGTAGGTGGCGGCGGGGTCCGGGAGCGGCGGTTTAGGGGTTCCGGGAGCGGCGGTTTAGGGGTTTAACACTTTATTAGGGATTGCGGCGGGGGATTGCGGTTGACAGGTAGATAGACATTGCGCATGCGTTAGGTTTTATTTTGCAGGTAGTTTAGGGAGTTACGGGGCTCCAATACTCAGCGTAAGGCTTACTACACCTGCAATTTGTGGCGAGGTGAAAATGGAGTAAGATTTCTCCATTTTCACCACGTAAGTCCTTACGCTGTATATTGGATACCAAACTGCGCTGGTTTGGTATATCACTCTATGGGCCAAAAAACTACGGCCGAAGGGTGAAATATACTAGCATAACTTCTATGTTACGCCGTATATGTGATACCAAACAAGCGCAATATTTGGCGTCACCGGCTTTTGCGGGCGACGCTGCATATCGGATCGGGCCCATGAACTGAGCTGCCACTCCCATTATGAGTAAGGGTGACGTGCCGGGGTTCTATCATTTTTTGATTCCCCATTAGTTTTTGCGCAATATCCCAGGTAGCAAAATCTAATGGGTTAGCAAAATATGATAGAACATCAGCTATGCAGGGGGGTGTGCTTTTATTGTAGGTTTCCCAGCTGCTGCAGTCTGTGGCACTGTGCGGCCTGGTTTAGACTATCCTCTGTACTCTCCTTCTCCCTTTACCTCCCTGTCTGTGTCACTGCCCCACTCGCTCCCTGTCTACTATTGGCACTCCCAGAGGGAGAGGGCTACACACAGCACGCTCCCCCCATTATCCCTAACCTAATACCCCCTAAGTTACAAAAATAACTCTACTATTACATTAAAAACTACTATTACCGGAAAAAAACTACCATTGCAAAATAAAAAACCTAACATTACTGAAAAAATAAAAAAATACCAACGCCCCCCCAAAGTTATGTCTATTCTAAAAAAAGCCCAGTGCCCTAAAGTTATTTTGTTGCCCAATAAAAAATTCCTAGTCTAAAAAAAACCTGTCCTAAAAAAAAAAAGTCCCTGAAATGGGCATTTGGTAGGGCAGTGTTTTAAAGCTTTTTTGCTGTCCAATAAAAAAAAAAACTATTCTAAAAAAAAAAGATTGCCCTGAGTGTGAGGTTCCCCCTTTATACCCTTATATTCCTATTGGCTGATTTTCAAATCCAAATTCATATCAGCCAAAAGAAAAAGCTTTTTTTCTATTGGCTGATTTAAATTTGAAAATCAGCCAATAGCAATTCAAGGGGTGGAACCTCGCATTCAAACTTCAGTGTATAGCGGGACAACGCATGAAGAGGACATCAGTGATGGAAAATTTGAAGATGACAAGAAAAGAAGATACATTGAGTGGAAGATGAATGAAGACTTCCATTTTTTGCAGCTGCTCCTCTGCCACTATGATGAAGATAGAAGGGCCCCTGCCACCGCCAGAATGAAGATGGTCCCCACTATGAAGAGGAGCACTGCAGTTGTCGATCATGGCCTCCATTACATATAGAGCGTCGCCCGCAAAAGCCAGCGATGCCAGATTTTACGCGATTTTGGTATTACATATACGGCGTAGCATACAAGTTACGCACATATTATATCTACCTGTCAACCGCAATCCCCCACCACAATAACTAATAAAGTCTATTAACCCCTAAACCGCCATAGCCCACAACGCAATAAACCTAACCCCTAACCTAACCCTCCCTAACCTAACCCCCCCTAACCTAACACCCCCTAAATGAACTAAAATTACCTAATTTACAAAATACTAACGTTACTATTAAATGTAAATCAAACTAACACTACTTAAAAAATAAATAGTATAAATAGGGGTTTACGTGTCGGGCTTATTTTTGGGAGGCATGTTAGACTTTTACGGGAGATTTGTTATTTTCTTTACTTTTCTTAGGCGCCGGCAGTTTCTACTCCAGAAATGTGTATTTACGCTTATTTCTGGACATCGCTAGTTTATCAGACTTACGCCATTTAGGAAATGCCGGCGCAGTATATGTAATACCCTGATGTGCAAGGTGAAATTACGGGCGGCGCGGGTTCCCACACTTGCGCCGAAACCTACGCCGTATATCGGATCGAGCCCCACGTAGGAGCCAGATTCATGTTTGGTGAGTACCATCTTTGTGGTTTAGTGGTAGGCTTTTTATGGGTGGGTGTTTTTTTGTAGAATGGAGGGGAGTATTGGGCAGCAAAAGAGCTCTCAGGGCAATACCCAACCAAATACCCTTTTTAGGGCAATTTTAGATTAGGCTTTTTATTGGAGGGGGTGGGGGTTATTGTAGAATGGGGTTGTATTTTTTTAGAAAAGAGCTAAATCACTTTAGGGCATTGCCTTACAAAAAGCCATTCTAAGAACTATTATTATAGGGACTTTTAGTGTTATTATATATATATATTTTTATTTTGGGGTGGTTTTTTAATGGGGGCTTTAGTTTTAGAATAGGCATAACTGTTGTTTTTTATTTTTGGTAAAAAAAAAATATTTTATTTTCTCTAATGTTAGTTTTATTTAATGTAGTGATAGTTTTTTTTTTAACTTTGTGAAACGGGTACATATAAAGAGAAAGGAGATGATGGGTTTCCAGACAGGGACCATTTCACAAGATCATTGCAGGACAGTTGGGAGTTTTAAGAAACAAATGTTAATATTGGAATTGTGGAACTGTTTTGGTACTGTGGGATTAAAGGGACAGTCAACTCAAAAAATGTTATTGTTTAAAAAGATAGATAATCTCTTTATTACCCATTCCCAAGTTTTGCACAGAAAACACGGTTATATTAATACACTTTTTACCTCTGTGATTACCTTGTACCTAATCCTCTTCTGATAGCCCCTGATCACATTACATTTTATTTATTATCTATTAACTTGCACTTAAGACAATTAGTGCAGTGTCATCCACAACCCACGGGCATGAGCACAATGTTATCTATATGGCTTACATGAACTAGCACTCCCCTGTTGTGAAAAGCTAATAAAAAAAAGCATGTGATCAGGGGGCTGTTTTTAGTGGCTTAGAAACAGGCAGAAATTTAGAGGTATAAAGGTTATAAAGTATATTAATATAACAATGTTGGTTGTGCAAAGCTGGGGTATGGGTAGTAAAGGCATTATCTATTTTTTTTTAAACAATAACAATTTTTGTGTTGACTGTCCCTTTAAGGCTTAAGCACAATTTATAACCAGAATTTGAAGCACAGTGAACTGAATCCATCAGGCATTTGGGCTATACATGTTGTGTTTACAGCATGTCAGAAAAGCTTGCATTCTGGTTTATTACTGTCAGGGAACTTAGAGTAGAAATGACAGTGCATCATGCAGGACGCCTTTAAACTGCAAAATTCCCATGTTTCATATATTTAGTTCAACAAAACCTTTTTATCACAAGGGGTTAAACATTTCATACGATTTCCAGTTAGTGTTTTGTAATATCTACTACTCATTGAACACACAAGCTCTGACACCTAACAAGGATGTGTGTCATATCAGGATCACAACCTTGCAACAAAGAACAGGTTTTTTTTTCATTTACAGATATCCAGTAAGATTAAGTAAATTGAATTAGTACTTTCACTTTCTATTCTCAGAATCTGTTATGGAAACTTAGCCAATGACTGGCTTCTGGGAAACTAGCTCTTCCATTTTAAAGGGTCAGTAAAGTCAAAATTAAACTTTAAGGATTTAGATATAGAATGCAATTTTAAACAACTTTCTTATTTATTTCTAATACCAAATTTGCTTGTGTTGCCTGCCTTGATTTACTCTACAACAAATGATACTAAAATAATAGAGCAAATTTTATAATAAATAGCATTGGAAAGTTGTTCAAAATTGCATTGCATTTTTACTGTCCCTTTCAATTAAAATAAATGTCCTGTAAGAGCAGTAAAACATCAATACTAGCTGCAAATGTATCCATACAAATTAATAGAAAATAACTGTAGGTCATTAAAATGTCTAAGGGAGACTTAAAAAGAAAGAAACTATCGGCTAGATTACGAGTTTGGCGTTAGCCTTAAAAAGCAGCGTTAAGAGGTCCTAACACTGCTTTTTAATGCCCGCTGGTATTACGAGCCTTGCAGGTACAGGTGTACCGCTCACTTTTTTTGCCAGACTCTGAAATACCGCAAATCCACTTACGTCAATTGCATATCCTATATTTTCAATGGGACTTGCATAGCACCGGTATTACGAGTCTTCCAAAAAGTGAGCGGTAAATCCTCTCCAGTCAAGCCTGGTACCGCATTTTAAAGTCAGTAGTTAAGAGTTTTACACTACAACGCTGTAGCATAAAACTCTTAACTAAAGTGCTAAAAAGTACACTAACACCCATAAACTACCTATTAACCCCTAAACCGAGGCCCTCCCACATCGCAAACACTAAAATAAAATTTTTAACCCCTAATCTGCTGAACCGGACATTGCCTCCACTATAATAAATATATTAACCCCTAAACAGCCGCACTCCTGCATCGCAATCATTAGTTAAATATTATTAAACCCTAATATGCCGGCCCTAACATCGTCGACACCTACCTACATTTATTAACCCTATTTAAAACTAAATACTTACCTATAAAATAAACCCTAAGATAGCTACAATATAACTTATAGTTACATTGTATCTATCTTAGGGTTTATTTTTATTTTACAGGCAACTTTGTATTTATTTTAACTAGGTAGAATAGTTATTAAATAGTTATTAAACTACCTAGTTAAAATAAAGACAAATTTGCCTGTAAAATAAAACCTAACCTAAGTTTCAATTACACCTAACACTACACTATTATTAAATAAATTAAATACAATTAATTACAATTAATTACAAAAGCCCTACCCTACACATTACAAATAGCCCTTAAAGGGGCCTTTTGCGGGGCATTGCCCCAAAGTAATCAGCTCTTTTACCTGGAAAAAAGTACAAATCGCACCCCAACATTAAAAACCCACCACCCACACAACCAACACCCTGATTGGAACAGCCAATAGAATGCTAGCTCAATCCTATTGGCTGATTGCATCAGCCAATAGGATTTTTCCTACCTTAATTCCGATTGGCTGATAGAATTCTATCAGCCAATCGGAATTGAAGGGACGCCATCTTGGATGACGTCACTTAAAGGAACCTTCTTTCAGTCGTCGGCCGTCGTCAGAAGAGGATGCTCCGCGTCGGATGTCTTGAAGATGGAGCGGCTCCGCGCCGGATGGATGAAGATAGAAGATGCCGTCTGGATGAAGACTTCTGACCGTCTGGAGGACCACTTCTGCCCGGTTGGGTGAAGACGTCTCCCGGTAAGGTGATCATCAAGGGGTTAGTGTTAGGTTTTTTTATGGGGGGATTGGGTGGGTTTTAGAGTAGGGTTGGTTGTGAGGGTGGTGGGTTTTAATGTTGGGGGGGATTTGTACTTTTTTTCCAGGTAAAAGAGCTGATTACTTTGGGGCAATGCCCCACAAAAGGCCATTTTAAGGGCTATTTGTAATTTAGTGTAGGGTAGGGCTTTTTTTTTTAATTTGGGGGGGGCTTTCTTATTTTGTTAGGGGGATTAGATTAGGTGTAATTAGTTTAAAAATCTTGTAATTATTTTATTATTTTCTGTAATTTAGTGTTTTTTTTTACTTTAGATAATTTTATTTAATTGTAATTAATTGTATTTAATTTATTTAATTTATTTAATTATAGTGTAGTGTTAGGTGTAATTGTAACTTAGGTTAGGTTTTATTTTACAGGTAAATTTGTCTTTATTTTAACTAGGTAGTTATTAAATATTTAATAACTATTTAATAACTATTGTACCTAGTTAAAATAAATACAAAGTTGCCTGTAAAATAAAAATAAACCCTAAAATAGATACAATGTAACTATTAGTTATATTGTAGCTATCTTAGGGTTTATTTTATAGGTAAGTATTTAGTTATAAATAGGAATTATTTAGTTAATTGTAGTAATTTTATTTAGATTTATTTAAATTATATTTATGTTAGGGGGTGTTAGGGTTAGACTTAGGTTTAGGGGTTAATAACTTTATTATAGTGATGGCGACATTGGGGGCGGCAGATTAGGGGTTAATAAATATAATGTAGGTGTCTGCAATGTTGGGGGCAGCAGATTATGGGTTCATAAGTATAATGTAGGTGGCGGCGGTGTCCGGAGCGGCAGATTATGGGGTTAATAATATAATGCAGTTTACAGCGATGTCGGGGGCGGCAGATTAGGGGTTAATAAGTGTAATATTAGGGGTGTTTAGACTCGGGGTTCATGTTAGGGTGTTAGGTGTAGACATAACTTTTGTTTCCCCATAGGAATCAATGGGGCTGCGTTAGAAGCTGAACGCTGCTTTTTTGCAGGTGTTAGGTTTTTTTTCAGCCGGCTCTCCCCCATTGATTCCTATGGGGAAATCATGCCCTTTTTACCAGCTCACCGCTAACGTAAGCAGCGCTGGTATTGAGGTGAGATGTGGAGCAAAAATTTTGCTCTTCGCTCACTTTTTTTGTGGCTAACACCGGGTTTGTAAAAAACCCGTAATACCAGTGGAGGCTCCTCCATTTGAGCACTCCCTGCACGTAAACACCCAAAGAAAAATGAAAGGAAAGAAAATATTTTTTTTGGCTGAATAAATATAATTTCTCCTATTGGAAAAATTATATTTATTCAGCCAAAAATGTATTTAGCCTAGACTGTCAAGTTTTATTTAAAAAAAAAAAAACTTTTATATACCTCTATACTTCTCTACCGCACGTGCGGTAGAGAAATATAGCCTGCCATATCCATTTGCATATTTTTCCTATGTGCCTGCAGCACCGGCGATAACTGAGCCTATACCTTTCTTAATCGCACAATTTTTAGTGTGTGGGTTGGGCTATTTGTATGGGCGGCCAGCTGGGAGAGCACTTTTTTTTCAAGTTTTCTTCTTTTTTTTTGGATGCACTGTTGCTTCATTGAGAGCGGGAGAAGCTGAGCTCTGCAAAGCAGTGCAAGTATTGCAAGCGATAGCACCATGCCTGGCCCCATCCCCCCGTGCCGGTAACTCTCAGCAGACTCACTAAAAGTTATGAAGCAGTTGCAGCAGGTTTGACACAGTATAGAAGAAGGTAGGTGGCTGGCTTCTTTATTTAAAATAGCTGATTAGCTAGCATTGTGTTGTGTGACAAATTATGTATACTAAATTTATCTAAATAAAATCTGCTACATAAATAAATATATATATTTATGGAATGCAACACAATATATTTAAGGCAAGCATATTTTACTATACATACTGGCTGTAACGACTGCTGTGTGTAGAGCAGCAGAAAGCAATAAACTTTACTAACTGCTCTGCCAGTCGGCCACATGTGAAAATGGGGAAAGGTTACAAACATAGTTTAGCAGGAGAGATAAATGCTGGTCAGGGTGTCAAACAGAAGCACATGATGATATGCAGGCTCTAGAATCTCATCCACTATAATACTGGGCACAGAAACCCTTGGGAGACTAAGGTAATCTGTGAATTAATTTAAAGTTCCTGTTTCTCAGAATGTTACCTTAATGCTTATTTGCTTTGCAAAAATACACATTTTTCTCTGGTTTCTTTATTTTTAAACATATGTATATGTGAGTGTAATATATATATATATATATATATATATTCTACAAAGGTTTTTTTTTGGTTAAGCACACCACAAAAAGACTATTTGCAACCTAGCACACACATTGTGGAAGTGCTACCTGGGTGACCAAACAATGGTTAGTTGATAAAAAAACAAAAAAGTGTAGGTGCACATTCAACCACTAGAGTCCACATGATTATGGCATATTTAAATATATACTTCAATTTGCTAAATATACTTACACTGTTCAAAATAAGATTGGGGATAAATATCTCACACAATAATATCGACATATATTTGAATTGCAAAGAATATTATCAGAAAACTATGCTTTTAAATAAAAATGGGATCTTAGTCACACAATATGATCATATTCTGCTAAGCCAGTCTACCACTTACAAGGTGTCCCAAAAATCAGACTGGTCCTATGCTAATCAGTATCCACACTGCAGCAAATTATGTCTATGCAGAGTTCATTAGCTATATATATATATATGACACAAATTTTAAACTGGAACACACCTGAACTGGGTGGTGTGCATTAACCAAAAGGAGGGTTTGGTCAGCTCCCTAATTAAAATTCTACAAAGGGTTTTTTTTGGTTAAGCACACCACAAAAAGACTATTTGCAACCTAGCACACACATTGTGGAAGTTCTACCTGGGTGACCAAACAATGGTTAGTTGATAAAAAAACAAAAAAGTGTAGGTGCACATTCAACCACTAGAGTCCACATGATTATGGCATATTTAAATATATACTTCAATTTGCTAAATATACTTACACTGTTCAAAATAAGATTGGGGATAAATATCTCACACAATAATATCGACATATATTTGAATTGCAAAGAATATTATCAGAAAACTATGCTTTTAAATAAAAATGGGATCTTAGTCACACAATATGATCATATTCTGCTAAGCCAGTCTATATATATATATAACACATAGAGACACCCAGCACTCACCAGCTAGCTCACAGCTAAGATAAAATCACAACTGGAAAGGTTAGTTCCCGCATCTGGCCAAATGGGAATGGGATGTTGCTGAGTCATTGGATGTGTACCTGGTCCGGTCTTGGAGTGCAGTCTCCTTCCGTGTTTTGTATTTCTCTGGGTGATTACATATACCTGTGCACCCCTCCTTTGTTCTCAGTTTGTTTGGCTTTGTGAGCTTGCATTGTGTGGCTGTGTTAGGGACTCAGGCAGTGGAGAGGACCTTGACGTGGTGCCTGAGCTTTTCCCATTTGGCCAGATGCGGTAACTAACCTTTCCAGTTGTGATTTTATCTTAGCTGTGAGCTAGCTGGTGAGTGCTGGGTGTCTCTATGTGTTATATATATATATATATATATATATATATATAACACATAGAGACATTGAGCTTGAATTCTATTGGCTGTTCCAATCAGGGGTTTAGGGGTTAATATTTTTATTCTAGTGGCGGCAATGTCCGGAGCAGCAGATTAGGGGTTAATAATTTTATTTTAGTGTTTGCGATGCGGGAGGGCCTCTGTTTAGGGGTTAATAGGTAGTTTATGGGTGTTAGTGTACGTTTTAACACTTTAGTTATGAGTTTTATGCTACAGCTTTGTAGTGTAAAACTCATAACTACTGACTTTAGAATGAGTTGCGAATCTTGACGGGATAGGGTGTACCGCTCACTTTTTGGCCTCCCATAAAAAGCTTGTAATACCGGTGCTATGGAAGTCCCATTGAAAAAACAAAATTAATGCTTACCTGATAAATTTCTTTCTCTTGTGGTGTATCCAGTCCACGGGTTCATCCATTACTTGTGGGATATTATCCTTCCCAACAGGAAGTTGCAAGAGGACACCCACAGCAGAGCTGTCTATATAGCTCCTCCCCTAACTGCCATCCCCAGTCATTCGACCGAAGACAAGCAAGAAAAAGGAGAAACTATAGGGTGCAGTGGTGACTGTAGTTTAAAAATAAAAAACACCTGCCTTAAAGTGACAGGGCGGGCCGTAGACTGGATACACCACAAGAGAAAGAAATTTATCAGGTAAGCATACATTTTGTTTTCTCTTGTAAGGTGTATCCAGTCCACGGGTTCATCCATTACTTGTGGGATACCAATACCAAAGCTTTAGGACACGGATGAAGGGAGGGACAAGGCAGCAACTTAAACGGAAGGCACCACTGCCTGCAAGACCTTTCTCCCAAAAATAGCCTCCGAGGAAGCAAAAGTATCAAATTTGTAGAATTTAGAAAAAGTATGAAGCGAAGACCAAGTCGCCGCCTTACAAATCTGTTCAACAGAGGCCTCATTTTTAAAAGCTCATGTGGAAGCTACCGCTCTAGTGGAATGAGCTGTAATTCGTTGAGGAGGCTGCTGGCCAGCAGTCTCATAAGCTAAACGGATTATGCTTCTCAGCCAAAAAGAAAGAGAAGATGCCAAAGCCTTTTGGCCTCTCCTCTGTCCAGAGTAGACAACAAACAATGCAGATGTTTGACGAAAATCCTTAGTAGCTTGTAAATAAAACTTTAAAGCACGAACCATGTCAAGATTGTGTAATAGATGTTCCTTCTTTGGAGAAGGATTAGGACACAGTGATGGAACAACAATCTCCTGATTGATATTCCTATTAGATACCACCTTAGGAAGAAACCCAGGTTTGGTACGCAAAACTACCTTATCTGCATGGAAGATCAGATAAGGGGAATCACACTGTAAGGCAGATAACTCTGAAACTCTTCGAGACGAAGAGATAGCTACCAAAAACAGAACTTTCCAAGATAAAAGCTTGATCTCTATGGAATGCAGAGGTTCAAACGGAACCCCTTGAAGAACTTTAAGAACTAAATTTAAACTCCATGGTGGAGCAACAGGTTTAAACACAGGCTTGATTCTAACTAAAGCCTGACAAAACGCCTGAACGTCTGGAACATCTGCCAGACGCTTGTGCAGAAGAATAGACAGAGCAGAAATCTGTCCCTTTAAGGAACTAGCTGACAATCCCTTCTCCAATCCTTCTTGGAGAAAGGATAATATCCTAGGAATCCTAACTTTACTCCATGGGTGACCCTTGGATTCACACCAATGAAGATATTTACACCATATCTTATGATAGATTTTCCTGGTGACAGGCTTTCGAGCCTGAATTAAGGTATCAATGACCGACTCGGAGAAACCACGTTTTGATAAAATCAAGCGTTCAATCTCCAAGCAGTCAGTCGCAGAGAAATTAGATTTGGATGTTTGAAAGGACCTTGGAGTAGAAGGTCCTGCCTCAGCGGCTGTGGGATCTTGACTTGTTTTTATCCCAATTATAAATATACCTTAAAGTTTAAACTACTCAGATAGAGTGTATCTCTTAATTTGTATTCACCAGAGAACAATGGCTTTGTTAAACTGGGGAATATACAATGAGACAAATAACTGAAGAAGATTTTAAGAGAAATGAGACACAATGTCAGCAGAGCAGATAGATATGATTTTATAGAAATATATTCAATACTTATAAGTAAGTTTGGATAAAGTATCTTATGTAATTCGAAGAATATGGTGAGAATAATTTCCCAAAAAATGGAACTGGGTGAAAAAATGAGAGTACTGGAAATCCTGAGACTCCAAGAAGTCAACTCTTTTGAATACAGAACACAAATGAGTGTTAGAAGGGTTAGTATGCAGTACTCCTGTTAAATATAAGTTCACACTGCTGACACCCTATTTTAGTATGTTATGTTTTCACACACTTTCTCATCAATGTCCAGATATCACTTGTAATCCCAATCAATATGAATAAACTTGAGGTTTCCGTTATATTCTTCACACACTCACACTATACCATTCATAAATAAAATATATATACAGTTCACCAATCACTCCAGAAAATTCCAAGCGGTTTTTTGAAGATAGAGAAGTTAGCGTATAAATACTGGTGAGACGCTAAACAATTAAGCTGTGGTTATAGCAGTGGTTCCGGTACTCACACTACTGAAAACTTTAGCCTGATATCACGGTTATTGAGTGAGGTAAGCAAATGAGGAATAGCAAACAGTCACTGCTTAATAAATATACTGAGCGTTACCTGAAATCCGGATTAATTCCCCCAGAGTAATACGTTACCATCCAGCAGAGACTCCGGTGTGAGTGTGACTAACTTCCGGAACGCCGGGAGAATGAGATCCGTCACTGGGTTAAGGTGGAGTGATCCGGTAGTGAGAAACAGCCGGTCTTGGCTGAAAACACAGTTTGGCTGTGAGTACAATAGTCCCAGGAGACTTGAAAAAAGGAATAAAGAGCACAAATAAAGGTATTCAGAATAAACTGACAATAAACACTCTAATTTGACCTGAAGTACTTAGATAAAGCTATGTAGTTGAACCAACGTTATGTGCTTAGTTGAGACAACAATTTTCAGGCAATGTATGCTGATTTTGAGCTCCTTAAGTAGGTTGATACTAAGAATGGGCGGGGATATACCTTAAAGTTATATCACATATCCCCCTTCTCAAGGAATCACCCCTGGGGAGTCCAGAGCAGGTTTAGAGGGGTTTCTCATGTGAAAAGAGCGCAACAAACGTTGTGCGTGTACATCAGAATGAGGTTGCCAAGAATCCTCTTCTGGGCCATAACCCTTCCATCTTATTAAATATTCTAGTTTTTTACGGTTTATCCTGGAATCAAGAATAGCTTGTACCTCGTAATGTTCAGCATCATCAATAAGCATAGGTGGAGGTGGTCTTGTTTTATCTTTTTGAGCCTCAGAACAGTATGGCTTCAGAAGGGATACATGAAATGTTGAATGTATTTTATAATCTTTTGGTAGATTTAAACCTACTGCATTTGCGTTCACAATCTTGTTGATGATAAATGGACCTATGAATTGGTTAGCCAGTTTTTTACTAGGTAGGTGTAACTTTAGGTGTTTAGTGGAAAGTAAAACCCTATCTCCTACTTTATAGTTGGGACTTAAGCTGTGTTTCATGTCATAATTATCTTTCTGATGTTCTTTAGCTTTAGCTAAATGAGTTTTGAGTAAGTCTATTCGTTTTTGAAATGTCAAGGCAAATTCTGTAGCACTAGGCGTATTACTGTTTATGTTGGTCAGTGATATGGTGTGTGGATGATAACCATAAGTTGCGTAGAATGGTGACATCTTTAGTGATGATGATTTCGAGTTATTATATGCAAACTCTGCCATAGGGAGGTAAGACTCCCAATCGTCTTGCAGATATGTGATGTAACATCTGAGATACTGCTCTAGTGTTTGGTTTAACCTTTCTGTTAAACCGTTTGTTTGCGGATGAAAAGCCGTGGAGTATTTAGGGTTGATATGTAAAATGTCACATATAGCTCTCCAAAAAGAGGAGGTAAATTGTGAGCCTCTATCTGTGATTATATATTTAGGTAACCCATGTAGTCGGAAGATAGTTTCTATGAACACTTTGGCAGTTGTTCTTGCTGTCGGTAAACCCTTAAGGGGTATGAAATGGGCTAACCTGGTTAAGTGGTCTATTATAACTAATATGGTGTTGAACTGTTGTGACAACGGCAGATCTACTATAAAGTCCATTGCTATATCAGGAATGGCCTATCAGGAATGGGTAAGGGCATAAGTAACCCCACTGGTTTTTTATGTTCTAATTTGTTACGGGCGCAAACATCACAGTTGGTAACATAATCATATATGTATTGGTCCATACTGGGCCACCAGAATTGTCGTCTGGTTAATTCTGTTGTCTTCTGTATTCCCATATGTCCAGACATAGGGCTATCATGTGTCTGATTCAAAATCTCCTTTCTTACTTTTTCGGGTATGTATAATCTTCCATCATGGTAGAATAATTTTGTGTTAGGATCTTTATGACAAAATTTTGGCGCATCGGACTCCATCTTCAAAGCTTCTTGTACCTCTTCTTCCAATATGGTTAGGTTACCAATGATTTTCTCATGTGGTATGATGAAATCTTCATCTCCTGTTTCAGGTGACGGATTAAATTGACGTGATAGAGCGTCAGCCTTAGTATTGTGGTGACCGGGTCTATAGGTGATGAAAAAATTTAATCGATCCAAAAATAAAGACCATCTTACTTGGCGAGCTGTTAAAGTTTTACTTCTTTTTATGTATTCAAGGTTCTTGTGATCCGTGTAGATTGTAAATACTTCCCGAACGCCTTCTAAAAGATGCCTCCAATGTTCGAGTGAACACTTTATGGCAAGTAACTCTTTATCTCCAACACAATAATTGTGTTCAGCAGGTGTTAATGTTCTTGAGAAAAATTCTATCGGATGTGATTCAGTTGATTCTTTATCTATTTGAGATAATACAGCACCAATTCCCGTGTTTGATGCATCTACTTCTAGTATAAATTTTAAGTCATAATCTGGCATACGTAAAACAGGGGCTGTTATGAAACACTGTTTCAAGATGGTGAAGGCTTCTTGAGCTTCATCTGTCCTTTGAATTTATGTGTTTTACCTGTTAATAGAGTTAATGGTTTCACAATTGATGAGAAATTTTTAATAAATTTCCGATAGAAATTTGCAAACCCGATAAAACGTTGCACAGATTTTACTGTTGTGGGTGTTGGCCATTTTGTGATGGCAGAAATTTTTTCGGGATCCATTTCAATGTTGTTAGGTGTTATTATGTAACCTAGAAATTTGATACGGTTTACATGGAAACAACATTTTTCCTGTTTGGCGAAAAGTTTGTGTTCCTTTAATCTAGTTAACACCCATCTTACATGGTGTTCATGTTGTTCTTGGTCTTTCGAATATATCAATATATCGTCAAGGTATATTATCACACATATGTCAGTTAAATCATGAAATATTTCGTTTATGAAATGTTGAAATGTAGCTGGTGCGTTTGTTAGGCGAATGGCATGACGTTGTATTGATATAGTCCGTACCTTGTACGGAAAGCTGTCTTCCATTCATCCCCCTCCCTTATTCTGATCAAATTATAGGCTCCTTTCAGGTCCAGCTTTGTATAAATGGTTGCTCCGTTTAGCTGCTCTAGTAACTCAGGGATTAGGGGTAACGGATAGCGATTCTTTATTGTGATTGCATTCAGAGCTCTGTAATCTATTATAGGACGTAGCGTCCCATCTTTATTTTTGACCAGAAACATACCTGCAGCAGCAGGGGAAGTAGAGTGTGTAATCAAACCTTTCTTAAGATTCTCATCTAAGTAATTTCTTAAGAAGGTTAATTCTGTTTGAGTTAAAGGATATATTTTTCCATGTGGTATATCAGATCCTGGTATGATATCTATGGGGCAATCAAATGATCTATGCGGTGGTAAATTTTCCGCCTCTTTCATATCAAACACCTCCGCCAAATCCTGGTAGGCCTTGGTATACTGTTATTTACAAAAGATATAATACTATGTGGGTGACATGTTTTTTGACAATATAGTGAGTCAAAAGTTGTGGTGTGTTGTGACCAGTTTATGGTGGGATTGTGTCTACTTAACCAGGTGTATCCCAATATGATGGGGTGTATTGAATTAGGGAGTACGTCAAAAGTCAAACACTCTACATGTCCTGAGTCAGTGGTTAGCAGTATTGGTATCGTCTGGTGTGTTATGGGTCCTTTCTGTAACAATCTCCCATCAATTAATTTCACAAACACTGGGTTTTGCTTGCACACTAGTGGTATTTTATTACTTTCAACATAACTTAAATCGATATAATTCTCAGAAGCTCCTGAGTCAATCAGTCCTTTAGTTTGTGTACTTGTCTGGTCCCACTGTAAAGAGAGAGGAATTAAAATGTGTTTTAAATTTACTAAACTATGTATATGGTTTAGTTTATAGAGCTTACCCTTTTTCTGTTTAGCTAATATGGGACATGCTGAAACGGAATGCTCCTTTTGTGCACAGTACATGCAAAGATTTCCTAATCTTCTTCTGGTCTTTTCCTCCAAAGTGAGAGGTCCCTTTACAGCTCCTATCTCCATGGGGGTTGTACCAGTAGCAGATTTATCAGAATGTGTTACGAAAGGTCTTCTAATAGGTGTTTCACTTGTTGCTCTCTCTGCCCTTCTTTCCCGGAGTCTCCGGTCCAGAGTAGTACTCAATTTGATGAGAGAACTTAATGTCTCTGGGAATTCAACGCGTGACAGTTCATCCTTTAAAGTCTCAGATAGTCCCAGACGAAACTGATTTTTTAGACTGATTTCGTTCCACTGCGAATCAGTGGCCCACATCTGGAAATCTGTGGTGTATTCTTCGACCGTGCGTTTGCCTTGTTTTAATTGGCGTAAACGTGTCTCAGCATATAATTGGTTATTAACATCCTCATATAAATTTGACATGGCAGTAAAGAAATCCTGGATGGAATCCAGTATAGGATTGTTTGTTTCGTAGAATCGATTTGCCCATGTACGTGGTTCTCCCTGTAAGTAGGAAATCACTGTGCAAACTTTAATCCTATCAGAGTGATAAGTCCTTGGTTTTAACGTAAACAACAAACTACAGGCATTTTTAAACTCTCTAAATTCAGTCCTTTTACCTGAAAAGGGTGTGGGAGGTAGAATATGAGGTTCTGGTATTACAGATTCTTTAGGTGTCATGCAGTCTTTAACAATATTCTTTAAGGCTACCATCTCTGTTTGTACTTCAGTAAGTCCACGTGCCAAGTAGTCAAGTTTGTTATAAACATTAGTGAACTCATTTTTTACTTCTTCAGGGTTCATGCTGCTTAATGGTAATATAAACTTTAAGATTAAGGCCTAGATTTGGACGGCTAGATTTGGAGTTTTGTCGGTAGCGACCCGAAAAACTAACGCCGGCTTTTTTCTGGCCTCACCATGAAAATAACTCTGGTATTGAGAGTCCACATAAAGGCTGCGTTAGGCTCCAAAAAAGGAGCGTAGAGCATTTTTAACGCAGCTTCAACTCTCGATACCAGAGTTGCTTACGCAAGCGGCCAGCCTCAAAAACGTGCTCGTGCACGATTCCCCCATAGGAAAAAATGGAGCTGTTTGAGCTGAAAAAAAACCTAACACCTGCAAAAAAGCCGCGTTCAGCTCCTAACGCAGCCCCATTGTTTGCTATGCGGAAACACTTCCTACGTCTGCACCTAACACTCTAACATGTACCCCGAGTCTAAAGACCCCTAACCTTACACTTATTAACCCCTAATCTGCTGCCCCCGCTATCGCTGACCCCTGCATATTATTATTAACCCCTAATCTGCCGCTCCGTAAACCGCAGCTACTTACATTATCCCTATGTACCCCTAATCTGCTGCCCTAACATCGCCGACCCCTATATTATATTTATTAACCCCTAATCTGCCCCCCACAACGTCGCCTCCACCTGCCTACACTTATTAACCCCTAATCTGCCGACCAGACCTGAGCGCTACTATAATAAAGTTATTAACCCCTAATCCGCCTCACTAACCCTATAATAAATAGTATTAACCCCTAATCTGCCCTCCCTAACATCGCCGACACCTAACTTCAAACATTAACCCCTAATCTGCCGACTGGAGCTCACCGCTATTCTAATAAATGTATTAACCCCTAAAGCTAAGTCTAACCCTAACACTAACACCCCCCTAAGTTAAATATAATTTAAATCTAACGAAATTAATTAACTCTTATTAAATAAATTATTCCTATTTAAAGATAAATACTTACCTGTAAAATAAATCCTAATATAGCTACAATATAAATTATAATTATATTATAGCTATTTTAGGATTAATATTTATTTTACAGGTAACTTTGTATTTATTTTAACCAGGTACAATAGCTATTAAATAGTTAAGAACTATTTAATAGCTAAAATAGTTAAAATAATTACAAATTTACCTGTAAAAGAAATCCTAACCTAAGTTACAATTAAACCTAACACTACACTATCAATAAATTAATTAAATAAACTACCTACAATTACCTACAATTAACCTAACACTACACTATCAATAAATTAATTAAATACAATTCCTACAAATAAATACAATTAAATAAACTTGCTAAAGTACAAAAAATAAAAAAGAACTAAGTTACAAAAAATAAAAAAATATTTACAAACATAAGAAAAATATTACAACAATTTTAAACTAATTACACCTACTCTAAGCCCCCTAATAAAATAACAAAGCCCCCCAAAATAAAAAAAATGCCCTACCCTATTCTAAATTACTAAAGTTCAAAGCTCTTTTACCTTACCAGCCCTGAACAGGGCCCTTTGCGGGGCATGCCCCAAGAAGTTCAGCTCTTTTGCCTGTAAAAAAAAAAAAATACAATACCCAAGCCCCCCAACATTACAACCCACCACCCACATACCCCTAATCTAACCCAAACCCCCCTTAAATAAACCTAATACTAAGCCCCTGAAGATCTTCCTACCTTGTCTTCACCTCACCGGGTTCAACGATCTGTCCAGAAGAGCACTTCCGATGTCCTGATCCAAGCCCAAGCGGGGGGCTGAAGAGGTCCATGATCCGGCTGAAGTCTTCATGCAAGCGGGGCAGAAGAGGTCTTCCATCCGATTGAAGTCTTCATCCAAGCGGGATCTTCTATGGTCATCCATCCAGAGCGGAGCGGCAGGATCCTGAAGACCTCCGACGCGGAACATCCATCCTGGCCGACGACTGAACGACGAATGACGGTTCCTTTAAATGACATCATCCAAGATGGCGTCCCTCGAATTCCGATTGGCTGATAGGATTCTATCAGCCAATCGGAATTAAGGTAGGAATATTCTGATTGGCTGATGGAATCAGCCAATCAGAATCAAGTTCAATCCGATTGGCTGATTGGATCAGCCAATCAGATTGAGCTCGCATTCTATTGGCTGTTCCGATCAGCCAATAGAATGCGAGCTCAATCTGATTTGCTGATCGGATCAGCCAATCGGATTGAACTTGATTCTGATTGGCTGACTCCATCAGCCAATCAGAATATTCCTACCTTAATTCCGATTGGCTGAGAGAATCCTATCAGCCAATCGGAATTCGAGGGATGCCATCTTGGATGACGTCATTTAAAGGAACCGTCATTCGTCGTTCAGTCGTCGGCCAGGATGGATGTTCCGCGTCGGAGGTCTTCAGGATCCTGCCGCTCCGCTCCGGATGGATGACCATAGAAGATCCTGCTTGGATGAAGACTTCAATCGGATGGAAGACCTCTTCTGCCCCGCTTGGATGAAGACTTCAGCCGGATCATGGACCTCTTCAGCCCCCCGCTTGGGCTTGGATCAGGACATCGGAGGAGCTCTTCTGGACAGATCGTTGAACCCGGTGAGGTGAAGACAAGGTAGGAAGATCTTCAGGGGCTTAGTGTTAGGTTTATTAAAGGGGGGTTTGGGTTAGATTAGGGGTATGTGGGTGGTGGGTTGTAATGTTGGGGGGCTTGGGTATTGTATTTTTTTTTTTACAGGCAAAAGAGCTGAACTTCTTGGGGCATGCCCCGCAAAGGGCCCTGTTCAGGGCTGGTAAGGTAAAAGAGCTTTGAACTTTAGTAATTTAGAATAGGGTAGGGCATTTTTTTATTTTGGGGGGCTTTGTTATTTTATTAGGGGGCTTAGAGTAGGTGTAATTAGTTTAAAATTGTTGTAATATATTATATTATGTTTGTAAATATTTTTTTATTTTTTGTAACTTAGTTCTTTTTTATTTTTTGTACTTTAGCTAGTTTATTTAATTGTATTTATTTGTAGGAATTGTATTTAATTAATTTATTGATAATGTAGGGTTAGGTTAATTGTAGGTAATTGTAGGTAGTTTATTTAATTAATTTATTGATAGTGTAGTGTTAGGTTTAATTGTAACTTAGGTTAGGATTTCTTTTACAGGTAAATTTGTAATTATTTTAACTATTTTAGCTATTAAATAGTTCTTAACTATTTAATAGCTATTGTACCTGGTTAAAATAAATACAAAGTTACCTGTAAAATAAATATTAATCCTAAAATAGCTATAATATAATTATAATTTATATTGTAGCTATATTAGGATTTACTTTACAGGTAAGTATTTATCTTTAAATAGGAATAATTTATTTAATAAGAGTTAATTAATTTCGTTAGATTTAAATTATATTTAATTTAGGGGGGTGTTAGGGTTAGACTTAGCTTTAGGGGTTAATACATTTATTAGAATAGCGGTGAGCTCCAGTCGGCAGATTAGGGGTTAATGTTTGAAGTTAGGTGTCGGCGATGTTAGGGAGGGCAGATTAGGGGTTAATACTATTTATTATAGGGTTAGTGAGGCGGATTAGGGGTTAATAACTTTATTATAGTAGCGGTGCGGTCCGCTCGGCAGATTAGGGGTTAATAAGTGTAGGCAGGTGGAGGCGACGTTGAGGGGGGCAGATTAGGGGTTAATAAATATAATATAGGGGTCGGCGGTGTTAGGGGCAGCAGATTAGGGGTACATAAGGATAACGTAGGTGGCGGCGCTTTGCGGTCGGCAGATTAGGGGTTAATAAGTGTAGGTAGCTGGCGGCGACGTTGTGGGGGGCAGATTAGGGGTTAATAAATATAATATAGGGGTCGGCGATGTTAGGGCAGCAGATTAGGGGTACATAAGGATAACGTAGGTGGCGGTCGGCAGATTAGGGGTTAAAAAAATTTAATAGAGTGTCGGCGATGTGGGGGGACCTCGGTTTAGGGGTACATAGGTAGTTTATGGGTGTTAGTGTACTTTAGAGTACAGTAGTTAAGAGCTTTATAAACTGGCGTTAGCCCAGAAAGCTCTTAACTACTGACTTTTTTCCTGCGGCTGGAGTTTTGTCGTTAGATGTCTAACGCTCACTTCAGACACGACTCTAAATACCGGAGTTAGAAAAATCCCATTGAAAAGATAGGATACGCAATTGACGTAAGGGGATCTGCGGTATGGAAAAGTCGCGGCTGAAAAGTGAGCGTTAGACCCTATTTTGAATGACTCCAAATACCGGAGGTAGCCTAAAACCAGCGTTAGGAGCCTCTAACGCTGGTTTTCACGGCTAACGCCAAACTCCAAATCTAGGCCGGAGTTTGGCGTTAGCCGTGAAAACCAGCGTTAGAGGCTCCTAATGCTGGTTTTAGGCTACCGCCGGTATTTGGAGTCACTCAAAATAGGGTCTAACGCTCACTTTTCAGCCGCGACTTTTCCATACCGCAGATCCCCTTACGCAAATTGCGTATCCTATCTTTTCAATGGGATCTTTCTAACTCCGGTATTTAGAGTCGTGTCTGAAGTGAGCGTTAGACATCTAACGACAAAACTCAAGCCGCAGGAAAAAAGTCAGTAGTTAAGAGCTTTCTGGGCTAACGCCGGTTCATAAAGCTCTTAACTACTATACTCTAAAGTACACTAACACCCATAAACTACCTATGTACCCCTAAACCGAGGTCCCCCCACATCGCCGCCACTCGATTAAATTTTTTTAACCCCTAATCTGCCGACCGCCACCTACGTAATACTTATGTACCCCTAATCTGCTGCCCCTAACACCGCCGACCCCTGTATTATATTTATTAACCCCTAACCTGTCCCCCACAACGTCGCCTCCACCTACCTACACTTATTAACCTCTAATCTGCCGACCGCAAAGCGCCGCCACCTACGTTATCCTTATGTACCCATAATCTGCTGACCCTAACACCGCCGACCCCTATATTATATTTATTAACCCCTAATCTGCCCCCCACAACGTCGCAGCCAGCTACCTACAATAATTAACCCCTAATCTGCCGACCGCAAAGCGCCGCCACCTACGTTATCCTTATGTACCCCTAATCTGCTGCCCCTAACACCGCCGACCCCTATATTATATTTATTAACCCCTAATCTGCCCCCCTCAACGTTGCCTCCACCTGCCTACACTTATTAACCCCTAATCTGCTGACTGGAGCTCACCGCTATTCTAATAAATGTATTAACCCCTAAAGCTCTAGTCTAACCCTAACACTAACACCCCCCAAAGTTAAATATAATTTACAGCTAACGAAATTAATTATCTCTTATTAAATAAATTATTCCTATTTAAAGCTAAATACTTACCTGTAAAATAAATCCTAATATAGCTACAATATAAATTATAATTATATTATAACTATTTTAGGATTAATATTTATTTTACAGGTAACTTTGTATTTATTTTAACCTGGTACAATAGCTATTAAATAGTTAAGAACTATTTAATAGTTACCTAGTTAAAATAATTACAAAATTACCTGTAAAATAAAGCCTAACCTAAATTACAATTAAACCTAACACTATACTATCATTAAATTAATTAAATAAAATACCTACAGTTAACTACAATTAAACCTAACACTACACTATCAATAAATAAATTAAATACAATTCCTACAAATAACTACAATTAAATAAACTAACTAAAGTACAAAAAATAAAAAAATATTTACAAACATAAGAAAAATATTACAACAATTTTAAACTAATTACACCTACTCTAAGCCCCCTAATAAAACAACAAAGACCCCCAAAATAAAAAATGCCCTACCCTATTCTAAATTACTAAAGTTCAAAGCTCTTTTACCTTACCAGCCCTGAACAGGGCCCTTTGCGGGGCATGCCCCAAGAAGTTCAGCTCTTTTGCCTGTAAAAAAAAAACATACAATACCTCCCCCCCAACATTACAACCCACCACCCACATACCCCTAATCTAACCTAAACCCCCCTTAAATAAACCTAACACTAAGCCCCTGAAGATCTTCCTACCTTATCTTCACCATACCAGGTTCACCGATCCGTCCTGAAGAGCTCCTCCGATGTCCTGATCCAAGCCCAAGCGGGGGCTGAAGAGGTCCATGATCCGGCTGAAGTCTTCATCCAAGCGGGAGCTGAAGAGGTCCATGATCCGGATGAAGTCTTCATCCAAGCGGGAGCTGAAGAGGTCCATGATCCGGATGAAGTCTTCTATCAACGGCATCTTCAATCTTCTTTCTTCCGGATCCATCTTGCAGACCTCCGACGTGGAACATCCTCTTCTCCCGACGCCTACTAGCCGAATGACGGTTCCTTTAAGGGACGTCATCCAAGATGGCGTCCCTCGAATTCCGATTGGCTGATAGGATTCTATCAGCCAATCGGAATTAAGGTAGGAACAGCCAATAGAATGCGAGCTCAATCTGATTGGCTGATTGGATCAGAAAATCGGATTGAACTTGATTCTGATTGGCTGATTCCATCAGCCAATCAGAATATTCCTACCTTAGTTCCGATTGGCTGATAGAATCCTATCAGCCAATCGGAATTCGAGGGACGCCATCTTGGATGACGTCCCTTAAAGGAACCGTCATTCGGCTAGTAGGCGTCCGGAGAAGAGGATGTTCCGCGTCGGAGGTCTGCGGAGGAGCTCTTCAGGACGGATCGGTGAACCTGGTATGGTGAAGATAAGGTAGGAAGATCTTCAGGGGCTTAGTGTTAGGTTTATTTAAGGGGGGTTTGGGTTAGATTAGGGGTATGTGGGTGGTGGGTTGTAATGTTGGGGGGGGGGTATTGTATGGTTTTTTTTTTTTACAGGCAAAAGAGCTGAATTCTTTGGGGCATGCCCCGCAAAGGGCCCTGTTCAGGGCTGGTAAGGTAAAAGAGCTTTCAACTGTAGTAATTTAGAATAGGGTAGGGCATTTTTTATTTTGGGGGTCTTTGTTATTTTATTAGGGGGCTTAGAGTAGGTGTAATTAGTTTAACATTGTTGTAATATTTTTCTTATGTTTGTAAATATTTTTTTATTTTTTGTAACTTAGTTATTTTTTATTTTTTGTACTTTAGTTAGTTTATTTCATTGTAGTTATTTGCAGGAATTGTATTTAATTTATTTATTGATAGTGTAGTGTTAGGTTTAATTGTAGGTAATTGTAGGTATTGTATTTAATTAATTTAATGATAGTATAGTGTTAGGTTTAATTGTAACTTAGGTTAGGATTTATTTTACAGGTAATTTTGTAATTATTTTAACTAGGTAGCTATTAAATAGTTCTTAACTATTAAATAGCTATTGTACCTGGTTAAAATAATTACAAAGTTGCCTGTCAAATAAATATTAATCCTAAAATAGCTATAATATAATTATAATTTATATTGTAGCTATATTAGGATTTATTTTACAGGTAAGTATTTAGCTTTAAATAGGAATAATTTATTTAATAAGAGATAATTAATTTCGTTAGATGTAAATTATATTTAACTTAGGGGGGTGTTAGTGTTAGGGTTAGACTTAGCTTTAGGGGTTAATACATTTATTAGAATAGCGGTGAGCTCCAGTCGGCAGATTAGGGGTTAATAATTGAAGTTAGGTGTCAGCGATGTTAGGGAGGGCAGATTAGGGGTTAATACTATTTATTATAGGGTTAGTGAGGCGGATTAGGGGTTAATAACTTTATTATAGTAGCGCTCAGGTCCGGTCGGCAGATTAGGGGTTAATAAGTGTAGGCAGGTGGAGGCGACGTTGTGGGGGGCAGATTAGGGGTTAATAAATATAATATATGGGTCGGCGATGTTAGGGCAGCAGATTAGGGGTACATAGGGATAATGTAAGTAGCGGCGGTTTATGGAGCGGCAGATTAGGGGTTAATAATAATATGCAGGGGTCAGCGATAGCGGGGGCGGCAGATTAGGGGTTAATAAGTGTAAGGTTAGGGGTCTTTAGACTCGGGGTACATGTTAGAGTGTTAGGTGCAGACATAGGAAGTGTTTCTGCATAGCAAACAATGGGGCTGCGTTAGGAGCTGAACGCGGCTTTTTTGCAGGTTTTTTTTCAGCTCAAAAAGCCCCATTGTTTCCTATGGGAGAATCGTGCACGAGCGCGTTTTTGAGGATGGCCGCTTGCATAAGCAACTCTGGTATTGAGAGTTGAAGCTGCGTTAAAAATGCTCTACGCTCCTTTTTTGGAGCCTAACGCAGCCTTTATGTGGACTCTCAATACCAGAGTTATTTTTATGGTGCGGCCAGAAAAAAGCCGGCGTTAGTTTTTTGGGTCGTTACCGACAAAACTCCAAATCTAGCCGGTAATATTTTGTGGCCTGAAAATTATGTGGGATCTTGACTTGTTTTTATCCCAATTATAAATATACCTTAAAGTTTAAACTACTCAGATAGAGTGTATCTCTTAATTTGTATTCACCAGAGAACAATGGCTTTGTTAAACTGGGGAATATACAATGAGACAAATTACTGAAGAAGATTTTAAGAGAAATGAGATCAATGTCAGCAGAGCAGATAGATATGATTTTGTAGAAATATATTCAATACTTATAAGTAAGTTTGGATAAAGTATCTTATGTAATTCGAAGAATATGGTGAGAATAATTTCCCAAAAAATGGAACTGGGTGAAAAAATGAGAGTACTGGAAATCCTGAGACTCCAAGAAGTCAACTCTTTTGAATATAGAACACAAATGAGTGTTAGAAGGGTTAGTATGCAGTACTCCTGTTAAATATAAGTTCACACTGCTGACACCCTATTTTAGTATGTTATGTTTTCACACACTTTCTCATCAATGTCCAGATATCACTTGTAATCCCAATCAATATGAATAAACTTGAGGTTTCCGTTATATTCTTCACACACTCACACTATACCATTCATAAATAAAATATATATACAGATCACCAATCACTCCAGAAAATTCCAAGCGGTTTTTTGAAGATAGAGAAGTTAGCGTATAAATACTGGTGAGACGCTAAACAATTAAGCTGTGGTTATAGCAGTGGTTCTGGTACTCACACTACTGAAAACTTTAGCCTGATTTCACGGTTATTGAGTGAGGTAAGCAAATGAGGAATAGCAAACAGTCACTGCTTAATAAATATACTGAGTGTTACCTGAAATCCGGATTAATTCCCCCAGAGTAATACGTTACCATCCAGCAGAGACTCCGGTGTGTGTGTGACTAACTTCCGGAACGCCGGGAGAATGAGATCCGTCACTGGGTTAAGGTGGAGTGATCCGGTAGTGAGAAACAGCCGGTCTTGGCTGAAAACACAGTTTGGCTGTGAGTACAATAGTCCCAGGAGACTTGAAAAAAGGAATAAAGAGCACAAATAAAGGTATTCAGAATAAACTGACAATAAACACTCTAATTTGACCTGAAGTACTTAGATAAAGCTATGTAGTTGAACCAACGTTATGTGCTTAGTTGAGACAACAATTTTCAGGCAATGTATGCTGATTTTGAGCTCCTTAAGTAGGTTGATACTAAGAATGGGCGGGGATATACCTTAAAGGTATATCACAGCGGCAGAGTCCATGGTGGAAGGGATGACATGTCCACCAGATCTGCATACCAAGTCCTGCGTGGCCACGCAGGTGCTATCAAAATCACCGAAGCTCTCTCCTGCTTGATCTTGGCAATCAGACGAGGGAGGAGAGGAAATGGTGGGAACACATAAGCCAGGCTGAAGGACCAGGGCACTGCTAGAGCATCTATCAGCGCTGCCTGGGGATCCCTTGACCTGGACCCGTAACAAGGAAGCTTGGCGTTCTGACGAGACGCCATCAGATCCAGTTCTGGTTTGCCCCATAGTTGAATCAGCTGGGCAAATACCTCCGGATGGAGCTCCCACTCCCCCGGATGAAAAGTCCGCCTCCCTGTTCTCTACTCCTGGGATATGGATAGCTGAGATATGGCAAGAGTGAACCTCTGCCCATAGAATTATCTTTGAAACCTCCAACATTGCCAGGGGGCTTCTTGTTCCCCCCTGATGGTTGATATAGGCTACAGTCGTTATATTGTCCGACTGAAATCTGATGAACCTGACCGCAGCTAGTTGAGGCCAAGCCTGAAGAGCATTGAATATCGCTCTCAGTTCCAGAATGTTTATCGGAAGGAGGGCTTCCTCCTGAGTCCACGAACCCTGAGCCTTCAGGGAGTTCCAGACCGCGCCCCAGCCCAGAAGGCTGGCATCTGTTGTCACTATAGTCCACTCTGGCCTGCGGAAACTCATTCCCCTGGACAGATGGACCTGAGATAACCACCAGAGAAGAGAATCCCTGGTCTCTTGATCCAGATTTAGCAGAGGGGACAAATCTGTGTAATCCCCATTCCACTGATTGAGCATGCAAAGTTGCAGTGGTCTGAGATGTAGGCGGGCAAACAGAACTATGTCCATTGCCGCTACCATTAGGCCGATTACTTCCATACACTGAGCCACTGATGGCCGAGAAGTGGAATGAAGAGCACGGCATAAAGTTAGAAGCTTTGATAACCTGACCTCTGTCAGAAAAATTTTCATTTCTACTGAATCTATCAGTGTTCCTAGGAAGGAAACTCTTGTGAGAGGGGAGAGAGAACTCTTTTCTTTGTTCACCTTCCACCCGTGAGACCTCAGAAAGGCCAGAACAATGTCCGTATGGGACTTGGCGATTTGAAAAGTCGACGCCTGTATCAGAATGTCGTCTAGGTAAGGAGCCACTGCTATGCCCCGTGGCCTTAGAAACGCCAGTAGGGACCCTAGAACCTTCATAAAGATTCTTGGTGCCGTGGCTAACCCGAAGGGAAGAGCCACAAACTGGTAATGCCTGTCTAAGAAGGCGAACCTGAGGAACTGATGATGATCTCTGTGAATCGGAATATGGAGATAAGCATCCTTTAAGTCCACGGTAGTCATATATTGACCCTCCTGGATCATAGGGAGGATGGTTTGGATAGTCTCCATCCTGAAGGATGGGACCCTGAGAAATTTGTTTAGGATCTTGAGATCCAAGATTGGTCTGAAAGTTCCCTCTTTTTTGGGAATTATAAACAGATTTGAATAGAAGCCCTGCCCCTGTTCCTCCCTTGGAACTGGGTGGATCACTCCCATAACCAGTAGGTCTTGAACACAACGTAAGAATGCCTCTCTCTTTATCTGGCTTACAGACAATTGTGAGAGATGAAATCTCCCCTTTGGAGATGAAGCTTTGAAGTCCAGAAGATATCTCTGGGAAACAATCTCTAATGCCCAGGGATCCTGGACGTCTCTTGCCCAAGCCTGGGCGAAGAGAGAAAGTCTGCCCCCTACTAGATCCGGTCCCGGATCGGGGGCTACTCCTTCATGCTGTCTTAGAGGCAGCCGCAGGTTTCTTGGCCTGCTTGCCCTTGTTCCAAGCCTGGTTAGGTCTCCAGACTGGCTTGGACTGGGCGAAATTTCCCTCTTGTTTTGCATTAGAGGAAACTGAAGCTGCGCCACTCTTGAAGTTTCGAAAGGAACGAAAATTATTCGGTTTGGTCCTTAACTTATTGGACCTATCCTGAGGAAGGGCGTGACCTTTTCCTCCAGTAATATCAGAAATGATCTCCTTCAGACCAGGCCCAAATAGGGTCTGTCCCTTGAAGGGGATGTTAAGAAGCTTAGACTTTGAAGTAACGTCTGCTGACCAGGACTTAAGCCATAGCGCCCTACGCGCCAAAATGGCAAAACCTGAATTCTTAGCCGTTAGCTTGGCTAAATGAAAAATGGCATCAGAAATAAAGGAGTTAGCTAACTTAAGAGCTTTAATCCTGTCTAGAATATCGTCTAGCGGGGTCTCTACCTGTAGAGCCTCCTCGAGAGACTCAAACCAAAAAGCCGCTGCAGCAGTAACTGGGGCAAGGCATGCAAGAGGCTGGAGAATAAAACCTTGATGTATAAAAAATTTCTTAAGGAGACCCTCCAATTTTTTATCCATAGGATCTAGGAAAGCACAACTGTCCTCGATGGGGATAGTTGTACGCTTAGCTAGGGTAGAGACTGCTCCCTCCACCTTAGGAACCGTCTGCCACGAGTCCCGTATGGCGGCATCTATGGGAAACATCTTTTTGAAAGCAGGAGGGGGAGAGAACGGCACACCTGGTCTATCCCATTCCTTAGTAATAATTTCCGAAAACCTCTTAGGGACTGGAAAAACATCAGTGTAAACAGGCACTGCAAAGTATTTGTCCATTTTACACAATTTCTCTGGAACCACAATGGGGTCACAGTCATCCAGAGTCGCTAAAACCTCCCTAAGCAATAAGCGGAGGTGTTCAAGCTTAAATTTAAACGCTGTCATTTCAGAATCAGACTGAAGTAACGCCTTCCCTGAGTCTGAAATGTCACCCACAGATAGAAGCTCACCTGCGTCGGCTTCTGAGCATTGTGAGGGTATATCGGACACAGGCATTAAAGCGTCAGAAAGCTCTGTATTAGTTCTAGCCCCAGAGCTGTCTCGCTTTCCTTGTAGCCCTGGCAGTTTGGAGAATACCTCTGAGAGGGCAGCATTCATAACTGCCGCCATGTCCTGTAAGGTAAAAGAATTAGACGCGCTAGATGTACTTGGCGTCACTTGAGCGGGAGTTATAGGTTCTGACACATGGGGAGAGCTAGATGGCATAATCTCCCTCTTTTCAGTCAGAGAATCCCCTGGAGATAAATCTTTAAGCGCCATAATATGGTCTTTATAGTTTATAGAAATATCAGTACATTTGGTACACATTCTAAGAGGGGGTTCCACCATGGCTTCAAAACATATTGAACAAGGAGTTTCCTCTATGTCAGACATGTTTAACAGACTAGTAATGAGACAAGCAAGCTTGGAAAACACTTTAATAAAGGTGAAACAGCAATTAAACTAAAACGTTACTGTGCCTTTAAGAGAAAAAAAATAGCACTTAAACTGCAAAACAGTGTAAAAATACAGTAAAGTCTTTGAAATTTTTACAGTGTGTGTAAGGGACTAAAGCAACATTGCACCCACTTGCAAATGGATGATTAACCCCTTAGGCCCCAAACCGGATTGAAAAACGTTAAAAAACTTTAAAAATCAATTGAGCACCTTGCCACAGCACTGCTGAGGCTCCTACCTGCCCTCAAAAACGATTTTGTGCAGAAATAACCCCTTTGAAATGGTCCTCAGATGCCAGAGGAAACCTTTAGGGAAGCTGGATGTCTCAGTCTGATTTAAAACTGCATAGTTAGAGTGCTAAAATAGGCCCCTCCCACTATGTTACTGGATGTTAGAAGGGCCTTAAGAAAATACTCCTAGGAGTATCTGACTAGCCATGTGGAAACTAGGCCCCAAATAAAGACTTATCTCCCTCAGAGAAAAAACGTCCTATTTATGAAATCATGTAAACGTTTTGTAACTAAGTGATATGAATATTAACATAAGTATTGCCCTGTTTTGTAAGCATGATCCCAGTTGCTGTTAAATCACTGCATCAGGCTTACCTCAAATACACAAGGCTCTGTCAGCATTTTCTAGAACTCATATCATCTCTCTAGAAATAAAAATATTGAACATACCTCAAAGCAGATAATCTGCAGACCGTTCCCCCAACTGAAGTTTTCCCATATTCTTCAGTTATGTGTGAGAACAGCAATGGACCTTAGTTACAAACCGCTAAGATCATCAAACCTCCAGGCAGAATTCTTCTTCTAATTTCTGCCTGAGAGTAAAAGAGTACAACACCGGTACCGTTTAAAAATAACAAACTCTTGATTGAAGGTAAAACTACACTAAGTCACCACATATCTCTAGCTACTTCCCTTGTTGAGAGTTGCAAGAGAATGACTGGGGGTGGCAGTTAGGGGAGGAGCTATATAGACAGCTCTGCTGTGGGTGTCCTCTTGCAACTTCCTGTTGGGAAGGAGAATATCCCACAAGTAATGGATGAACCCGTGGACTGGATACACCTTACAAGAGAAAAGACTATACGCAATTGCGTTAGTTGATTTGCGGTAAGGCCAAAAAAGGGTGCGGTGCCCCTAAATCTGCAAGACTCGTAATAGCAGCGTTAGTGAAAAAGCAGCGTTATAACCTGATAACGCTGCTTTTTCACTATAACGCAAAACTCGTAATCTAGCCGAGTGAATGCAAAGTGTATTTAAAGTGACTAGCAACAATGATTACACACATCTGATGAAGCCTCTTTTCCAGCCCTTGCAGGGGAGGGGCAAAACACGTAATGTTGGACGTTTCTTTTCAGAAGTAATACGCTATTGCTGCCAAGCAGTTTTGAAGGTGGATCAAGCAGGCTCCCTTACCACAGGTTTCAGCAAGTGAAGTGCCGCGTCAGTCACCAGCACATAAGTCCTTATGAAAAGTGGAAGCCTAAGGAGCACCAGAATCAAGGACTACAGTGAGAGGGTCAGCTGAGCAGTTTCAAGTCTTGCAGAGTGGTGTTGGGAAGCCAGCCGCATTGCTAGCAGTAAACCCATTACAGGGGTGATTGACATTTCATCTAAACGACCTGTTGAATCTGTTGTCCAGAAAAAGACCACCTGCTGACAAGTCTTACCTAGATGGGTACCGGAGCGTGTTGTTTAACACTTAAGTGCCCAGACTTTTGTTCACCTAACTGTCTCAATGCCGGCTTAGGGACATGCTAGCATGTGGGGTTTATAGCTGTTGTCGCATTCACATCTGTATCTGCTTGGTATTTTTTAGTGATTTGTTTTGTAAAGGGGTAGGTAGACTAAGGGGTTGTTTTCTCTCTAAACAGTGATAATTTTTATATGGTGCTGCTGTGTCCTACTTTGGTAAGTGTATATTACTGTGTACTCACTCTCTCTTTTTTAAGTGTATTTCATAGAGTTCAATAGCTGTTGTACGTCCATAAAGTTTCCCCTCCCAGAGAGTTCGAGGGAGGTGGGTGTTTCTTTTCAGCCCTTAAAAGGACAGGTAATTGAATAGTGGGTTCCACTCAGGATAAGAAGTCCTTGTGCCTTCTATATTCAGCATGAAATAATTTTTAACATTTTATAATGTATGCAAACTGTATCCCAGAGTTGAGATACGTACAAAAATAGTCAACTGTTGCTATTATATTTAAGCAAGGAGTAATAAACCTACCGAGCGAAACCTGCCCAGGAGGGAGAGGAAGTGAAGAATTAGTTAAAAGGTTGGAAGGAAGAGAGTGTGAGGGTGATGGGGGTAGGGAAGGAGGGGAAAAAGGGGAGGGTATGAGGGGGGATGAGGGTGGAAGAGTGAGTGTTGGTTTGGGGATAAAGCATTGCGGGGGTTGTTGTATCAGTAAAGGGTTTATATTGGAGTGCCTTCCCACATTAGGCTCATGATTTCATGGATATCTGGTTTACCAATTTGTCATATAATGGTATCTTTCAAGGTGTAAGAGATTGGTGACGCATGTCTTCCACTCAGAGAAGAGTGGCGGGTCCAGTTTTTTCCAGTGTTGAGGAATGATCTCTTTGGTACAGTTTAGCATAATGATGAAAAGATATTTTTTGGTGTTGTCTTTGAATTTTTGTAAGTGCCTTCTTCACTGCATCCCCTCCAGCAGGTCCTGGAGGTATGTGGGTAAATTTTCTTATGCCTCTGGGGTGTCAAATACCATCTACTCAGGAATTTATAGTGGGACTCCTGGATTCGAGCAGAGAATAATGTTTTTTTTGTTAAATTGAAAATGTTGTGCCATTGTTGAGAGTTAAATTCATGTCCCAATTCTTTGTGCCAGTGATTGGGGAATTTTCCGATGTAACTAGGCTGTACAAGTGGGATATTAAATGTCTTAGGGTTTGGGGCATTGTGCAGAGCTTTTCGAACGGTGTTGTTGGTCTGGACTTGTGTTTATGTGTGGAGAAAAAATGTGAGAATCTGGCTAGGTTAAACCAGGACATTAAAAGACTAGGGTCCCATTCACTAAGCTCAATGTGCGCTATAGGTTTCCCATGTGAGATGGCATTGTGTATGGTGGTGTAGTTAAGTGGGTAATGTGGCTTTACTGTCTTGGAGAGAAGATGTATTCCTATGTCTGGATTTTCTCTGAGGGGAGTAAGCAGTGAGAATAGGGTAGATATGGAGCTACTAGTGGAAGTGATTTTGTCCCATTTACAAAGACTTCCTCCACCAGGGGGAAAGTGCTAATTAGGTTAAGAGTTCTGCTTCTAGGGAGCCAGGCCAGGAGTTTCGCTTCTAGGGACCCAGGCCAGGGCCCCTACATTACCCTTGCTAAGAAAATCAGCATCTAAATGTATCCATGCCTTGTGGTTTGAGCTGTGGTACCACTCGACTAGACGCTGAAGAAGGCTATCCTGTTTATATTTATACAAGTTGGGGATCCCCAATCCCCCTCTGTGATGTGGCTTATATAGTAGTTTTTGGTTGATTCTAGGCTTTATCCTTTTTAATCTGAGCTATGTGATACTCCAGCTTTTTCAGGCAATAGCTTTATTATCACTTAGTACCTCTTTATTTCCTTGAGATCACTAAACAATGCTATTATACCAAGTCATATGTTTTATTTGGAAAAAAAAAAAAAAAAAAAAAAAAACCATATCCACAGGCTTTTTTTTTTTTTTTTTTGCATGAGTAAACATCAAATGACTTATGTGAGATCACTGCTATATGATTATTATGCTGGAATAGCAATATTTTTTATAAAAGTTTTAGGGGCATTTAACTCAAAATCAAAGTTCTCAGAAAATATTTACTTATGCACAGAGAAACAGCTTTACATTTCAATTGTATTTAATTTGCCTGTTTTTTTATATAATTTTAACACAAAAATTGTAGTTTCTATATACAGGAGCTCTTTTTATGTATCTCTATTTGGCTACAGCGAAGGAGATATGGTGAACAATACTTAGAGGCTTTTCAAGGGATATGTCCCGGACTGTAAAACTATTAAAAAATTTCTAGCAAACGGGTCGATCACAATCTATCGGTTGAAGCCCTTTTGGCTAATTTTCTGGCAAATATAGGGTCACTTTTCAATTTAATCACAAATTGCGGTTTTTTACTTTTTACCGCACCAGCGATTGTGATTGCATTTTCGGATCCTTGATAAAAGCCCTATTTTTACTATGGGGCCGTAAAGTTCCTTTCTTTCTCCAAAATTATAATTACATAGAAAGAAGATTGATACATTAATTCATGTAACCCTAATATAGTAATATCAAATAAATACAAAAAATAAAATACACTTTCTTTAAGCTTATGTTCAACCTAAAACATTTATCACATAATTAAAAAAGGATAGAATTAAAGCCAACTAAAAAAGCTGCCCAAATTTCTAGACATTATCATGGATTGCTCTCATACTTCCTATCTCTAGCATATCTTTCAAATACTATTATAGATGGAAAACAGGGGTTGGCAAGGTGTCCGTACATGGACGCTGTTGTCCGTGACCGGCACTTGCAGTGTCCACCGTACGTTTTGCGGTAGGGAAGGAGTTCACTGCACATTTTGCAGTGGGGACACTGGGAAGTAACTCGGGAGGACTCGGAGTAAAAGTTAGGACAGAGAGCAGAGTACTTCACACCTCTCTTAGTGCACAAACGGAAAGGGATAGTGGCGTGGCGTGGCGTGGGCCACTGCAGTGCTGGTCGATCGATTTAAAAACAAAAAAAAAACACAAGGGAGAAGTTTGAGAGAGTGAGACTACAAGATTTGGAAATCTTTTTACAAAACAATATCTGGTGAGTTTAGGATTGGAAATGTAGTTTATTAGATATTAGCAGCATATATAGCAAGTGCAACCAATGATGAAAGAATGATGTTGTTATGTTAACTTTCAACAAATGTTGTTAACTTCAATAAATGTACACTGACACTATTAGCAAAAATGGGTAATACTAATCAGATCAGATATGATAAAAGCTAAAATAAATTTGACTTCTCAGGAAGACAAATGTATTTAAGCTTTGGACTAGATATGGTATACTTCCAGTAGAGTGGGCGACTGGTGAGCTTCTGGAAGATAGGGAGCCTGGACAGGGCCGTAAAGTTCTCACTGATCACAATCCATTTTTTAGAGACTTTTCAAAACCTTTTCAAGGCCAGTTTTGACCTTTCAAATTAAAAACCTTAAGGCACTTGAAAGGGCATTTTGAACATCTTTGCAAATATTCAAAGGCTGCTTACAACCAGTTTTATATCTTGCACATGTGCAAAACACTCTGAAATGACCTTTGGAGACATTATACCTTGTATCTAAGCTTCTACTGACTGTCCTTATAACAGATCTTTAATAGACTTGCATTTCAGGCAATTAATGCTGGCTCTTAAATAACTTCACGTGCATGAGCACAATGTTATCTATATGAAACACATGAAATAACGCCATCTAGCTGTGAAAAACTGTCAAATGCATTCAGATGGGCGCGGCCTTAAAGGGCTTAGAAATTAGCATATGAGCCTACCTAGCATTAGCCTTCAACTGAGAATAACAGTAGAACAAAGCAAATTTGAAGATAAAAGTAAATTGTAAAGTTGTTTAAAATTACATGCCCTATCTGACTCATGAAAGTTTAATTTGGACATTACTATCCCTTTAAATTATTATAAAAGAACATATCAGCGTGTTATCTTAGGAACACTGAAATACCATTATGTAGAACTAGTTGGTAATTGAACTACAGAAAAAAAATTTTTTTTATCAAAAATAAAAAAATTAAACCTTATCCCTATGAAAATTAAAAAGCTCCCCCACAAAATAAAAACACCCCCTAATCTAATGCTAAACTACCAATAGCCCTTAATAGGGATTTTTGTAGCATTGCCCTAAGTTAAACAGCTCTTTTGCAGTTACCAAAAATTCTAAGTCCCCCCTAACAGTGAAACCCACCACCCACCAACCCCCCCCAAAATAAATAAATCTAACACTAAAAAAACTAAACTATTGGGGGACTTCCGGGCGGCGGCCATCACTGGTTGCACTGAGCTTCAGCTCCTGAGCCTTTCACCACCTTTCTTCTTATTTTGGGCTGAAAATTTGGCATTACCATATTCAATCAGGTGGAGAGGTTTATCTGAAGACGCCCTGACCCAAGAGATAGGGTTTTGGATCGTGGTGTGGCTCCCAAGCCCTCAGTACTGGACTTTATGTTTTGAGGCCTTCCCCTATTTTTTGAAGCCTCTCTGGTCCCCACAACTGCTGCACCTATTGTGTAGCCAATGCCCTACATGGCAAATATGGAGCTATCAATAAATGAGTTTGAGAGAAAAACTTGTATACTTCTAGAGGAGCACTTCGCAAGACTACACTTACTAATCGTGAGGTGCTTTAACGTGAAATCATCCACTCTTACCAGTGGCAATGTTGGCCTAACGGATGCAGCATGGGAGACAGATTCCCTTGATGGAGATGATGTACACTTCGTGGAAGAACTCGAAGATCATACTATAACTGCTCCCTGTCTTCAGCTGAGAGCCGCACATGCTGACGGCCAACTTTTACCTACAATGCAGATCATGTGTTACAAGGATACCGATAGAGGGCGTTGTGGATGCAGCTGCTAATGGGAACTATGGACGTGTAAAAGAAAAGGAACCGCTTGGACATCATAGGGGCTATATTGAAAGGGATATCCCACATGGCCGCGACAAACAAGTATTGCCCGGTGCCCATATTGCAGAGAGTAAAGCATGCGCTCCGGGAGACGTAACTCTACAGCAGAGCCCTGATCTTATTTACTCTCCACGGCAATGAAGAGAGCTAGACCGCGGCTCACGCTTGGCAGCAGTGAGACCCACAGGAGGTGACTGGCTGAGCACATCTGCTGATAGCCGACATAAGACTCTATCACACCCGGCATCAAAGGACGCCATTCTTAAAAATGTGGCCCCAATTGGAAACGGAAACTTGAACATGACCACAGGATTGGGAAAGGACCTAATCACAATACTTTCTAGACTTAGGAATGATGTACCTCGTTTGGAGAAACTTTCCTTTCCTGTCTCGGGACCTCAGAAGAGCCGCTGTTTGCTGAGCACAGAGAGGTACTGTTTGGCTGTCCGACACACCGTTCCTGTGAGAGCCTTCAGAGACTGGCGACACGGCATCGGGTAAGCTGCGCTCCATGTGGAAGCTCAGGCTATAGCCGGGTCTGGGGAGCGCAAACTTCGATCAGATGGCTATACGGCTAGTACAAGTTCACATGGTGTCTTTATATGTAAACTCCAATTGACTCCATGTTGGGACCTAACTCCTTTTGGCCCCATACAACTCTAACTTTTGAGACTATGTGCACCTCCCGACCCTCCATACCTGCACGGAGGTCCTTTGCCGGGGACAATGTCCTGTGCAGTCATCTCACACCGGAGCGGAGCAGAGTTGGGTTAAGCTGAGTCCCTGTGAACTTTGTTACCTCGGTATTATGTTTGTAGGACTATCTGTGCATATGTAGGTTTATGCAGGTGCATATATATGTGTGTATGCAGCCACATATAGACAATGGAATATTGTAGGTTATTATTTGGTTTCCTAAAGTGGTTCTACCTTTATTCAATTTTCTGTATTGTAAAGTATATTAAGGTACCTCTTTACATTGTTAATCTACACTCTACCCATTAGTAATCTAGCTGCCCTACTGATGATAACACTTGTGTTGATGTATTAGGGACATTGTGCTAAATCATTAAGTGGCCAATGGGTTTTCACATTATAGAAGTGGCTGAAGAAAGTAAGCGCCCTCATTCTGCTACACCCTCCCCCCTACACTCTGCTTTCATATGCAACAACATGAAACATGTTTAGAGTGTAAAATATTTTAACTCTTAGAGGCACTGTCGGTAGCCACACTCTACCGAACTCCCTATCCCAACAAAGGCATCTCTTTACTCTAAAATTATGCATTTAACCCCTGCTCCCACCCTTCACATGTTAACCTTACCCTGTGCCATCAGTGAGACTGACATCAGCAGTTCCCAGTTTTGCTGAAATATCCAATGGTTCAATAATGTTCCTTTAGAGGAAATCCAGGCATATGTGATATCTGTAGTTTATGCCACAAAAGGCTCCTCTAATGCTATATAATATACTGCTCTGTTTTTTTTTTGTTTTTTTTTGTTTTTTTTCCCGGTGACAACCTAATGTGCCTATCCTACATGCCCCACTTCCCTTAGCACAATGTTTTCATACTATATATTTGCAGAATACTTGACAATGAAGGACATTTGTTCTGATTTTGTTTTATAATTTTGTTTGTTAAAAATATGAAAATAGAGGTTTTCCTTAGAGACTCAAGAGTAGTCTCCTAGTGTCCATGATAGCCCTCTGAAGTTTTGTATTACTGGTAGCATTATGAGGTCCAAAAGTGGCCTCATGTGTCATAGAGAGGGTTTAAAATACCAAGGGCTAGATGTATGACATTTTATTCTGAAATATTGTCAGTTGAACATATCCTGTTTTTCATGTTTGTTTGTATTCCTAAAATGACTGGAAGTCATTTCGCTGTTTAATTATTTTTTGTTTATTGACATGTCACAATTGTATGCCTTGACTTACACCTCAATAAAAAAAAAAAAATAAAAAAAAAAAAACTAAACTATTCATTGCCCTGAAAAGGGCATTTGTATGGGCATTGCCCTCAAAAGGGCATTCAGCTATTTTGCTGCCCATTCCTAATCTAAATAAAAAAAATATATATATATTTTTTTAAAAAAACCTGTCTAACCCCCAAAAATAAAAAAATTAAGTTTAAATTAAGCTAAAATTACAGAAAATAAATAAATAAAAAAACAAAATTACCAAAGTTGAAAAAGTTAAACCTAATCCAGGGGGCGTGGTTAGGAAGCGGCCATGGCTGGTTGTAAAATATGAAGCTCCCAGACCCGATTTTTTAATCCACGGATTATCTTAAAAGATTTGCTTCATCATACCTCACGCATACAAGATCCTTATATACTACTGTATCTATTGCTAGATCAACTGAAGTGCAGATTATCTACTTGCATTGTCTGGGATCTGATCTAGCCTGTTGGGCCTACCCTCATGTTCCCAATTCCCCCCCGGGTAACCCGGGTAGAGTAGCATTAGATCTGCTGTTAATGGACATTCATAAAGCTCTATATCATGGAGGACTCCCTTATGCTCTTACGGGCTCTCCTACAAGACCTCAATCGAAAACTAGACCACAATTTTGATGACCTCATTGACTCAGTGAGGACGGCTTCCAGAAGGAAGACTACCAGTCTGACTCAGCATCCAGCACCGGAGATGTCACAGTCTACTATGGCAAATTTAAGCCAACAGAGGAGTCATTTGGCATTCCCTACTCCTTACTCATCTCCCTTAAAGCTGAAAACGGCTACGACCCGGTGGAACTTCATGTGTGTGGCTTTGGAGAATCGATACTGGCAGCACAGGTCTTATTGTTCCGGCATCTGGGCCCAGTAAATCCTTGCTATGGTGGGGTGGCAGGATTGAGATGGTTGACTCTGGTGTCTGTCCGGGGGGGAGCGGCCGGCTCCCGCAGTCGAACCCAGGGACGGCTGAGATCACGACTCTCACCCGAGAGTTTGACATTACTCCACCTCCCAGGCCTGTCTGAGAGTGAGCTGCTACTGATCCTGCCTGTTATTCCAGCCGTTTTGCTGCATCAGATCGACAGTTCTAATTCCGGAACTTTTTCACATGTAGGGCCCATGGACTTATACTTTTACAGAGCAGACACTGGAAGTGCAGTTTTCAAAAACCTTGGCACCTATTTCAGCTGCCCATGCAGTGTCATCCGGGCTGGGATCGGGTAATGCAGTCCGTGACAAGGAGTTATTTTATAGAAGCCCTTCTTTGATGTCCCTCTTGACCCTGTCTACACAAATTATGATCCTAAGGTCTGAAATACTAACCCCGGGAGGGAGATGATCTGGAGACTCTGCTCCATGAACCTAGGGCTGACACCGGCTTAATTTATGGAATGCTTTATTGAGGGGCTCTTAGTGTCAGAAGCTGCTCCTAAAATGTACCTATTTGGGCTGTGTTCATATATAAGGCATGTTGTTATATTTATATCATCTGTTAATCTAGTCCACATGATCTTTATTATTACTTTCATATTTGTTAATCCATCAATCCATAATTTAATGCAACTTCAGTTAATGTTCACTGACACAGAACTTTAGGACTATAACATATGACACATGAAGGTTTCAGTTCCCTTTCTACCAGGTGCCCTCCATTAGATTTTTAGAATGTGTATATAGCCTTCTCTAAACACATCTATAAATATTATGAACACTCACAGTTCAGTCAGCAGCACTGTTTAATTTTAACTAACATTAGCTATTTTTTATTATATCTACACCATTCGCTATTTTATTATGTTATACTGCCTGTCTCACTACACTGAGTCTTAACATATAATGTGTGCCTTAGACAGCTTACTGATATCAACTACTAGTCTTATTTGCCTTATTGCTTGCTTTAACAAAACCGGGTAGGGTAGCTCCTCACATTGTAAACCATAGGTTTTTAACCACTGGCCTGTTTAATTGAGCCAGTGAAATGTTAATAAATCCCAAATCTACTGAAGCCTGGTTTTATGACTGTCCCTAACTAGATATATGAAGGAGTTCAAAGGCTTATGCTGCTTGATCCTATGATTCACAAGCTGTTCTTCCTCAAAAGGGTTTAGTTAGTAGTCCCTGCCATGGGATACATATAACGCAGACATATTTTGAAAAAGGGGAAACCAGACGTGGACTCCTTGCTCGGTGTGCTTAGAGGAATATGGCTACACCTCACTGATGAGGCCCAATGAAGGCCGAAACGATCGTCTGGGGTTGCTGTCTTCCTTGTTCAGAGAGGAATTGCCTGGTATTTCGGTGCAATCCATATCCATAACAGGGGGGATAATTTTAAGTGTTTATGGCTATAATGTTTCAAATATCAATTTTTATTTAATTTTTAATTGTTTTAATCTTAAAAGGATATTGCACAGTATGAGATTCTAATATAAAATGTTTAGTTATGTGTAGCTAAAATACGTTGCAAATACTTTCATTATTTATTTTGTACACTTTTCCTCTAACTTAGCTATGAAAAGTGCTGGTTTTGTAAACTCCACTGAACCTCTATAAAGTGATGGACATCGCCATGTTTGAACTTAACTTTTCCCCTTATCCAGCTTTCCTGCTAATGACAGCTAGTGACAGATAAAAACAGGTAATAAAAGAGTCTCTCCAAAGAAGGCTGTGGGGAACAAAAGATTATCTAAAGAGGTTTCCACACAGTCTTGATGGCACCAACAGAGATAAATAGAACAATATTTATCAAGCATGGTGGTACCCATTACTTTATAGAAACTAAACCTTTATACTTCAATATTTAAACAAATAATAAAATAGTAAAAAAGAAATCTACATATTATTCTAAGTCTAATCTTTGTTTTGAATACATAATTATGTCTATAATGTATATACTGTTTAATATCCCTTTAAATCTTAGTAAAGCAAACAACTGATGTAGACAGCCTGCTCTACTGAGGAATTTTATCAATTCACTGAGCTGATTTTTCGTTATTCTGAATATGGATTCTAGCACTGTACTAAGCAGCCCTAAGTAAGATGTTGGTGGTGTAGTCACGGTAGCTCACTGGCTATTGTTACATATGATATACTGATGCTGTATTTAATATACATGTAACTCAGCATCCATAAGCGTATTTATGAAATGCCACCAATAAATAACAAGTACCTAAAACGGAAGCATCTCAGCAAATTAGAAAGCCTTTAATCTAATACTATAATTACTGACTGTGCTTCTAACTTGTGCTGGGCATACAGATATTACACCAATAATCCAGTGAAGTGCTGCACTGAAACCTTTGCACTATCATCAATATGTTTGTAATTACCAGGTAAAAGTAATTAACAATTACTTACCAGGTAAAAGAGATGAAAAGAAACAAATGAAACTGCAGCCGGAGACTTCACGCAGACTTCACAGACTGCACACTGGTAAACGGTACACCTGAAATATCAGACATCTAGGAACATTAGAAGGGATTTAGAGTTCCCTTTTAAAACCTTCCCCCTACAGCGTTAGCAGCGCAATGCGCATGCGCAAAACACGGGAGCGTGGAAGGACGAGAATTAGCCGAGTTAGAGCTGGACACTGAAGATCCTGACGATCCTGATGACGAAATATGGGAGGGGCAGGCGGGCATTTTAAACAGCCACAAGAGAAACAAGTAAGTAGTAATGCTTAGAAATGATTTAGGCTACTAAATTAGGCTATAGTGCAAAATAAAAATCGTTAGCAACTTTATAGGAATTACCTATTTGAAAATTTGGGTTGACTGTCCCTTTAAGAGATGTGAACAGATGATCTTACAATACTGCTATCCAAGCCTGCATTGCTAACCCTGCATTAGCCTTAGCAGTGTTAAATTTATAGGCCACAGCATTCAGCTGAATGCAATACATTAGGCAATGACCTGATCAAAGACAGTCAAAGGCCAATTGGGAAAATTTGATTCAGGGGGAGATAAATTAAAAATAACAGACAATAGAATTTGGGGGAGACTGTGGTTAAACCATTAGTGAAATGTTAAATTTAGGAATTAATCATCACCCATAGGTTATAGTATTACACTATCATATAAATTAAAACGAGGTATCATATTTTTTATTGCATTTTAAGTATTGCATTGTTACTAGAGACAACCTAGTGTGTAATATTTTTTCGTGAATCTTAGCTGTTGTCTTCAGATTCGTCAAACGGAAAAATGTATATGAAAAATATGTTCAGTTTTATCTTCTTTTCTGTTCAACATGGTCGTTTGTACATTTCTTATAAAATATGTATTTTGTATTCTATGTATATGCTAATGCAAAGTGAATGTTATTCTACGAAATACCTCAATAAAAATCCTTGATTTAAAAAAAATAAAAATAAACCTAATCCCTATGAAAATAAAAAAGCCCCCCCAAATACCCCTCCAAATACCCCCCAATATAATGCTAAACTGCCAATAGGCCTTAAAAGTGCCTTTTGTAGGGCATTGCCCTAAGTTTAACAGCTCTTTTAAGAATTAAAAATACCCCCCACCCACCAAAACCCCCAAAATAAAAAACCTAACACTAAACTATACATTGCCCTGAAAAGGGCATTTGTATGGGCATTGCCCTTAAAAGGGCATTCAGCTCTTTTGCTGACCATCCCTAATCTAAAAAAAAACAAAAAAAAACTAACACTAAAGCCCCAAATAGATACTCATGGGTTCTGAAGTCCGGAGGAGAAGGTCCTCTTCCATGCAGTGAAGTCCTCTTCCAAGCGGCCGACATCTTCTTCCAAGCGGGGACCTCTTCTTTCTTCATCCAAGACAGCGGAACTGAAGACCGGCGACTGCAGAGCCATGGAGCGTGTTTAAATCAGACAATAGGATTTCAGTAGCTCTCATCCTATTGGCTGATTTGAATTTGAAGAATCAAATCAGCCAATAAGAATTCAAGGGACCCCATCTTTAATCGTGTTCCTTGAATTCCATATTCAGTGTACGGCAGCGATCGGAAGAAGAGGATCCTCTACGCTCCATGGATCCGCGGTCGCTGGTCTTCAGTTCCAGGGTAGCCGGTCTTCAGCTCCGCGGTCATCGGTCTTCAGCTCCGCCCTCCGCTCCACGCTAGATTGTTACTGGAAGAAGAAAGTAGAAGTCGCCGCTTGGAAGAGGACTTCACCGGATGGGACAGGACCTTCTCCACTGGGCTTCAGGAACGGTGAATCTCAACCTGGGGGTTAGACTATTTTTTTTTAATTTAGATTAGGGTGGGCAATTCCTAAAAGAGCTAAATGCCCTTTTAAGGCAATGGGTAGTTTAGGTTTTTTAGTGTTAGGTTCCTTTATTTTGGGGGGGCGGTTAGACTTTTTTCTTCTGCAAAAGAGCTATTTATCTTGGGCAATGCCCTGCAAAATGGGCTACTGGCAGTTTATTCTTAGATTAGGGCGTGTTTTTATTTTGGGAGGGATTTTTCATTTTCATAGGGATTAGGTTTAATTTTGTAAACTTTGGTAATTTTATGTTCTGTAATGTTAGCGTTATTTATTTTTTGTTATCTTAGCTTTTTTATTTTTTGTAATTAGTTTAGGTAATTTAGTTTAGGTAATTTGTGTTAATTTAGGTGGTGTTAGGTAAGGGAGTGTTAGGTTAGGGGGCTTAGTAATTTAATTAGTTATTTGCATTGTGGGTTTTGGCGGTTTAAGGAGTTAATAGGTTAATTAGGTTTATTGCGATGTGCGGGTTTTGCAGTTTAGGTGTTAATAGGGTAAATAGGTTTATTGCGGTGTGGGGGTTTTGCCGTTTAGGGGTTAATAGGTTAATTATGTTTATTGCGATGTGGGGGTTTTGCCGTTTAGGGGTTAATAGGGTAATTAGGTTTATTGCGATGTTGGTGGTTGACGGTTAAGGGATTAAGGGGTTAATTACTTTATTATTTTGCGATGTGTGGGTTTGCGGTGTATGTGTTAATACTTTGTGTGGGAGGTTCAGGGTTTTTTTGTTATACTTCGTGCTGGCGGTGTTTTTTTGTTGTTGTTTTTTTTTTTGTAATGCTCCGTTTGCCTTTGCTGCATCCCTGTGGATTCCGAAAATTGCAGGGTGGTGATTGCCATTTTCGGAATCCACCGGGATGCAGCTGCCAACATTCCATTGAGGGTGCGTGCACAACTGCCGACGGCGACGGACATTACAAACGCAATTATAGTATAGATAAACTGGCCAACCTAGAAACTAAGTTCAGATAAACAAAAATGAAGAAGCAACTTTGTTGTGTTTATGTAAAACAATATAATGCAACCACAAAACTAATGGGAACAAAACAACTAATCCTCTTTTCTTTCTAGTTAATTGCAAAATTATTAACTGATGTCATGTGAGTCACAGAAAGGTTAAAACTAAACCAGAAAATAACTGCACACTCATGCTGACAATTAATGTAAATCATGTGATTCAAATGCCCATTATTTATTTTATTTATTTTTTTAAATATTTTTTATTGAGGACTTTATAATACAGAAACAAATTTCAAAAGCAAATACAATGCTCAAATAAAAAATAGTTCAAATTTTTCCCTTTTTTGACGTATGTAGGTCACTCTTGGACCTCATTAGCAGAGATAACATAATTTATGTAAGAACTTACCTGATAAATTAATTTCTTTCATATTGGCAAGAGTCCATGAGCTAGTGACGTATGGAATATACAATCCTACCAAGAGGGGCAAAGTTTCCCAAAGCTCAAAATGCCTATAAATACACCCCTCACCACACCCACAATTCAGTTTAGCGAATAGCCAAGTAGTGTGGTGATAAAGAAAGGAGTAAAAAAGCATCAAAAAAGGAATTTGGAAATAATTGTGCTTTACACAAAAAATCATAACCACCATAAAAAGGGTGGGTCTCATGGACTCTTGCCAATATGAAAGAAATGAATGTATCAGGTAAGTTCTTACATAAATTATGTTTTCTTTCATGTAATTGGCAAGAGTCCATGAGCTAGTGACGTATGGGATAGTAATACCCAAGATGTGGAACTCCACAGAAGAGTCACTAGAGAGGGAGGCATATATATAATAACAGCCATTTTCCGCTGAAAAACTTAATCCACAACCCAAAATATAAATTTATTCTCATAAATGAAAAGAAAAAACTTAAACATAAGCAGAGGAATCAAACTGAAACAGCTGCCTGAAAAAACTTTTCTACCAAAAACTGCTTCCGAAGCAGCAAATATATCAAAACGGTAGAATTTAGTAAATGTATGCAAAGAAGACCAAGTTGCTGCTTTGCAAATCTGATCAACTGAAGCTTTATTCTTAAAAGCCCACAAAGTGGAAACTGATCTAGTAGAATGAGCTGTAATTCTCTGAGACGGGGCCTGACCCGACTCCAAATAAGCCTGATGAATCAAAAGCTTTAACCAAGATGCCAAGGAAATGGCAGAAGCCTTCTGACCTTTCCTAGAACCAGAAAAGATAACAAATAGACTAGAAGTCTTCATGAAATCTTTAGTAGCTTCAACATAATATTTCAAAGCTCTTACAACATCCAAAGAATGTAAGGATCTCTCCAAAGAATTCTTAGGATTAGGACACAAACAAGGAACAACAATTTCCCTATTAATGTTGTTAGAATTCACAACCTTAGGTAGAAATTTAAATGAAGTCCGCAAAACTGCCTTATTCTGATGGAAAATCAGAAAAGGAGATTCACAGGAAAGAGCAGATAATTTGGAAACTCTTCTAGCAGAAGAGATGGCCAATAGGAACAACACTTTCCAAGAAAGTAGTTTACATAATGTCCAAAGAATGCATAGGCTCAAACGGAGGAGCCTGTAAAGTCTTCAAAACCAAATTAAGACTCCAAGGAGGAGAGATTGATTTAATGACAGGCTTGATATGGACCAAAGCCTGTACAAAACAGTGAATATCAGGAAGCTTAGCAATCTTTCTGTGAAATAAAACAGAAAGAGCAGAGATTTGTCCCTTCAAGGAACTTGCAGACAAACCTTTATCCAGACCATCCTGAAGAGACTGTAAGATTCTAGGAATTTATGAGAAGAACACCATGAAATATAAGTATTCCAAACTCGATAATAAATCTCCTTAGAAACAGATTTACGAGCCTGTAACATAGTATTAATCACTGAGTTAGAGAAACCTCTATGACTAAGCACTAGGCGTTCAATTTCCATACCTTCAAATTTAATGATTTGAGATCCTGATGGAAAATGGACCTTGAGACAGAAGGTCTGGTCTTAAAGGAAGTGGCCAAGGTTGGCAACTGGACATCTGAACAAGATCCACATACCAAAACCTGTGAGGCCATGCTGGAGCTACCAGCAACACAAACAATTGTTCCATGATGATCTTGGAGATCACTCTTGGAAGAAGAACTAGAGGTGGGAAGATATAAGCAGGTTGGTAAGACCAAGGAACTGCTAACGCATCCATGGCCTCCGCCTGAGGATCCCTGGACCTGGACAGGTACCTGGGAAGTTTCTTGTTTAGATGGGAAGCCATCAGATCTATTTCTGGAAAACCCCACATCTGAACAATCTGAGAAAACACATCTGGGTGGAGCGACCACTCCCCCGGATGTAAAGTCTGATGGCTGAGATAATCCGCTTCCCAATTGTCTACACCTGGGATATGAACTGCAGAAATTAGACAGGAGCTGGATTCCACCCAAACAAGTATCCGACATACTTCTTTCATAGCTTGGGGACTGTGAGTCCCACCATGATGATTGACATATGCCACAGTTGTGATATTGTCTGTCTGAAAACAAATGAATGGTTCTCTCTTCAACAGAGGCCAAACCTGAAGAGTCCTGAAAATAGCACAGAGTTCTGAAATATTGATGGTAACCTCGCCTCTTGAGATTTCCAAACCCCTTGTGCTGTCAGAGAGCCCCAGACAGCTCCCCAACCTGAAAGACTTGCATCTGTTGTGATCCCTTGAACTATACGATGGTGATCTAACCACCAAGTCAGAGAGAGTTGTACATTGGGATTTAAGGATATTAATTGTGATATATTTGTATAATCCCTGCACCATTGATTCAGCATACAAAGCTGGAGAGGTCTCATATGAAAACAAGCAAAGGGAATCGCATCCGATGCTGCAGTCATGAGACCTAAAACTTCCATGCACATAGCTACTGAAGGGAATGATTGAGATTGAAGGTTCCGACAAGCTGAAACCAATTTTAATCTTCTCTTGTCTGTTAGAGACAGAGTCATGGACACTGAATCTATCTGGAAACCTAAAAAGGTGACCCTTGTCTGAGGAATCAAGGAACTTTTTGGTAAATTGATCCTCCAACCATGTCTTTGAAGAAACAACACTAGTTGATTTGTGTGAGATTCTGCAGAATGTAAAGACTGAGCTAGTACCAAGATATCGTCCAAATAAGGAAACACCGCAATACCCTGAGAGTAGGGCACAGAGAACCTTTGAAAATATGCTTGTCTAGAAAAGAGAATCTCAGAAACTGATAGTGGTCTGGAGGAATCAGATTATGAAGATATGCATCCTGTAAGTCTATTGTGGACATAAAATGCCATTAGTCACCATTTTGAAAGTTGGCACTCTTACAAAACGATTCAAAATTTTCAGATCCAGAACTGGCCTGAATGAATTTTCTTTCTTTGGGACAATGAATAGATTTGAATAAAACCCCAGACCCTGTTCCTGAAAAGGAACTGGTTTGATTACCCCTGAAAGCTCCAGGTCTGAAACACACGTCAGAAAAACCTGAGCCTTTACTGGATTTGCTGGGATGCGTAAAAGAAAAAATCCTTCTCACAGGAGGTCTTACTCTGAATCCTATTCGGTACCCTTGAGAGATAGTACTCTGAATCCATTGATTTTGGACAGAATCTGCCCAAATGTTTTGGAAGAATCTTAATCTGCCCCAACCAGCTGAGCTGGAATGAGGGCCACACCTTCATGCAGACTTGGGGGCTGGCTTTGGTTTCTTAAACGGCTTGGATTTACTCCAACTTGAAGGAGGTTTCCAATTGGAACCAGATTCTTTGGGGAAGGATTAGGTTTCTGTTCCTTATTTTGTCGAAAGGAACAAAATGGTTAGAATCTTTAGATTTACCCTTAGGTCTTTTATCCTGAGGTAAAAAACTCCCTTCCCCCAGTGACAGTTGAAATAATCGAACCCAACTGAGAACCAAATAAATTATTACCTTGGAAAGAAAAAGATAGTAATCTAGACTTAGATACCATGTCAGTATTCCAATATTTGAGCCACAAAGCTCTTCTAGCTAAAATAGCTAAAGACATAGATTTAACATCAATTTTGATTATATAAAAAAATGGCATCACAGATAAAATGATTAGCATGTTGAAGCAAGCAAACAATGCTAGACAAATCAGGATCCATTTCCTGTTGCGCTAAACTTTCCAACCAAGAAGTTGATGCAGCTGCAACATCAGCCATAGAAATGGTAGGCCTGAGAAGATAGCCAGAATATAAATAAGCTTTCCTTAGATAAGATTCAAGTTTCCTATCTAAAGGGTCCTTAAAGGAAGTACTATCTTCCATAGGAATAGTAGTACGTTTGGCAAGAGTAGAAATAGCCCCATCAACTTTGGGGATCTTTTCCCAAAACTCCAATCTAACTGCTGGCAAAGGATACAATTTTTTAAACCTTGAAGAAGGGATAAAAGAAGTACCAGGCCTATTCCATTCCTTAGAAATCATATCAGAAATAGCATCAGGAACTGGAAAAACCTCTGGAGTAACCACAGGAGGTTTATAAACATAATTTAAACATTTACTAGTTTTAGTATCAAGAGGACTAGTTTTCTCAATATCCAACGTAATCAACACCTCTTTTAACAAGGAACGAATAAATAATAATTAAATAAATAATACATATTTTAAATAAATAAGTAGATTTGTCAGTGTCAATATCTGAATCTAAATCAGATAGATCCTCATCAGAGGAGGATAATTCAGTATGTTGTCGGTCATTTGAAATGTCATCAACTTTATGAGAAGTTTTAAAAGACCTTTTACGTTTATTAGAAGGCAGGATAGCAGACAAAGCCTTCTGAATCGCATCAGCAATACAATCTTTTATATTCACACGAATATCATGTACATTAGATGTTGAAGGAACAACAGGCATTTTACTATTACTGATGGATACATTCTCTGCATGTAAAAGCTTATCATGACAACTATTACATACCACAGCTGGAGATATAATCTCCACAAATTTACAACAGATACACTTAGCTTTTGTAGAACTGTTATCAGGCAGCAGGTTTCCAACATTGGTTTCTGAGACAGGATCAGATTGAGACATCTTGCAAATGTAAGAGAAAAAACAACATATAAAGCAAAATGATCAATTTCCTTATATGGCAGTTTCAGGAATGGGAAAAAAATGCAAACAGCAAAGCCCTCTGACATAGAAAAAAGGCAAGAGGAATATAGGAATGGGATTTTAAATAATTAAATGATTTAGTGCAAAGTATGACGCACAACGCAAAATGACATTTGCAAGGAAACTCGGCGTCAACTATGACGCCGGAAATGTTGAATTTGTGCCACCGGACATACCTTCGTGCCAAAAAAATTCTCGCACCAAAAATGACGCAATAAACATCAGCATTTTGCGACCTCGCGAGCAGTCAATTTGAAAAAAGACTACCCCAGGTAAGAAAAATATTTTCCTAAATATGTTTTTTCACAAATATGAAACTGATAGTCTGCAAAAGGAAATATACATAAACCTGACTCATGGCAAATATAAGTACAATACATATATTTAGAACTTTATATTAATACATAAAGTGCCAAACCATAGCTGAGAGTGTCTTAAAGTGAAGGTTAACTTCGATCGTTTCTAATGAGATATTGTATGTATCACTAGAAATAAATGTGAGTTTCATTCATCAATAGTTATACTTGTACCTAGTTCCTTAGATATATCCCTTCTTTCTTGTCAAGTTCGCTATCTGTAAATCAGCCCTGTTTTTTTTTCTTTTTGCAAACGATGATCACGTTGTTTCTACAGCCAATTGACTATTTGGCCGTTAGGCGGCCGTCAATTGACGTCAGCAGTTACTGTGAGGATATGCGCATGCGTCAGTGTTTCTGTTCACATTGTCACAGCGAGCGCGGCCCTGTTTCGCGCATGCACATTACAAATGGGCAATGGACGTGATAACCACATGCGCATTGATGGGAGTCAGAGAAAGATGAAAGATGCGTATGCGCAGTGAAAGATGCGCATGCACAGTTTTTTTGCTATTTTCCATGCACGAGCCTACTAGACACGTATAGAGCGTGTGGGACCGCTCTATACGTCAATGCATCAAAAACCAGGAAATAACTAATGGGCGGAGATTAGGAGTGAGCGGTAAGGAAAAAAGTATAAAAAAATAAAAATAACATGCAATTCCAAAAAAGATCTTTTATGCATACAAGTGTAATAATGAAAGAAGAAGCCTCAAACTTAACCTTCACTTTAAGTAATGAAAACATACTTAACGAAAGACACCCATCCACATATAGCAGATAGCCAAACCAATACTGAAGCGGTTATCAGTAGAGGTAATGGTATATGGTATATAAGAGTCTATCATTGATCTGAAAAAGGGAGGTAGGAGATGAATCTCTACGACCGATAACAGAGAACCTATGAAAAAGATTTCCCGTGAGAAAAACCATAGAATTCAATAGGTGATACTCCCTTCACATCCCTATGACATTCACTGTACTCTGAGAGGAATCAGGCTTTAAAATGCTGAGAAGCGCATAAGAGGCAAAGTTTGTAAAACTGAATTGTGGGTGTGGTGAGGGGAGTATTTATAGGCATTTTGAGGTTTAGGAAACTTTGCCCCTTCTGGTAGGATTGTATATCCCATACGTCACTAGCTCATGGTCTCTTGCCAATTACATGAAAGAAATTATATATTATATGGGGTTAACATAATACAATGGCCCCTCCTGGGCCATCTGATTAAATAAATTGAGAAGCAAACAAAGTAAAGATCTCTCCTGGACTATGTATCAAACTTAAAGGGATACTCAGGTAAAATTAAATTTTAATGATTCAGATACAGCATGTAATGTTAAACAACTTTCCAATTTACTTCCGTTAAAAAATTGTGCGCAGTCTTTTATATTTACACTTTTTAAATCACCAGCTCCTACTGAGCATGTGCAAGAATTCACAGACTATACGTATATGCATTTGTGATTGGCTGATTGCTATCACATGGTACAGGGGGAGTGGAAATAAACATAAATTAGAAATTTGCTAGAAAAAAATCTACTACTTATTTGAAATTCAGAGTAAATGCTTTTGTATTGTCTTGCTATCTTGCCTTTGTTGATTAATGCAAATATACCGTGTTTACTGGTCCTTTAACTAGTTTCACATCAGAGTCTAAAGTACTGCTTAGAAAGAAAGAAAATATGCATAAAATGAAAGAGATTTTAACCATCATCTTATAAAAACAAATAACTATAGAACTATTAGGCCAGTGGGTATTTGAATAAAAGCTGGCAGCCCCTCTATTAGTTTTGTATTATATAAAAAATAGTAGGGGGTAATAACAATAGTCTATAGGATAAACATAAAAATAATAGGTGACCTATTAGACATATCACAGAGAAAGATAATCTCCTTTCAGGAACTTCAAAATAAGTAATATCAAATTCCTACTTTTTTCCTATACCCAAATTACCCATTATATCAATACATTACTGCGTAAATATCCCATGGTATGGGAAACTCGTTGCTTGGATAAATCAACCATAATGTTTAAAAAGGGGAAATTTTCATACTAATTTATTTATGAAGCTCTGTTAGATTCTAATAAAGATAAGATTATGTCAAACCTATCAGAGGCCTGGAATAGGGAGTTGGAAGAACAGGTCGCTATAGAGGACTTGCACAAAAGTCTAAAACTCATTCATCAAGTGACGAATGATGCATACTTTAGGGAATCACAAACTAAAATAGTACATAAATTTTATGTGACACCAAAAACAGTTAGCAAATGGTTCAATTGTAGAAATGAATGAATTAAATGTAAACTTATTAACCCAAGTCTAAAGCATTACCTTTGGGACTGCCTAAAGATTAAACAATTATGGGATAAAATAAGCTACTGGGTATCTAAAGTTTTAAAAAAACGAAGCTGCAACTAAACTTTAAAACTGGGATAACTTTGACTGACTCAATAATAGAAAAAAAATCTGCGGCTTTTGTGGTAATGGTAATAATGATAACAAGAAAATGTATTTTAGGCTCTTGGCTTGTATCTAATGTACCCAATGTTATTAAAATTATAGAAAATTTAAGAAATCAAATGTCCATTGAGGTCTATGATGTTATGTATGAAAAAGAACGAAGAGCAGAAAACTTTATATGGAAGTGGAATGATTTTGCTAAAAGCATAGAGATTCCAGTGCAGAAACAAATCCTGGCTCCATTGATAGGCGAAGTTAACGTAGAAGGTCAGTGGGGAATAGAATTGAATTTGCACTGCTTAATATGAACAAAACAGGATATTTATAAGGTAATATGAATGTTCGTTAAAAAAGAACTATATATTTGAATAGCGTAAACGACAATAGTGCTAGAAATGGACACAAGATAACTTTAGGTTAATATGATTGTCTAGATTGTTTATAAACGAACCCAGTTAAGCTGCCGCAAGATATACTATATTATAGACCTTAGCGGGTGTTTGTGGTGTAAACATGTAAGTGTAAACATGCATAAACATGTAAGTGTAAGCATGCGTAAACATGTAAGTGTAAGCATGCGTAAACATGTAAGTGTAAGCATGCGTAAACATGTAAGTGTAAACATGCTAAGGCTGATTTAATTTTTAATGTATGTATTTTTTTTGGTTTTATTTTTTCTTGTCTGTTTGCTTTTCCTTTTTTTGTTGTTGTATTTTTGCTCTTCGACTGTAATAATAAAAAAATATAAAAAAATTTGTATTTATAATCATACTACAACTTTGTATTTTCAGTTGGATATTTGTACATGGGGTTATATAACAAAAGTAATATATATAACAAGGATTTAGATATATGAAACATACATTTGAGAAAACTTTAGAGAAGATTAGAAGAGACTCAAGGATCGAGACTATAAAGCAATGACATGTGCATGGTGAAAAAATTTGGTTAGTTTCGGATCGATTCGGATTTTTTTGAATTTCGGTTCGGAGCGATTCGAATTTGGAAAAATTTGAATAAATTCTGTTCGGATTTGTTTCGGATTCATTCGGATTCGAATAAATTCGGTTAGGTTTTGTTTTCGGATTCATTCGGATTCGAATAAATTCGGCTGGATTCGGTTCGATTCGGTTCGGAAATTCAGAATTTCGGTAAGTGTTAGGTGGGATTAGACTAGTATTATGTACTAAATTCGGCTGGATTTGGTTCGATTCGGTTCGGAATTTCGGTAAGTGTTAGGTGGGATTAGATTTATACTGTACAATACTAGTGTAATCCATGGCCACCCAAATTTACCGAATAAATCTGAAGTAAATCGGATTTATTCGGTAATTCAGCAGTATTTTAATTCGGAAATTCGGTTCGATCCGAATCGCGGAATTTTCCGAATTTTCCGAATTTCCGAATCGATCCGAAACGAATCGCACATATCTACTAATAATGCATCATGCTACGCCACTATGAACCGCAGCCTCGGCTACGGGACACAGGGAAGATCATAAACACACTAAAGTATAAGTCATTTATACGGATATATGGAAGTATGTCCGAACCTTCAGATGCTTAACTCAGCAATCTCTAGAGCTGTAACCCTCTAGTACAATTGTTTAAATGGCATAGACAGAAACATAATAATATTGAATTATTTAATAGAATAATACTAAGTTAATGCAAAACTAAAAATTCACATAAACTAGTAGCTGATGAAATGAAGTAGGAGCAGATATGCCTCTTATCTCAGAATAACAATGAGAAATTAGTTAGTTAACCTATTCCAGTTTCATAAGTGTGAGAGTGGGGTATAATGCCATCTATATACAGTAAGTTCCCATGGCAAATAACTTGCCGTTAAAACCTCTCACCAGTTGCTTGCTAGATAAGTTGTAGGGGGATAATGAGCAAGATCTCAGAGAAAAAACTAAATTGTCTCTTTCAGGAGCTTTCCACTGCATATGTTATGAGTCTCTTTTAATGTATCATGTAAGGCTGATAAGTGCCGGTTGTTCTGTGGTAGTGTGTGAGCTGGAGTGCCTGATCCGCTACAGTCCTTCCGGTGGAGCTGGTTTTTGGGTGTGGGGAGGGTAAAAGCCTTGTGTCATAGATAGTGCGTCCACTGATCTCCGAGAGAATACCCTCCAAGCTGCCATGTGGGGTCATTAGTTTAGGTATTTCATCAGTTACCTGGGCCTCCCAGGCTTCCGTACAGCTCGGTTCTGTGATCAAGTGGGTTAAACATTTCCATGAATAATTTGTAATCTGATTGAACCACTGTCTAGCATTAGAGTTGATGACATTTTTTGCGTGCTCCGCCATATCGTTATTCTCAGCCGCTATAGTTTCTATTGTAATATGTTCTATATTCTCAGTATGTACATCAATTGCGGCCATGTGGTGATGTGGAACTGTGCCCGTTGTCACGATGTCTGGGTCAGAGCAGTGAAGATCTCCCATTTCCAAATTGTGTCTGGAAGGTGATTTTTCTAAGATAGCAAGCAAGATATTCTCCATTCTTGGGTATAGCATGTCAGCATGTTGGAGCAAATCTTCACCCCGCCATATCTGCTTCCAGCCCATTAAGTATAAATGGCGAATTATGGAAAGTGTGATAAAATGCAAAATTTATGATACATATAGATGATATTATGATAGTTTTAGATATTTACAGTCCTGGAGAGACATGTAACCCGGAGTCACCCGGGGGGGGGGGTTCCAGCCTTGTTGTGAGCCAGCGCTACAGGCCTCTGCCATCTGATCCTCAGCTATTAAATCATAAATACAGCAAATACTGTGATAATTTGATCTCCACTATGTGGAGGATCTATAGTTCATTCTATTTTAAGTTGGATGCTGTAGTATAAGTCCAATAATCAGCAGATTATAGGTAATTCTTTGAGAGCTCTAGGATATGTGTCCTCTCAGGAACGCTGCTTGGACACGCCCCTCCAAATGGTCTTTATTTTAAGGGAAGTATAGAATATCCCAATATTAAAGGAGCATTAACATAGTACTAATAAAATTGTATCAAATGCTTTAGTGCAGTAATGGCCAACTTCCTAGCACATTGGGGCCTCAATGTTTTAAAAGTGTTAAGGGCCTCATATAAAATTATTGTTATTAAACACACACAATAATATATCTCCTTGGTTGCCCACCCACCAGGAGTTCCCAAAGTACATATTTTTAGTTTCACTTTTTCATACGGCCAAAAAATCTAGTGGAAAGGACTGCATGTGGTCCATGGTCCAGCAGCTGTGCACAGGGCCACTACTAGAAATTTTGGGGCCCTTAATAAAACATTAATTGGGACCTCCTTCCCCAATTTAACCTGTGCAACTTTTGCACAACTGATTAAAATGTGTGTTTACTTTATTCTTGAGTGTAGTCAAACTTGAAAATGTTGTAAAAGTAGTAACACACATACACAAACAGATACACACAGCAAAAACAGACACACAGACACCCACAGAATCACTTGCGCACATTCACAGAAACACTTAAAGGGCCATAATACCCAAATGTTGAAACACTTGAAAATGATGCAGCATAGCTGTAAAAGCTGACTAGAAAATATCACCTGAATATCTCTATGTAAAAAAGAAAAATATTTTACCTCAAAAGTTCCTCAGTAGCCACATCCCATTGTAAAGGACTTCTAAGCAGCAAATCAGTATGTCTGTCCCAGGACAGCTAAGGGGTTGAGCCTTGTGCACTCTCATGTTATTTCCCTTTTCAGTTTAAAGGAAGTTTACTATGAAATCTCATGAGAGTTAAGTCAAATCTTGTGAGATCACAGTAAAAGAGTTCATGACCTCAGCACTGCGGATGCTGATTGGCTGCTGTTCATTTCTTCATTTTTTTTTTTAACTGCAGCTGGGAGCAGCTGCGTATAACATTTTACACAGAACTTACTCTGCTGAGCTGAGGAAATTGTGAGGTAAAATATCTTCCTTTTTTACATAGAGATGCTCAGGTGATATTTTCCTGTCAGCTTTTTACAGTTATACTGCATCAGTTTCAAGTCTAGCTATCTATTTGGTTCTTGTAAAGCGCGGCTATTCACCCGTAAGGGTCTCAAGGCGATGAGGGTTACAGTTCAGTCAAAGAGCCAGGTCTTGAGGTCCTTTTCTGAACTTAGGGTAGTAGCTTGTCTGAGGTGCAGCTGGAGGGTGTTCCAAGTCTTGGCTGCCAGATGAGAGAAGGATCTGCCTCCCGCTGTGGTTTTCCTGATACGGGGGATGACAGCGAGGGCTTGGTCGGCCGATCAAAGTTGTCTGGTAGGGGTGTAGAAGTAACGCGGTGGTTCAAGTATTCAGGACCGATGTTGTGGAGGGCCTTGAATGCGTGGGTGAGAAGCTTGATGGTTATTCTTTTGTTGATGGGGAGCCAG